>NC_085017.1:7818821-7821321 GCF_963854185.1 Sardina pilchardus
CTCTCTGTGTGTGTGTGTGTGTGTGTGTGTGTGTGTGTGTGTGTGTGTGTGTGTGTGTGTGTGTGTGTGTGTGTGTGTGTAGAGCAGTAGATTGTTACCATCTTTAGACGTGACAAAGAGGAAATGATCTTTCACACACAGACTGCATGCTTCTGTAATAAGTGAGATAATCGTGTGTTAAAACTGCTGCGCGGAGAGGCGAGTTGTGGCACCTGTGTTGCTTCCCAAATGAGTGGAGGCACCTATCAAGCACACTTCAGAGATTATGATTTCACAGAGCGTTTTAAAAAATCACATCACCACATCTGCAGATTTTTGGGTAGCCCGGGGCATGCTTTTGCATCTCACCGTGCCTGATCATTTTAATGGTGCTGGAATGAGACAGAACCAAAACGTTCTTTGTATCAGGGTAGTAGTCTTTCCCTTCCTGTTATTAACAAAAGGACTGACAATGCTATTCTATTTTCTGGCTAGATATGAATAAATATGAATAAATGACAATATCCAGCAGTGCAGCAGACGTAGAACTGGCTTATCACAGGCATATCATCACATCATACAGATAATTCAGTCCGAGATATAGAGTAGTATGCCAATTGACACAACACAGTAATTCCTGACTATAGAAAGTATCCATTCTTAAAGGGCCTAAAAGCTTACTTTTCCCTATCCGATGGGTTATTGATTGTCTTTGCTCGAGTTTGCTGACATTTTGCTTACGTTCTCCTCTACCTGATGAGTTTGCAGTGGCAGAAAGGACAGCAGTAGGTCCTGCTGAACAGGGCATGTTCGAGCCTGGTGCAGTTCCCTTGCTCCATAGCCATGGCCACGTTCAAGCAGAAATACTGACCCTGCATGGGTTCCACGGTAACATAGCAATATTTCAAATTCAGAGACCCAACAGATCCCTGTTGTATGCAGAAATAGCAGTAAAACATACCGTATCTGGAGGGTTATGGTGATTTGACAGGCTGTCCAGGAGATGAAGGCCTAAGAATCACAAAATACGTTGCCATTGGCAGCAGTCATTCATTTCAGCAGAATTATGGAACCTCCGAACGTTCATGTTAATGGAAATTTCTGCAACATTCTGAAGAGCCATATAATGATTAGGCATAAAGTCAAGATAAAAATGCACATTCACAAGCTTGGGCTAAAGACTGTTTGATATTTTCATTGCAGCGTCAGACTTGAAGATCTGGACAGGGACTCAGAGCTGTGCACTCATGGAGAGCAGAGCAATGATTCAATTGTTGCTCTGACCACACAAATCACTTGAGTGAACATAATCTCCTGAAAGAAAGTGTGTGTGTGTGTGTGTGTGTGTGTGTGTGTGTCTGTCTGTCTGTCTTTCTGTATAAAACAAAAAGAGAGCATAGGCTCTGTCTCTCGTTGTGACATACTCACATATCCTTTAGTGCTCTCTCTCTCCCTCTCTCTCACACACACACACACACACACACACACACACACACACACACAGCCTCCTTCTCCACACTGAGCACGCTATGCAGTTCTGTCAGTGTAATCTGTAGACTCTAGGGCAAGAGTGAGTAGTTTAGACTGTGTAGTTAGACGTGATAGAGATGCATTCTTTACACATTACAGACATGCTTCCGTTACAGAAGAATAAGATACTAAGCCAATCATGTAATGTTTATGATAGCCTGTAAAATTACAAACAGCATCAAGCAATGCAATGAGCACACACTGTCAATAGTTTTCCTGTGAATTGAGAGCCCAAGAAATCATCCCAACAAAATCTTACCACTTTAAGATTGCTTTGAGAGCTTGTTGGAGAGCTCCCAGCGGTTTTCAGGTTAACAAAAGGCACATGATGATGCACCTACACCTGAAACCCACCAAGTTTAGTCTAACAGCTTGTAAAGCCTATAGGCTTGAACGATGCCAATAGAGCTCGACAGTCCCGCCCGGCCCATCCTCCGAGAGAGCACAACTCTTGTGCAGTAGAAATACAGCACAGACTCCCCATACTAATGTTCAATCTTAAAAGATTGAATTTAGTATGGTGATAGCCAGACTGTGTAAAGCCCTTCATCTGCCCTTCATGTAAAGCCCTCCATCAGTGAAGCCCCCTGGTCAGCTAGCAAGCTAATACAACTCTTGCACTATTCTCTCGTTCACATCTGAAAGCCTGTGAGATCCCCATCATGAGGTTAGGACAGTGAGCATCCCTGAGGCCTATACAGCAGGGTTAGTCAGCAGCCGGTGAACATGGTCGCAGACTTCAAGTGGGTAACACCACACGCACACACACACACACAAACAAACACACAAACACACACTCACACTCACACGCACAAACACAAACACAAACACAAACAGAAACACAAACACAAACACACACACACACACACACACACACACACACACACACACACACACACACACACACACACACACACACACACACACACACACACTCTCTTACACTACAGCAGTGCAGAATAAGGACTGTAATGTAGTAGCTCTTCTCTCT
>NC_085017.1:7826321-7828821 GCF_963854185.1 Sardina pilchardus
CCTGGCCCACATTTGATAAAGTGACATGCTCCAAAGACTTGTTTCAACAACAGTCTCTTGGGGGGTAAATTCCTCTGTTGTCTCACCCATTGAATAGGATAGCTTAATTGTTGCCTAATCAATACGTCGGTCCAATTTTCACGGGCTCTATCAGCTGCTTTAGATGGTGCTGCGGTGTCTGGCGGGTGCTGGCGTGGGAGTAGATTAACATTAGCACGCTTGCCATCCCCAGCCTTAATGGAATCCTTCTCACTTTTTGGCCTCTCTGAGAGAAAAATATTGGCAGCAGTTTTTTTTACCTTGAGAAATGTCTGCTCGAATCTTGCTGCTCTCCACGGAATTATTTGAAAGATGGCAAAGCTGCTGCTACTTACATTACATATTGTGTTTTTGCCGGTCTCACCATAAAGAATCTCAATTTAACAGTGACATTTTTGTGCAGATGATATATTGATTACTGTCTCGTGTACCTGCTCCTCTGTCTTTTCTTTCTTTTGATAACTGCGGAATGGATGACATGCTTTAAAACACAGACGGTCATACTTCAGTCTGCAGGCACCGTTTGTTTGTACACAATAATGTACTAATATCATAACAGCAGCCCTAAGAAAAGGCCTTTCACTCAGCTTCCCTCCCCTGGTGCAATAAAAGAGGTGTGAGGGAATCTCCAGTCACCCTGAGAGCCACTAGTAACACTGCAATAGTCCGCATTTTCTCATCAATGGAGTGTAGCGGAACTTCCGGTTAACATAGCGGCAGATGAAAGATGTGAGCTGACAGTTTTCATAACATTTCTCTGCATTTCTGTAACGGATTTATATTCCTCTCGCTGTGTATATCTTGTTCAAAAATCTAGTTGACATGATTGCTGTCCAAATGTGTCTGTTTTTGTCGATCTTTTGGATGAATAGGAGTCAATGAGAGCTGCAAATCTCAGACTAATGGTGATCAAGGAATATTTTGCTGGATTGTGTGACTATGGTAGCCTACTATGGTAGGGGCAGTACAAGTCTAACCTTAGCCGCCATTTCTCCATCAACAAAGCATACAACAGAAGTTTGCTCCTTGGCGTATTTCCGTTTTTGTGTAAAAGTTCTATCGTGATTGTATTGCCATAGTTTATGATGATGGCTTTGTTGAATTTAGATTTAGATTTGATATTTGCAAGATGATGTTGCTTTAAATCATGTCATTCATAAATTTAAAACAAAACTGTTTATGCACATACAGTGGAGAAACACTGCCAGTTTTTGATGGGTGAATATTTATCTCAGTGGAGTCTTAGGTCAAAGTGTTGGTTACGATGCACATAGAGGCATTAACCTCATGCTTATGATTCTGACTGAGTTACCATGACAACAAGAATTGATTTTATTTTTCTCGCCTTCCAGGCTGGAAATGTTCACATTTAAATGGTTTGTTAAAACTTACATGCTGTAAAAAATACATTAAAACCCCTGACTGTTTATCACCTGTTTATTATTCAATTTTGCATGAACTTGTAAATAAGATTTCCATCTGGACAAATTAAAAGCAAACAGTCATTACTCATTTTGCATTTATATAGGCTAACTGCTGGTGGGTGGTGGTGCTCCACTCAGTTTAAAACTTTCAGACAAGACAAAACTCACCCACACCTATTCAAAATGGTTCCTGATCTCCTGTTCAACTATTGTGAGAAACTAGGTTTGCAGTCGAGTGTTTTATTCTTTTTTTGTTTCAAAAGCCCTCCTGAGTGAATGGCATGGATGTATGTACTGTAAGTGACAGCCATGATGAGACTTGGCTGAATTCTCTAAATTCTTTCATTTCTTTCTTATCTCCTTTAGTATGTGGTGCACTGTAGCATCTTTCACAGACCAAAATGAGGTAATACTGTCCCACAATTCCTTGTAGCAGCAGTTACAGTGACACAAGTTTCAGGCCATTCACTCGCACATGTAATATCAGTTATTGCTTAATTATTCAACGTACAGTATACTGTAGCTTAAAGGTGCAGTCAGTGACTGTGTAGGAGGTACAGTATTTGTTTGTGTTTATGTTTATATTTAGATTTTTTAGCAGGCGCTATTGTCCACAGGACCAAACTAAACATGGCAGAGAGGTGACCCACCCCTAACCTCAGTATTTGCAGAGAAACTCAACGTAGGGTTTCATTTTTGTACAAAGACCGGATTTTTTTCACAGTGTCCTCAGAATGGGCTGATGGCACCTTAAAGTGCAGTCCAAGACTTTTTACATCTTTTGAATTATTCATCATTCCTTGATCTTGAGAGAAAAATACATATTTAAAAGATATATATTTGTTACTGTTCGACTGCTGCCTGAATGGTGATACAGATTGTCAATACAATTTGCGGAGGGTTGGAGTCACATGGCCAACAAGTCAGGATATCGGGAAATTGTAAAAGTGTGCTGCCTTTTTGGGTCTGTCTGTCTCATCATCTTCACACCATACCAGTAGCCTACGCATGTGTGTGTCATTACCCTTAAGGCTTTG
>NC_085017.1:7831321-7836321 GCF_963854185.1 Sardina pilchardus
AAATTGACTAAATTGAGTTATTGTGCTCACGTGAATGACCATAAGCTAAGCTTTCCAACGATATGTATATCGAGGGTATTACACAAACTATCGCTAAGATAACCGCATCCAAAGTTGACATGGTTCTCCTGTCACAATATGCCAGAAGAGGAGAAATCACCTTTTTGAGCGGCGCGTGGACAACGGGAATGACAGCAAATGTGTTGAATCTTCGCCGGGTTTAACAGTCAAAATGTATGTTTTTCTGTGAAATGCGTTAACGATATGAAACTGTAGACCGTATACTGTCGAATTATGCGCTTTAAATGGTCACATTTGAGTGAGGTGTTGTTAACCGTAACAAACTCACCTGTGTAAGATCTCCCCACCCCTTCTTTCCTCTACAGGTGTGTGTGTGTGTGTGTGTGTGTGTGTGTGTGTGTGTGTGTGTGTGTGTGTGTGTGTACAGTTTAGATTTTGATGTAATGTCACAAACCCTTTTTGATGTAAAGAAAAGAAAAAACACACTTTGTTTTGGCATGACAAGAGTAAAGAGTAAATCTGAGAAAAGTGTAAACTGATTTTTTTTAGGGTGAAATAGTATGCTAAGTAGGGTAGACCATATTCAAATTAATTAAATTGTGACAAAGATCATCTGCATGAGAGTTGTTAGTTAACAGGCCACTTAATGGAACTCCCCCACAGGAGCACCTAGTCGATCAGCTATCTGTAATTAGCACCTCTCTGTCCTAAATCTCAAATCAGGAGTTTGAATAATGAAAGCTCAGAATCTGCATGCTGTAGGTGTCATGTTTGATATCTGCAAATGGATTTGGAGGCCAGGGGTCTGATAGTTCAATGTCTTATGTCTTGTGTTAAAGAATTGTCTCTCTGGGCTGTAGAGGGTGTCTTGCTTTACTAACACACAAACCACAACCCACCAACAGGCAGAGAAACATGCCATAATGCCAACGCATTTTAAAGATCTGATGTCCCCCCTCTCTCTCGTCTTCTTGATTTAAGTCAAGTCAAGTTTATTCATATAGCGCATTTCATACACAGAGGTCATTCAATGTGTTTTACATAAACAAAACCAAACGTAATCGGAGATAAAACTATAGATGGGCAAAGAGTAATTCAAAAGAGATCTGGTATCTGTTAAGGTGAATGTAAATTTGCTTTGCTGTACACATTTTAACATCAATATTTATTATTTAAACTGTACAGCTAGTTTATTTATTATTGTTATTAAAATGCATCAGGAAAAAAATTGACTTGTGTAAGAGAGTGAAGTGGTGTTACTGAGTAGCATTGTGCATAGTCCTCTCCACATCACGGCGCTTCTTTGTTCTGTTTTTGCTTAATGATGCCTGTATGTCTGATTAGAAGCCCTCACTCCACAGAATAACAACAACAGAATCAGCCCCCTGATGAGATAGCTGTCCATCTTAGGGCATTCAACCCTCGTGTGTGTGTGTGTGTGTGTGTGTGTGTGTGTGTGTGTGTGTGTGTGTGTGTGTGTGTGTGTGTGTGTGTGTGTGTGTGTGTTTGTCTGGAGAGCCCACTCATATTTGTGTGTTTGTGCATGCTGATGACTGTTTGCGTATATATCTGCCTGTGTGTGTGTGTGTGTGTGTGTGTGTGTGTGTGTGTGTGTGTGTGTGTGTGTGTGTGTGTGTGTGTGTGTGTGTGTGTGTGTGTGTGTGTGTGTGTGTGATTGTCTTGAGAGCCCACTCATGCTGTAATCAAGGGAGCTCTCGCTGTAACTCTTCTCATAGCCACTGATCAGTAATCAGCTTCTCCTCTTCCCATGGCAGGACTTTTCTGCATCCAACGTCTTCTCACCCTCTCACCACAGGGAGGTGATTTTCCAATGCCACACCCCAGATTGCTCTGTTCTGTATTTTTTTTTTACTTTGACTGCCTTAAGTGATTTATTAGGACCAACAGCTATTTTGTTTGGAATACTTTATCAGAATTCAGCAGGCAAGGGGAAGCTCTTCTATACGCTATCAGTGGAGAGATGTTTTTCTCACACAGTCTGGAGATGTGGCTGTTTGAACAGGTGTTTCAGTATTGTAGCTTCAAATCCTTATTACTTGTGGTAGGTACATTGTTGGTAGCCTTTGTCTGAATTTGTGGTCCCTTGGGTCAAAGATCATGAGTGGTGACCTCCACCTCTTTTGGAATGGCACGTCCAATCCTTCAAAGCAAGGGGATGGAGAGGCCATCAGATTTAACAACAGTCACAGATTAATCAAAGTACTTCTCTGGCTCTTTGTGTGTGTGTGTGTGTGTGTGTGTGTGTGTGTGTGTGTGTGTGTGTGTGTGTGTGTGTGTGAGAGCATGAGTGTATGCAAGTCCGTGTGTGAGTGTGTGTGTGAGAGAGAGAGAGAGAGAGATATGTGTGAGTAAGTGTGGCCATAAGGGAGGAATTTGTGTCGAACCCATTTGATGTGTTTATACCTGCACATATAACATGAAGCTTCTTTAATATATAAAAAAATGATTTTATGTAGAATTTAAAATGTAAATCAGTCCAACATCCAATTTAAAACCAACTTCACAGTGGTTATGCACCCACTCTGAGTCGCGATTTAACTGTGGGCTATGGCCAGATTGTCACGACTCACAATAGCCTTTATTAGTCAGGCTTTTGGCTACCGCTTGGATGAAGAAGATGACTCAGGAGAAAGAAAAGATGGTCTTATAAGGTCAACTTTCAATCTCCAGGAACTTCTACGAGATCATCTTTGGGCAAGTGGGGCTGACGCGGAAACACATTGCACTTTTACGGGAATATAAAATACATGTCTTCTTTCATATCAAAGATTTTTACTTGTCCTATTAGCATCATTAATCATCATTACTGGACCTATATTGTGCACCGTACCCCTAGCCTAGTAATCTAATTTGGCTGCAGGGGCAGTCGAGCAATGCTCCATAGAGCTATAGGGAGCTGGGAAATGGAAGAATCACCGGACCAATCACATCGTGTATGGAGTAGGTGGGCGGGCTTAACATAATGGTGACTGACATGCGACCAGAAGTTGCGACGGTAACGCATCCTGCTACTTGAAAACAAGAAGATGATTAGTTTAGCGTTATCCTATTGCGTGGGGAGGGAATTTGAAAGACAACTGTTTATCCCACCCCTCTGATTGAGCCCTGCCTACGGTGAGTTCCTAGACCCTAGTACAGTACATCTTGATGTGGGTCTGGTTGGTCAGGCTACCATACCCCTACAGTAGCCTATAGTGCATCAACCTCCTCACCTAAACCACCCGGGGCTATTTACTAAGGTATGAACGAGACCCACCCGGGCCGTGTCCATGCGTGATGGTCTAGTTTGGACACTCGAGTCCGCGTGAGCTCCAGACCCAATCACCATGGGCATTGTCCAGACGTCATGTCATGTCTGAGAGCGTCTTGAGAGTGACAGATGAGCTGCAGCTTTGGCTATGCTTCTGCAAACTTCGTTTAGCTCAGTGATGGCCAAAGAGCACTGGAGATGATGGAGAGATGAGAGGAGGTGAAGCGGAGGAGAGAGACTGGACACGGCCCTCTGAGTGTTGCTGTAGACACCCCACCCACACGGAGATCTTTACCTCCGCCAAGGAGGTCATGTTTCCATCGGGGGTTGGTTGTTTGTCTGTCTGTCTGTCTGTCTGTTTGTTCTGTTTGTTGACTCCAGATAACTCAAAAAGTTATGGATGGATTTCGATAACATTTTCAGGGAAGGTCTGAAATGTCCCAGAGAAGAAGCAATTACATTTTGGGAGTGATCCGTATCACCGTCCGGATCCAGGAGGCGGTTATGTTTTCGCTTGGCGGAGGTCTGCGCTCTCGGAGTGCTTTTCTAGTTAATGATGTGATTATTTTTCTGCAAAGGAGAGAAAGGAGGACATATTTACAGCTACACTTTCCTCAGGACATAAGGCTAGAGGCCTGATCCCAGACCAGCAGACCAGCTGCCTTGCAAAGTCAGCCTGTTAAAGTCTGTGCCTGTGAGTTTTGTTTGTGTTGAGGGCCTCTTGGTTGACAGGTATCCCTGTGGTCATTCACTTTTAATGGGGTCTGGCTGGACCCAGGGGGACGCAGAGCGGTGGAGAAAGCTAAGAGGAGAAACAGGAGAGGAAAACAGGAGGGAAGAAGGGATACAGACTAGACAGGGGAGGAGGAGGAGAGGGGAGTAGAGCAGGAGGTGATAGAGGTTGCTAATAGAATGGCTCTTGATTTTCTGTCTCTCAAGTATGTGGCAGACTAGTCTGGTCCAAAGGTAACATAAAGATCCGCACACCGAAGAGCTCCCAAAATATATTTTTCATAAAGTAACGTTTTGGGCTTTCAGCCTGATCCCCCACCCACAAGATCGTGTGTGTGTGTATGTGTGTGTGACATTCAAGTGAGTTGACAGTCATATTCAGATTTCCAATGGTCTCTTCATTTTGAATAAGGCCGTTAACTCACTCAGCAACCATAGAATGATCAGAAAAATGTGCAGTGGTGTGTGTGTGTGTGTGTGTGTGTGTGTGTGTGTGTGTGTGTGTGTGTGTGTGTGTGTGTGTGTGTGTATGTGTGTGTGCGTGTGGTGTGTGTGTGTGTGTGTGTGTAACACATGGTATGTAACACCTCCGGCTGTTGTCCGTCTGAGTAGGTTGCTACTTGCTAAACACCATCTGAATGCCATTAGTTTCTCTTCTCTCTCTCTCTGTGTGTGTGTGTGTGTGTGTGTGTGTGTGTGTGTGTGTGTGTGTGTGTGACAGAGAAAAAGCAAGACAGAAAGTTTAGAGAGGAGAATGCATGTGTAGCTGAGGGGCCAGCCACACAGTATACACACAAAGAGGAGATGTGTTCATATGCAGGCACATGACTTTTGATGAACAAGAGGACCGAGAGTAAGAGAAGAAGAGGTACTTTTGTGTGTGTGTGTGTGTGTGTGTGTGTGTGTGTGGAGGGGGGTGTTGGGAGTGTATTGTGACTAGTTTGGTGCAGTTTAAAGGCTCTTTCAGTTAAAAATA
>NC_085017.1:7841321-7868821 GCF_963854185.1 Sardina pilchardus
ACATTCTGAGTGCTTATAGATTTATAAACCACTTGAAACCCAGAGGGCTTTCTAGTAACTCAGGCTTTCCATTGTACGCAGACATCCGCTGCCTGCGGCTTAGTTGTATTCTTGTTTCAAATGGGCCCCATTGATTGTGGGTTTGATTTTTTTTTTTTTTTTTTTTCGCCTGATCTTAGCCTGACATGCATCAAATAACTAAATCTCCAACTGTACTCCGTAGACAGACAGAGCTCTGATATACTAGGATAGGAAAAAGGGTTTTACGTCAGAAATACCCTGAAAACCCCTCTTATTTTGCCTCAATCCTTTCAAGTAAGGAGCCAGAGAACTGAATTAGTGTTTAACCAATCACAGGGACAGTTCAGCATACAGAGATGAAGTCTGTTGTTTTGGCACCACCAAACATAACAGGATTAACTGAGGAGAGTGAATGAAAAAGGGGGTAGGGACAGAAAAAGAGGAAAGAAGGGCCCTCAGATACTTTTTGTTATTGAGACAATCTGTAGGACTCTTTTAACATCAATTTGAATTGTGAATGTAAAATATACTACAGATATTGCCAATACAATAGTAGTCTTTCTACCTTCTTTCAATCATACATTTTTATAAGCACTTGAGCAATGTCTTTAAATTGGTGATAGAATCAAAAGTAAAAACATTCCTTGATTTCCTTCACACAAGGACCCTCACACAGAAATGGATGTCATATCAGCTCTGAAGCTGGCCCAGACTGGTCAGTCCATTAACTCACAGCAGCACTGGTACCAGGGTCGTCTCCAGGCCCTTCCAATAGAGTTAGACGTCTCCTCAACTCAGCCTCATGTGATTTTGTCCGACTGGTCCCATTTGACAAGTTCCCCGTTGGCCTTTGAAGACTGTGGATATGTGGAGTATGTGGATGTGCACTCTGTAAATCGGAGAACACATCTGGATGTGAAGACTGTAAATCTGAGAACACATCTGGATGTTTGGCATTAGTGAACACTTGCCCGTGGACTCCACAGGGCAGACATGAGGCGGGCTCACGGAAAGGTCTGTTGCGGTCTTAATCTCTAATCTTAATCACTTGTGCTGGGTGAAAGAAATATGGTCGGACATGTGGGTTGATTTGATATTCTGTGCTACATATGGACGCCTTTGTGCGTCTCTATCTGGTACGAACAGGCACAGTGTCACAGCATTTGGTTTCTTCTGACTGACTTCAAAGTGGCTGTGGTCATCTCTAAATCAATCATGTTCTTATCATCAAGGCCACGAGGAAGAGACATATCAGCACCTCTCAGAGACACATTCACACAACACACACACACGCACACACACACACACACACACACACACACACACACACACGCACGCACGCATGCACACACATATTTGAAGAACCAATTGAAAATACACTGTACAAGACATTCTTACACCGACTCTCGATGAAGCCAATATGAACCCAAGCACAAAGAATTTTTTCCTGCTCTTTCCATACTCATCACCACCCAGATGGCAAGAAAACATTGGGGTGGGTCTGGCCCGGGTCTGGGCAACACCTACCATACCATCCGGCCCGGATCCGCTTAACAAACCTGTTCCACTGAGTCTAAATGCACATCAGGCCAAAACTGGTACAGAGCCGCCTGATAGATCAGTGGCAGATATGGGCCAGTATCGGTCAAGCTCCGTACGATCTGTTGTACGATGCATCAACGTGCCTGCTTGCATGTTTAAGCTGAAACTATCTGCTTGCATGTTTAAGCTGAAACTATGTGCATTAAAGTTTACTGACAGAAGTGCATATTGTAACAGAGCACTTCACAGCTCTGTTTCCATTCTCACACTTGACCTATGGGGCCTATGGAATTTCCTCCTATGTGAAACGTACACACCTGCATTGGACTCGAATTCAAAGCCTTGGACATAAATGTCTCAATGAGTTATAATATCTATTTATCCATGTTTGCTACTTACTCCGTAACAGGATAGGATATTGCCTATTTAGAACTGGAGGTTAGCGTTAGCTGAACAAAATGTGTTCAGAATTGTCATCTTCTGGAAGTTATTATTACACAGGGAGTGAACATATCTGTGTATCACAGGGTTAATTAAGTCTGTCTGGAATGTCAATCCTCAAAAACCTAAAATAAACAGAAGCAACCACAGAGAAGAAACTGCAGGGTTGTTGGCCTCAAAAGGACAGAGTGGATCTGAGAGCGCAGACTCTCTCAGCTCATGAGGAAATTCATCACAAACGTAAAACAAAAATCACACTTCCGGCCTCATAAATGCCCCTTTTTATAATCAGATGTTTCCCTTCTGCCACACTACAGATCATCTGCTACTGTTAATACAATAAGCAAGTTATCTACTGTCATTTGTCAGTGGAAAGCTTAGATGAATGCAGGCTTGTTACACTGCAGAGCTTACAGTTCTGTGGCAGACCAACATGCTTGGGTTTTAGGGTTGAGGGGCTGGCTTGTGGTATAGAGTCTGACTGAAGCCTTCAGGCAGGTTTAATAAAAAATTACATGTGTCGCTGCATAAACCACAGGCTCCTGTTCTACATTAAGGAATGTAAGGGCAACATAAATATTACATGAGCCTTATTAAAGAGCCACTTTGTAGGGCAGGCCATTTAATTTGAAGCATAGACAGATATCATTATATACATCTCAGAGGTTAATTATTTCTCCCTCCCCCCTCTACCCCCCCCCCCCCCCCCCCACACACACACACACACACTTCCACTCTCATTTTTAACTCAATCATTGACTTTCTCCTGCTCCCTTCTTCATTTGCATTTGAAACAGAAAACATTTTTGATGTAATTTACATTGATGTATCTCTGTTGTAGAGAAATGTGTGTATTAGTTCATGTTAGCAGACTGCTAAAACACACATGAAACACTATGCGCACGCGTGCGCACACACATACAGTACGCACGCACACACACACACACACACACACACACACACACTGACACACACACACACACACACACACACTTACTGATTAGCACAAAAACTGCACTGCCTCGGGTTAATTTTGATTAATTAACGCTGATACAAATTAATTAGGCGTGAAACAACTCTGATCTTTGAAATCACCTCCATATGTGGGCTAGAACATAGATTGTACATGGGCCTTAAATGGCACGGCACAGAAAGAGTAAATGTGCGGTGTACGTCTTTATGAATACCGAACACTGACACTTTTATTGAAGATCTCCAGTGTATAAAGGACATGTGTGTCATTAGTACTACTACTAATAATAATAATACATTTTATTTAATGTGCCTTTCATGACACCCAAGGTCACTTTACAAGGTTGTAAAATCATCACATAAAGATAAAAAAAATCAAATAAAAAATTAAAGTCAGTCTATAAGGTTTCTTGAAGAAATGCACTAGCCTACATCCATCTTCCCACATTCACTAAAAATCTTTTTGTTAGTAAATTGAAATAATTGTCTTCACCATCTAATTATTTATTCAGACCATTATTAGAAATTATTATTTCTAGCTCTTTATATTGGTAGTGACGCACATTTGGAAGCAGACTAAATGAAAAGAGTGTGGAAATGGGGGATTTTAATTAAACGCTGTTGCTGTGTTTTCCATGAGTGACAGCCAAGACCTCCTTACACCCCCCCCCCCTTTTCTCTCTCTCCCTCTCTGTCTCTCTCTCTCTCTCTCTCTCTCCTTGTCTCTGTCTCAGACTGTCTCTCCTGCTTCAAATTTCATGTTTATTATCACACACTTGAGAAAGATGTCAAATCAGTATCAGCAGCAGTGAAGCTCCCCTGCTCAGAGCCAGCTCAACTTCACAGAGCAAGTTAACAGAAATATCAAATAGAATATGAACGTTGCTGAACGTTCCAAATGTTCTTGTACAGCATGCCAGATGGCAGGAGGGTGAAGAGAGGCTGTGACTGGGATGACTGGGGTCAGACAAGATACCTTCCTCATGCTGTGCTGGTTATAGAGGAGCCGATAGACAGCTACAGTGCAACACTTTGGGAGCATGATGAACATGGGGGCTCATGAACATGCCCCCAGAGTGTAGCACTGCAGCTGCCTGGAAGCTCTATGGGTTCCTCTCATCAGGGCTTTTATACACCCTCCCCTCCTTCCTCGATCCTCGTCCTCACTGATCTAGATAAAGAATGATGGGGCGGCAATAATGGGATAGTCTATCCAGTGTCAGTTATAGATAAGTGGGAACGCCCCTCGAGGATCGAGCATTGAGGATTGAGGAGAGATGTTGAGAGGCACCCAGCTGTTGGCTGCAGCAACTTGAGCTAGGTTAGAATGTTTTGGGGTTTTTATTTGTACTGACAGTAGGCTATACTCTGTGACCTTGATAAACAGGTAACTATGTGAAAAATCGCCAGAATTCTCCTTTAACATTCAGTGAATGCATATACATGTTATAGTATGGTATTGTTAACTCCTTCCCGTGAAATAAACAAGGCCAAATGTACTACCCACCCATAGCCATCCAAAGAAATCCTCTTCATCTGGGGACAAGAGAGAGAAACTTAAAGTACCACAATATAGGAATTTTACCTTGAAATAACGGCTTCAAACTCATGCACAGCTAGCGCGCCTGGTGCTGTAGTACAGTATTGTAGGACCAAATCCCTTTTTGTCGGTTTCAGATTAATTGTTTACTCCCAGAGCTAAATGAGTTCATTTCTTTCCTTTTTTTTACAGTCATGTAGCCTACTGAGTGAGACCGTTTTGATTGGGTCATTGTTGAAACTGTGGGAAACGCTTCATTTAGGTGGCAGAAATGCCATATACAATTACAGATATTATGTGAGATATTGAAGGCAGAGCTCTAGTGGCAGTGTTCAGTGTGACTGGCAAGAAAGAGCACACTGTTTGAATGGGATTTCATGAGGGGGCGGCAGTTGGCAGAGTTAATAGCTTAATGTCATGGCAAGTGGCAGTTCTTGCAGAGTTGGAGGACTGTAGCCACACGAAGGGCTTCAGACAGAGCAGCAAGGCTGATAGGCAACCAAATGGAACAAACAAGAAAAGGCAGGCAGAGAGGAGGCAGCAAACTCACACCACTTACTTTCATTGAGCTGAAAGCTTTGATATACCAACTGTAGCATCAGGATGACTTTCAGCTGCCTCTGGTCCATATTCCCTCCAGAGCTCTGGTAGATGCAAGAGAGACTTCTCTGCGGTTGTCTTGTCGTGTGTGCTAAAAGTTAAGTAAAGGTATCATAGATGTGATTGCTTGCCTGTCTGTCAATTGAATTAAAGCAGCTGTCAGTTGATCAAATATTTGCATCATCTCATGCCTTCCTTGTTTCTCATGCCTTCCTTCTCTGTGATTTTTGTTCTCTCTCTTCCTGATCCTGCCTTCCCTTTCATTCTTGTCTTTTTCTGTCTCTATTTTCCTTTTCTTTCTCTCTCTTCTCTCTCTGTCTTTGTCTCTGTCTGACTCGTTTTCTTTCTTTCTTTCTTTGGTATTCTGTGCCACTCATCTCTTTCCCTCAGTCTCTCCTCTCTCTCTCTCCACACACATGCCCCCCCCTCCGCACTTCATCCATTTTCATTTACAATTCTTCTTGACATTGAAAGTGGGGGGCCTCTTTTCCCTGCTGACCTCTCCGGTCCTCCAGGGGCTCAAGAGGGTCAAAGGGCATGACTCTGTTGCCGTAGTAACACAATTCTGCTGGTAAGAATTCCCAGCAGTGTTAGGTTACAGGGCCCAAACTGGAGGGCTCAGATGAACGTGTGCGTATGTGTAAGATGGTAATCTGGTGTTGAAAATAAAGTCGGTTTATGTTAACACATTGATAATTATATTCTTAACATCTTTGCCCACATCCACACCCCCACACACAGATTCCACGGCTCTATGCAAGAGACGCTCAGTATGCGAGAGAAAGTTGGTAGAATGCCAGTATGACTTTTGGTCGTATCAACACGGACACAGCACAGCACTGCAGGCAAAGTCATGACTTTCAACAAGATACCAGCTATTGGTCCATGGCTGGTTTGACCACACTATTGGCATGCCACCCCTGGTCTACTTTTGGACCACTAGTTTTCTTTTATTTAGATATATAGTTCTCATTAATATTAAGAAAATAACATACCACTTATTGCTAGAGTTTTTAAATCATGTATAGTCTGTTTAAAGAAGCAGTGGACAAAGAATAATTATTGGTAACACTTTAGTTTGGGGTGTCGCTGTTACAGTGTACCTACCTACATTACATTACATTTCATTTGGCTGACGCTTTTTAACCAAAGCGACTTACAACATGGAAAAAAACAATTAGGTTTTTTAAGAGCATTTCAACAACAATAAACAATACAATAAGTGCATCAGTGGGTCTAATAAGTGCATAAATAAGTGAATAAGTGCATGAGTGAGTGCGATTGTCTGAAGTAGTGCTATGAGAGGAGATGTTCTTTGAAGAGCTGGGTTTTCAGACCTTTTTTGAAGATGGCTAGGGATGTTCCTGCCCTAGTTGGACCAGATAGTGCATTCCACCAACGAGGGACGACAAATGAGAAAAGTTTGGATTGGCCTGCGCGTGCTGGCGGAAGAGCTAGACGTCGCTCAGCTGAGGAGCGCAGCGGTCGTGTGGAGGCATATGCCTGTATGAGGGCATTGAGATAGGTGGGGGCAGAGCCGGAGAGTACTTTGTAGGCAAGCGTTAGAGTCTTGAATTTGATGCGTGCGGCCAGCGGTAGCCAGTGTAGCTGGATGAGCAGTGGGGTGACATGTGCCCTTTTGGGTTGGTTGTAGACCAGGCGTGCTGCTGCATTCTGGATCATTTGAAGGGGTTTAACAGCGCAGGCTGGGAGACCTGTCAGGAGGGCGTTGCAGTAGTCAAGTCGAGAGATGACTATTGCCTGTACCAGGAGTTGGGTAGCATCTTGAGTCAAGTAGGTCCTGATTTTCTGTATGTTGTATAGCGCGTTGCGGCATGACCTGGCTACTGAGGCTACATGATCGGAGAAGGTCAGTTGGTTGTCAAGAACGACTCCTAAGTTTCTTGCAGTCCTGGTGGGTGCAACAGACAGGGAGTCGATTTTGATGTTGATGTCATGATGAATTGTAGGTTTGGCTGGGAGGACCAGCAATTCTGTTTTAGAGAGGTTTAGCTGAAGGTAGTGTGCCCTCATCCATGTTGATATGTCTGAGAGGCAGTTTGAGATTCGTGTGGAGACCAAGGGGTCATCCGGTGGAAAGGACAGATAAAGCTGTGTGTCATCAGCATAGCAGTGGTATGAGAAGCCATGCGAGTGGATGATCTGTCCCAAGGAGGTGGTATAGATAGCAAAGAGCAGGGGGCCCAGCACAGAGCCCTGGGGGACCCCTGTGGAGAGGAAGTGAGGTGCAGAAAGTTGTCCAAGCCATGATACTTTAAACGAGCGGCCTGTGAGGTAGGATTCAAACCAGGAGAGAGCTGAGCCAGAGATGCCCATGTCTGAGAGTATAGAGAGAAGGATGCTGTGATTTACCGTGTCAAAGGCAGCCGATAAGTCAAGCAGAATGAGCACTGATGACTGAGCGTTCGCCCTGGCCTCCTTTAAGGCTTCTGTTACAGCCAGCAGAGCCGTTTCGGTGGAGTGGCCGGTCTTGAATCCAGATTGATTTGGATCCAGAAGATTATTCTGTGAAAGGAATTCTGAGACTTGTCTCGAAACTGCTCGCTCTATACCTTTGGATAGAAAAGGCAGTAGCGAAACAGGACGGTAGTTCTCAACTTGAGGCGTGTCGAGTGAAGGTTTCTTAAGTAGAGGTGTAACCTGGGCCGCCTTGAATGCCGCTGGGAACGTGCCAGATGTTAGGGAGGCATTGATCACATGCGTGATGGCTGGTGTGACGGTCGGGCCGATGGACTGAAGCAGGTTCGTCGGTATTGGGTCCAACGCACATGTGGTAGGCCGGCTGCATGTCAGGAGTCTAGCTACATCACTCTCGGAGAGAGGCGCAAATGTTGAAAGGGATGTTCCAGAGGTTTGAGAGGTTTTAGCAACTGCGTCTGGTGAAGAGAATTGATTGCTGATTGCCGCCACTTTGTTTGTAAAAAATGAGGCTAGGCTGTCTGCAGTGAGGTTGGACGCAGGAGGAGGTGGCTGAGGGTTGAGTAGTGTTTTGAAGGTTGAGAAGAGTTTCCGGGAGTCTGTGGCGTTGTTGATCTTGTCATTGTAGAAGTCTGTTTTAGCAGCCGTGATGCTAGTTGAGAAGGAGGATATGAGTGTCTGGTAGTGTTTGAGATCATCTGTTGTTTTTGATTTGTGCCATTTCCTTTCTGCAGCTCTGAGTTTGGTCCGCTGTGTGCGTAGGGTGTCAGTTAGCCATGGATGGGAGTGTTTGGATCGCGCTGGCCTTGTAGTTAGAGGGCACAGTTTGTCCAGACACGAGCTCAGTCCGTGGCATCGTTGACCTCCAGAGTGGAGAAGGAGTTGAGTGGAGGTAGGTTGGAGGCAACTGTAGAGGAGAAGTGGGCTGGAGTCAGGTTGCGGATGTTGCTGCGGAACGTGACCATTGGTTGAGGAGTCAGGGGTTGTTCCGTCAGGCTGACATTAAATCGAATGAAGAAGTGGTCAGAGAGATGGAGAGGTGTTACCCAGAGGGAATCTGTGATGCAGTTCCGGGTGAGGATTAGATCAAGCTCTTTGCCAGCTTTGTGAGTGGGTGGGCTGCGAGTCAGCTCGAGGTCGAATGAGTGTGCCAGGGCCAAGAAGTCTGCTGAGCCTGGAGCGTCTAAGTGGATGTTCATATCGCCGAGGACGAGTAGTGGATACTCTTGCTCAGGGATGGAAGACAGCAAAGTGTCCATCTCGTCCAGGAAAGCACCTAGTTGTCCTGGTGGGCGGTAGATGACGATCACATAGAGTTTTACTGGGGCCGTTACTGTGACGGTATGGTATTCAAACGAGTCATATCTGTTTGCGGGTAGCAGTGGAGTGAAAGTCCAGTTGTTAGAAATTAGCAGACCCGTTCCACCTCCTCGTCCAGTTGGCCGAGGGGTGTGGGAGAGCGAGAAGTTGGTGGAGAGTGCAGCTGGGGTGGCTGTGTTTTCTGGTTTGATCCAAGTCTCAGTGAGAGCAAGGAGATCCAGGGAAAGGTGGTTGGCATACCCAGTGATGAAGTCAGCTTTGTTGACTGCGGATTGGCAGTTCCATAAGCCCATGGAGAAGGAGGTTTCGGTACGTGAGGACTGTTTGAGTTGCCTGAGGTTAGTGGGATGTCTGGATCGTTTTGCATGATTTCGTTTTCTGTGATGGCCGGTGTGAACAGTTATGTGGGAAAGGCACGTTTTGATGTTGTCGGTTGCCTTTGCTCGGTTAACTTGCACAGGTCAACTTGCTTGTCTTGAACTCGTGTGTCTTAAACGAGGGCTGATGCTGCCGCTGACGCTTCAGCCCAGCCTCTACTGTTATGTTGAATGCAAGATTAAGTGCAGCTGTTCGCACTAGGTGAATTAGCGTAGACCGCCCCCTCTCGTCAGAGCAGCTTGATTGTTCAAAAGGGTGTGAAACACTAAACTGGTTAATTCCGCCCGCTCACACCGAACGAAACTCGCAGTTATAATGCACTTCCCCTCTCAGCTGTTTGTTAGCTACGAGAATCCAATTCAAATGAATTGAAAGGCTAGGTAGAAGATCTAAATGGTCGGTTGTTGCTCTTACAACGCACTGCAGCTGTTGTCTGAAATATCTCAGGTGCTTCCTTGTTATAAGGAGCTCTTCTCGTTCTGATCCCGCCCCCTCTCGTCAGCGCAGCTTGATTGGTACAACCTGTGTAACAACATGTACTATCAGGTACTACCATTGTACTTGCCTCATGTATTTGTGGGTATCTACATATAGTTGTTACATTGTAATACTGAGTGCTTTTACAAAACTTTGCCAATTTGCCTACATTTTTCATCAGAGGCAAAGGGCTGACCTGAGACCTGTTGTATTGGGTAAATCTGGTCATGAAAGATTTGATATACAAACCATTCTTAGCTCCAGTCAAGAGGTCATTGTCTTCAGTGTACTGTACATGTAACAGTTGTGCTGCTACAACCTTGTCACGGGTTTATGTCACTGTATCAAAGAGTAATAAGTGTGTACCAACACAGTTGATACATGTGCTACATAGGGTAATGGCAGACATGTTCCAAGACATCAAAGACATAACATACATGTCATATGTGCATGCAAGTAATTAACTGGTACATTTAACAGGTTTATTCCACAGTATCAAAGAGTAACAAAGGTGTAGCAGTGCAGCTGTTACATTTATCAACTGTGTTGGTACACACTTATTACTCTTTGATACAGTGACATAAACCCGTAACAAGGTTGTAGCAGCACAGCTGTTACATGTACACTGAAGACAATGACCCCTTGACTGGAGCTAAGAATGGTTTGTATATCAAATCTTTCATGACCAGATTTACCCCATCCAGCAGGTCTCAGGTCAGCCCTTTGCCTCTGATGAAAAATGTAGGCAAATTGGCAAAGTTTTTTAAAGCACTCAGTATTACAATGTAACAACTATATGTAGGTACCCGCAAATACATAATGCAAGTACAATGGTAGTACATGTTGCTACACAGGTTGTGCACTGTACCTAATTAGGTAGGTACACTGTAACAGCGACACCCCAAACTAAAGTGTTACCGAATTATTTTGTTGATCTCTTGATACAAGCATATCAAGGTGAAAAATGACCTGATCGACTAAATACTTAGTAGTGAGTAATTTACTATGAGGCAGCAGATCACCTAGAATGTTATGATGAACTATCCATGGGTTAGGCCATGCTTCACGTCTAGTGATCACTGGCCTTTGGGCAAATCAATTAAATGCTTTGAACAGACTGACAGAATTTGATATCTTACTCGTTAGCTGCTTTCACACATGTCCTGAGTAGAATCTCTGCAAGTTCTTCGCTTCATTCAGACAATAGCTCATTTACATAACGTCCGCCGGAAATAGAAGGAGGGGAGAAGTGTAAGACCCGGCTAAGTTCGGAGTTCCAAATATCCGGATATGTTGCACCTCCGTTTACACCTGTCTGTGTCTGAAAGCAACTATTGTTTATTTACAATTGTGGTCCATATCGATTCAATTCATTTGTCGCAGTAACACAGATGCTGAGATCACCAAGTCCTATATTTAATTGGCGCAGCTTTTTGTGTGTGTTTTCTGAGTCCAAAGTTAAGATCATGTGATGATGGCCTCCACTGTAGTGCTGCCAGACTGGTCTGCTGCTCGCTGCTGCTCCAATCATGTGACCCAGCTGGACCTAATCAGAGCCACTCCACACACACACACACACACACACACACACACACACACACACGTATGCTCTTCATATAGGCTTACACATAGACAACACACACACACACACACACACACACACACGTATGCTCTTCATATAGGCTTACACATAGACAACACACACACACACACACACACACACACACACACACACACACACACGTGTGCTCTTCATATAGGCTTACACATAGACAACACACACACACACACACACACACACACGTGTGCTCTTCATATAGGCTTACACATACACAATACACACACACACACACACACACACACACACACACACACACACACACACACACGTGTGCTCTTCATATAGGCGTACACATAGACAACAAACACACACACACACACACACACACACACACACAAACACACACGTGTGCTCTTCATAGGCACCCTAGACACCTGCACATAGACACCCTGCACCTCTCTGTCATCAGTATCACACATAGACACCCTGCATGTCTCTGTCTGTCATCATAACACACATCATTTCAGAGCTTAAAGCCAACAGAAAGAGACTGAGTCTCTGGCGAGTATGTGAGTAGGTTTTGTATGCTGATCATGTGAATGTATGATTAACAATTCTTAGACAGTTACGCCACACACACACACACACACACACACACACACACACACACACACACACACACACACTAGTGTGAGTGTGCCGGTGCGGGGGATCTGAGTGGCCAGATGGTGCCGGTGGGAGAGAGAGACGAGTCTTGCCAGCGGAGGAGGAGGATCCTACAGCGCTCAGCGATCCCTCACGGCTTACCAAGCGTGTGTACGGGGAGCTGGGAGGCTCACAGCTCTCTCCTCACGCACAAGAGGGAGCAATCCACAGCCAAGAGCAAGGGTGTCCTGTCCTGTCCGCCCAAACTGCACTGGCACACACCACAACAGCGTGGTGTGATCAGAAATTCACAGGGACAGAGGAGAAACCAACGACGACTAACGCAGTGGGAGGAACCATTATCATGAGAGCACTGTTGCCATATAATGACAGGATGGAGGTCACGACCATTTTAGCCAAAGAGCAGTTAAGTTTTTTTTAAAAATTATTATTCATTTGTTTTATGTCTATGTCTACCGTTAAATGCGTACGCTGGCGATTACGCCGCTTCATCTGACATGTCTTGTATTTGTTCTTTTTCACCTTTTTTAGTTCCTTTTAAGCTCCCTATTTATTTTTTGCCTTTTCTTTTATTATTTCCTTCTCTTTTTTATTATTCTCTTTTAAAAAGTGTATCTTATGTCTGACTGTTATTCTTGATATTTGTATTATACTATATATTGTAAAGCACTTTGTGATTTTATCTGTGAAAAGCGCTATACAAATAAAATACTTACTTACTTAGGCCTACTTATTTTGTTGTTTGTTTTCGTCTTGGTGTTGTGGGGGTACGCTGGCGACTACGCCGCTCCGTCCGGCATCTTTTGTCCTTTGTGTACGTCTCATGTGTGGAGCACTTTGGGTTGCACTCTGTGCATGTGAAATGCGCTATACAAATAAAAGGACTTGACTTGACTTGACTTCAGTCATCTGTCAACTATTACTGGTTTCAAAAGTACAAGCTACATGGAATTGCGAAAGAATTAGACGTCCTCATTTGTCATGCATGATGGGCCATCTGTGTGCATTCTGTCACTACGGTTGAGTGATCTGAGCTGCCATACCTGGCTCTCTGGAGGTGCAGAATTCACGGCCAACTGGGCGGACTGTTCTCCTCCGTGGAGAGACACATTCGCCTCCACTGTAAAGTGCTGTCTCCAGTCTCTCCATATTCGCTCCTGTCTCTCACCTGGACTAGATCTGGACTAGATATGGGTAGCATTACATCGACTGCATTACAGAATCTCTTTTAATTGTGCCATGATTTTATGTTAAAAGCCTAGTTTTCTACAGATCTACAGAATGTCTAAAGAAACATTCTTTCAACAGAAAGTTATCTCTTCCTTCCTGTGACTTTTCATCTCACTATGTCTATCCATCCATCTCACACACACACATGCACACACGCACGCACGCGCGCACACACACACACACACACACACACACACACACACACACACACACACACACACACACACACACACACACACATCCATTTCTGTCCTCTATCCGGTCAGATTGTCCATGGACTGATCTGTGGATAACCTAATTGAATAATTTCATTGGAAATGTGCCATTAGGGAATATTGTGTTTCCCCTGTAAATCATGGCCCTCAGTCCACTAATGCAGGAACTTCCTGCTCGCCCCAGAGGGCCCATGAGTAGCGCTGACTGGACACTAGCTGCTCTCACTGTAGCAGCCAAGTTTTTCTTATTATCTATTTATTTATTTTGGCATTGTTTAACAAATTTATCAAAAGAAAATATATTTGTAAGAACATTTTTGAAATATCGCTAATCCTCTAAACCTCACATTTAAGAAAGAAAAATGCTGTTGAATATTAACATATAGGGATAATGGGCTGTGTTATTTGAACACAGCGTTCAGATAACATAAAAATAATGCATGTTTGAGGTGGTAATGCAGCCCCAACACACAGCTGCTGCCACTTGTGTTGCGCTCTTTTGCTGTCATAATTCCCACGTTTTGATAGCTAAAACTATCTTGCTCATATAACTACATCTTTCCGCCACATATCAACTCATTTCTCAACTTGCAGGATAAACTCCCACTACTAGGTCTGAATGGATGGTCGCTATGAGCAAAGTAAGTAAACTAGAAAAGCACTCCGAGAGTGCAGACCTCCGCCGAAAAAACATAACCGCCTCCTGGATCCAGACAGTGTTCCGGATCGCTCCCAAAATGTAATGGTTTCTTCCTTGGGTCATTCCAGACCTTTCCTGAAAATTTCATTGATATCCAGCCGTAACATTTTTTAGCTATCTTGTTAACAAACAGTCAAACAAACAAACAAACCCTGATGAAAACATAACCTCCTTGGCGGAGGTAATAAGTGTTTATTTATATAGCGCGTCGCCGTCATTCATGCACAGAGTGCACCTCAAAGCGGTCCACGCAGAAACATGGCAGACATAGCAGCAAAAGATGCCCATTTTTTTGCAAACTTTTGCTACTATATCTGACATGATGTTTTTGTGCATGTTACTATGTTACTAGGCAAACGTGGTACATAAAACAGACATGACAGCTTATATCACACAGTAGATGTACAGTAACACACAAAAGAGACAATGAAGAGATGTTCTACAGTTTTTCTTGATTGCTTTGATGCAGTGCAGTCAAGGTGTGGGGAGCGGTTATCTGTCCTAGGAGAAGCGCGAGGCCGTCACACATAGTAGGGCAATTTACTTTAGAATTTGAATGGCAGTGTGTTAGTGAACTCTCTTACATGTAATGAGATTCAACACTGTAGATTCACTTCAATTAACAGGTTATTGCAGGCTGTAACAAGTCTACAGGAGTACCACCAGCTGATCACCAACATGCTAACAGGACGCCCACATTGCTTTATATGAGCTCTAACACATCAAGTATTATGATATTAGTCTGTTATTCTGTCACATTCAGTTATAATAACGTTCCCTCTGAAGGAAAAATATTTGAATAACAGACAGCAGCCTGAGGTCTCTTCTATCTGTCCTCAGTCTATTTGAATGTGAATGCAGCTGCTCAGCTGGACCATCAGTCTCTGTGTGTGTTTAATCTAACAGAAGTTAAGTTATCTGCCGTGCTGAGCTCAGGAGAGTCCACAGGCTGCGGCCTGTTATTCAGATACGGTCTCAACTGTTTGATTCCTTCAGATGGAACAGTATTATGACTTAATGTTCTTTGTGCGCCTGAATATGTCATTCAAGTACAAATTCAAATTCACAGCCAGGAGCAAACCACTGTTCATCCCCGTCAGGAACCAACATGAGTTCTGCAAGAACAGTTCAATCTCCATTTGAACCTTTTTATAAAAAAAGCATGCAAAGTTCACATCAGTCTTGGAGAACCATATGAGCCTGAACTCCACCCTTGAGTTGCTTGGTTTCCATCCAAATCATTGCACATTTAACCAAAGTCTACTGTCTGCAAATGCTGTGATAATTGGGAGTTGGTTCATTGAGATAAGTAGCAAGTGGGTCCAATTCACCAGGTGCAATACAGAGCTGCAGGAGTTAGCATTTTAGCACTTCCTTTGTTTTTGGTTGGATGACTTACAGTAAATAAGGTCTGTGTTTAGCAAAAGCTGAAGAGATTTTCATGTTTTGTTCTCTGACATGAAATTTGTCAGAAAATACCCCACTGATAAGTTTTGCAGCTTTGACGTGTCTTAAGAAATGCTAAATTCGAACAAGTGTCTTAATGAGACACACAGAATGCTAACATTAGGCCTATAGTCTAAAGTGTTCTACTTCTGCAGATTGCATTGGTGTTTCAAAGATCATCAATGTGGTGGGCATTAATGAAGATTATCTTGAAGAACGAACCTCTGCTTGTTCTGAATTATTAAAACAAGAAATTCCAACTTTTGTACGCATCAGTTTTGAGTTAATTCTAGTTTTGAATTAATTCTAGTTTAAGCATTATGTTAGTCAGGAGATGATCTGAAGACAGAAGAAGGGAGGTAAACCATTGCCTCAGGGATACATTTTAACAAAGTCCCTTTTTTAGCAGATGAGAACATTATCAGCTCTTCAGAGTCTCTTCATCATTTCTCCATATAGGCTATGTGGCAAGCCTCTTGTCTCCTGCTCCACAGAAACGGTGCCCGGTGAGAAGGTGTGGCCAATGTAACCTGTATAAAAATGAGCAGCTCTGTCCTGCTGAATTCAGATATCAGAGGCTTCATCTGAGACTCAACCAAACTGCAAACTGTCGTCACGAACCACGATCACGTCCTGCAGCCATCAACCAACCTGCTGACCAGCCAGATATCAGAGGACACTCTTCAGGTGTGTGTGTGTTCAGTCTGTCTGGGTTTGTTGGGGTTTTAGAGGACCATTTAATTAGGGCTGCTCGATTATGGTAAAAATCATTATCACGATTATTTTGTTCAATATTGAGATTGTGATTTTTAATTGTGGTTACTCAGTTATTTTGGAACTATCATCCATATTCAAATTTTACATTTGTTTTATTTTTAAATTGAATTTTACAGTTTTTTTAATTGCTTTGACGCAGTCGACTCAACATTTTTCAAAACTGTTCACGCAAAGGCCTAAACAGTGGCACCAATGGTCAAAATTACTCATTTTGCCTGCAAAAGGCTCTTACTCCGCCAAAACATTTAAAATATGGACCAAAAGCAAATTTTGCCCTCAAACAACACAACTTGCACACAAGTGCATAAGCGCTTCCAATCAGTCATTAGACAAGGGGCATCAAAATACAACATTCAGCTCTCAATGTGAATCAGTACTGCATTACTGGTCAGCAGCTTACATATCAGTGCCAATTTGCAAAATAGATCCAGAATCATATACAATGATTTTTCAAATTTTATTGAATGCAGTATTCATTATTTTCTTTTTTTTGAGATTGTGGCTAAGAAATGAAATATTCCAACAGAAACCACATAGTATGATATATAAGAGCCCTCTACCTCTTACTCTCACTCTCATCTGCCTTAGACCATCCATGCTTACAAGTTACAACACACATGCAACATGGCACCTTTTACTGTAAGCCTGCAGACTGATTGCAAATTGAAAAGTTGTGTGAAGCAGTGTCAAACAGGTGCTTCAGTGATTTCATACTGGGCAAGAAGTTTCTAAGAGATGGGAGCATATCGTTTCTGTTTGGTTACCACAGCTAAAGCAATGGAGTTTGGACTGCTTGAATGACATCTGCGTTAACTGATTTGCTAAAGGGTGCGGGACGTGTGTCAAAACAATGACAATGGGTTAACTCATTTGCAAGAGGTGTCTTTTGCTCTGCTGAGAGAGTGATGATGAAGACTGAGAGGTTACCCGTTTCGGTAACACTTTATAATAACTACACACAATTCATAATTTATTAAGCATTTGTTACAGATAAGTAATTTATTGTTCATGCATAGTTCATCATCAGTAAAGCATTTGTTCACAAAGTTATGAATGGTTTGTTCATTGTAAATAAAACAAATGTTGGTATGTAATGTAAATACATGGTTTATACCTTATAAATAATGAAACAACCATTTATAAATGAAATCATCTCCCTGTTATGAACCAGTTACAAATTATTAGTAAATGCTTTGATCATCATTTGTAAAGTATTACTCCTATGTCAATTCTCATTCTGTAATTCATGATTAACTCAGGAGTTACAAGTGGTTAGTTAATGATATTTGTGAGCTCATCTAAAGTGAGGACTGTATATGCCTCGCTACATATTTACAAAACAGTTATAAAGGTTACAGTTGCATTTATTCATTTAGCAGACACTTTCATCCAAAGAGACTTACTTACACTATCAATGAAATTAAAGAGCAAGGCCACAATGGTGGGACCCAGGGATTGAACCCCCAACTCTTAGGCTAATAGTATGCTAGCCCAATGCCTTATCCACTACACTACCTCTCTGCTCATTGTTATTGTAGCTCATTCAGAAATATAAAACAGATGCGCCTGTTTGCTATGAACAAACATTTATAATTGTGTATACGCATGATTTACAGATGAGAGTTAATTTAGGAATTATGCTTTAAAATTAAGAACACAGCATTTAAGCTTAAATATGCTTAACAGTGTGTAGTAGAAGACACTCTTGCATAGTTTTATGTGTTTTTAACTGAGCGGATGTTAGGTTCTTCACTTCACAACAAACAATCAATAAACACCAGAGTAAAGTGACAATGTTTTTACTAGGTTAACTTCACTTCAGTATACAGTACATCAGTCAATTATTTACTTGTATGCTTTAACTCTCAAACTATTGTATCAATGCGCTGCTTAGTGCTACATCAAATGTAGTCATAGATCCCATTTATTTCAAAATAGTAGCAGAGGTAGTCAGGGCTATCATTCTGTCGCCTGTTCAGTTGGGGGTTCGATACCCAGCTTCTGCGGTTGTGTTTAATTTAATTGACATGTGTATGTCGCTCTGAATAAAATTGTCAGCTTAATGAATGTATGTGAATGTAGTATTTACAACTCATTTGCAAATGTGTAGCAAGGCATAAAAAGTCCTCACTTTAGATGAGCTCACAAATATCATTAACTAACCACTTGTAACTCCTGAGTTAATCATGAATTATAGTAATAGGAAGTGGTTTGTAAAACATGTATTCACATCCTTACTAATCATTAGTGTATATGTAACAACTGTCAAATAATGAATAATATTTCACTAACAAAATGTTATTGCATGATTATTAGCCACAATTTATACATATTTTAGAAATAGGCTTATGCACTATGAACAAACCAATCATAACTTTGTGAACAAATGCTTAAGTGATGATAAATTATGCATGACAAATTAATTACTAATGATGAACAAACCATTAACTAATAGTTAACAAATGCTTAATCGATGATGAATTGTGTGTAGTTATTATAAAGTGTTACCGCCAGCCTAAGGCTTTTCTTGTCAACTAATAAATTATGTCCTGTAGTAGAAGATAAAGACTGGGAAAGAGAAAATCTGTGAGGATGTATACGTTTTGTGGGGCATGGTTAGTAGAAAAGTCAACAGGAAAGATTCTTATCTTATTTATTATCATGGTATTTTTAGTGTCGCTGCTTGTTATTATGACCGCCGCACAGCAAAGTGGCAGTCCTTTAGGTTCAGTTAGAGAACTATACACACACACATACAAGCAAATGCACACACTCATACATACACAAATGTTGTATGCATAGGAGATGGAGACAAATTGACAAGCTTGATTTATTTTTTATCGAAGTGCAGGACTGAGCGGTGGTCATATTTTGTACTGCTTTGCGGTACATCTAGTAAAATTTGTAGAATTATTCTCATCCTGTTTCACTATAAGGTCAGATATCAGGAAAAGGAGTATGTAACCTACTAAGTAGCTGCCTACTTTGCCAACTGCTACAGCAATCAGAATGAGAACATATCTGTTTGTTGATTTTTATGAATATTTATGTTTCTGTATTTCTGAATATTTATGTTTATGTATCTATGTATTTATTTATTTATGATATTTTAAACATTTCGAATAGTTTACGTGCACGTCTGACAGCTGTGTGAAATTGATTAAAGGAACACTTCACTGTTTTTTCATGTTAAAGGTATACTATGCAGGATTGGCGATTTCATCGCCGGTTTCGCTTTCACTTTTCATTTTCGCTCGTTTTATGCTTGCATATTTCTCTGCAGAGCTTCCCCTACAGCTTTAGCGTGTATATTTGACAAAACTCCTCAATCGGTCAGTCTGCCGTGCCTTTTCATGAGACTTTACATGACACTTCCTGGAGTAGAGCATGGGTGCGTGCCCGGTGTCTCCTGAAGTTGCAAGTGTGGTTTTACCGCTACAGACCACTAGAGCGGCCAAAAAACACACAGTTCGATCGGTAATGACTCATTTAATCATATATAACAGTATGGAACGAATTGATTAAGTGAAAAACGTTGCATAGTATACCTTTAAACTACGTTATTCCCTTATCTAAGACGAGTTGATACATACCTCTCACGTTCCAATGCGTGCACTCACTGGTTCTGGCTCGCAGCGCTACTTTTATAGCACTAGCTAGCCCAGTTAATTTTTTTAGGATCCAAAGAGAGATGAAGTTTGAAGTAACCGAACATCTCCATGTTTTCCCTATTGAAATACAGTAACACGAGTAGTCACACAACCAAGTATGGTAAGACAAAATAAAACGTGGTGCATTTCTAAGCAGGTAAGAGGGATAACTATATTGTGTGGCGGAATAACACTTTGGAGCACTTAGACTCGGCGCAGTAATATCCTCACTCCAAAGTGAAACTGTAAGTGCAAGAGTGATGATATTACTGCGCCGAGTCAAAGTGCTCCCAAGTGTTATTGGATCCTGAAGAATGAACTGGAAGAATGAAGTGCTATCAAAGTAGCGGCGCACGCCAGAGCCAGTGAGTGCACGCATTGAAATGTGAGAGGTATGTATCAACTCGTCTTAGTTAAGGGAATAACGTTATTTAATATGAAAAAACTGTGAAATGTTCCTTTAAAAAGAGTATAATTGGACCTTTAATGCTCATTGCAGGGTTAGGTGAGCTGAGAGTTTTCACTCCAAACTAAATAGCCTACAGTACAATAAGTCATTACAGTTTGTTTGTTTGTTTGTGTGTGTTGACAGTCATGACGTCTCCTGGTCTGCTGCTCCTGATGTTGGTGTCGTCCTCCCTCCTCTCCACCGTCTCTACAAATTTGGAGGACAGGATTCAAGAAGGGTTCCAGCTCACTCTCAAAGGCATCGATATAGTGAACACTGCGGCCGTCCCACTTCTGGGTCTGATACCAGTTCATGGACCAATGATATCTACTATTGCCAAGGCAGTGCTGGGAACATTACTCACATTTAAAGAAAACAAAGACGTAGTAGTTGCTCTCGAGACTGGATTCAACAATATTAATGAAAAGCTTAAACAATATCACATGGAACAGCAATGGGATATCTGGACTGCTACTAAATTCAGCATACCAGAGGAGGATATCAAGTTAGACTGGGAAAGGTTTATAAAACTACTGAGTAATACAGAAGTAAAAGATAAAAGCGAGTGGAAGAAGCTTAAAGATGAATTCATTGACAAATACAAACTGGACGCTACAGACAAACTGCACCTTTATCTCAAAAATGAAGGAATATCCTTCGTAAAAAAACTCGGAGGAATGGTGGTTAACAAAGTTAATTGTCATGAAAAGGACATCATAGCATATACAGTGTTGATTAATACACTTATTTACAAGGGCAGTGCAATGAATATATTCTACTACAAAAGCAAAGGACTAGATAGTGAGGAGAACATTAAAGATGTAACTCAAAAAGCATTCGAATCTGCAAAAGTTATGTTCGACATCCACAAGTCCTGCATTGACAACAGTCTTCCTTATATTGAGAAGGATGTGAAGGAGCTTGTGACACACACCAATAAGCGCCAAATACTGGCACATGACATCAGAACTTACTTGACTGAGACGTATTACAGGTATGACTGGATGGTTGTTGCATATAAAACCAAACATTCAGATCATAGCACACTGAAATCACTGAACAAACATACCTTGAGCCCAGAATTTTCTGTGGTGGAAAAAGATGATATCAGTGTGGGCCTCGTCAGACAGGTGAAAGGGACTCACACAATGGCGGATAAAGTGAAACGAGCCATTGAGAGGTGCATTCCTAAGTCTGAGACTGTTGATTGTCATAAAATAGCTGATAAACTCAAGAATTGTAAGGAAAAGGTGGATGAAACTCCAGTGACTAAGACGTACACAGCAGTACATGCTTACGTAGATAAATCTCATCAGAGCATCGATGCAACGGAAGCACCAAACCGTTTAGCGGAACCTCTAGACAAAACAACTCCTTTTATTTATACAGGAGTTTGTAAGAAATATAAAGTTAGCGCCTTAATAAACTTTGGTGGTGAGTTTGCTGTTATTATAAAAAGTGATGACGAGATAAAGAATCCAGATCCCTGCACCAAGCTGGACTGTGGTGGTGACGAAAAAGGCAAATGTGTTCAAGTCAAAGACCATGTCGCGATGTGTGAGTGCATTTCTCCATACTATGGAGAGAACTGTGAGAAGAACTTAGACGATTACAAGAAAGACATACAGGAAGGCTTAAAGGTAGAGGTTTTTCAGGAAAATAAATAACCTTCAGATGTTAAACCAAGAAGAAAAAGCATCTGATGCTGCCAGGGGTAAGGGATTTTCATGAAATGACCTTTTTTGTCGTAAAGGGACACTACAACATTTTGTTAAATGCTCGTGTTTGCCATCCTGACATTCAGACTGAATGTGTCTGTCTGAATGTGTTCTACGTCGGCCCAGAAGTCCTAAAAGATAATTTTTAGTCTTGTGCACACATTATGTTTTGATCTCACTCACCAAATCCAAATATCAAGAAAAAGTTGGTCTCAATTCTGCACACAATTCTGATCAATATCTAGGATCAATATCTTTAGTGTGAAGTATGAATAAGATAATATATATTGTGCACATGTTATTTTGTTCACACAAGATTATCTTTCAGGACTTTCCTGTAAGACAAGGATTGATCTGAGGCCTTCTTCACTTGACTCTGAGGAGACGTTCATAGTTAATTAATTTAGTTAATGTAAAGACAATCTGCTGGTTAAAGAAGGTTAAATAGGAGCAATAAGATATTAAAATAAGAGTCATGATTCGGTTTATGGTCCTCCTCATATTGGTCTCATGGTTCCTGGTTGTTCATTTCATGACATTTACTGACTCTTCTGACAGCTAGCTTGGTGTTGGTGTTTCTGACTGCAGCAGCTGAGGATTTATACACATGTGTTCATGTGTTGCATCATCAGTTCCCAGGTAGAGTTGAGCTGTAATGCAAACCGCTAAGTAAAGAGAGCCTTTGTCTAGACAGGACGCATTCCATTTCATTCATCAGGTCAAAGTCCAAACTTATTCAGCGATAAAGTGACACAAACAGAAGTGACCAACACCTGAACACAAACATTTGATGTGAATGATTTGGAAGAGACCTGTGATGTCATTATCACCTGCCTGTCAGTGAGATCTCATTGGACAATGTTTCAACTAATCAAATGCTTTTCTTGCTTCAAGCTTCTGTTCTGACTTTCTGCAATGCTGAAATAATAATAAAAAGATTAAAGTTATTGTCATCGTAGCGTCTTCATTGTGTGTATGACCTTAAAAGAATGGATTGTGATACATCTACATAGATGTGTGTACATCTCTGTGTGTGTTTGTGTTTGACACTAACTCATACTGTGTGTGTTAGCCTACAGTAGATCGTAACACAGTTGGACCTCTAAACAAGCAGATTCATCTTCATTTATACTCGGTCATCTGTGCATTTAATCATGGATGGATGGATGTCAGTCTGAATGCACATTGTGATGGCTTCACATGTTTCTTAATTAGTTTTTACTTTTTCAATCATTTCAGGCTTTTTTTCCATGAATCATTTCAATAAATCTCCTTTAAATCTAGTTTCAGAAATTCACAGATACATTGAGAGTTTTTTAAGTTTAGTTAGCCCTTAAAGCTGCCGTCGGCAGGGGATTCTGGAAGTAGAATATTAAATGGGCTGTTATGGAAAAATCCTAGCCTGGAAAACCAGCGCCAACTGCTGGACGGCAAAATGTTTTGCCTGCATTTGGGTCTGGCCTCGGACCACTGTACATTTTGAAAACACTGCCCTGAATCTGGCAGATGGCAACTAAACCAATCACAACGCAGATATGTGTTTTGAATCAACGCGGGCGAGGCAGAGGGCTCTGGGGCGGGGTTTTGAGGGAGCGTTTGGCCTATAGGCACAGACACGGTTTGAAAGACAACGGGTTGTGCTCATCAACAATGTTCCGTTGTATCCATTCATCGAGGCCAGACTAAATTAGACATCCAATCAATTTAGGCTGGTTTATCAGGCTAGAAAAATCCCGAATTCTCTAGCTCCCTCTAAAGCCCGTAATCGTGCTTGCGAAAATCGAGCGCTCCCTGTTTTGTTTAAGCAATCACGTTACGGGGGAGGAATCGCTGTCTATCACAGCTTGTGCACACGCTGCTATCGAGCCGCTGCTACTCTGCTCACATGCACAACCTCGTCGTGGGGGGGTTTGCGGGGCGATTTGGAGCTTGGTAGAGGTTAGGCCTACCAGTTTGAATTTTTCGACTTTCGAGTCGGAATTTTGAAGACTTGCCGACGGCAGCTTTAAAACTGTTGACTGTAGTAGGCTAAGCTCGACTGGCTTGGTCCAGCTGCTGCAGAATCACAACAGGTTGCACAAGTCTGATACCATAAAAACACTCACTGCCATGTGCCTCTTGCATAGTCAGCGGGAGGCAGCAGACTGCATCAAAGACTCCTCAGACACTAACGTATAGTAGGCCAACATTGTGCCATGATGAATAGATTTGGATGATAAAAATGGATTTCTGCCAGTTTTCAGCAGTCCTCCTCCCGATGCCAGCAAACGACTTCGGTTACAAGCCCAAAGTGAGTGGGGTCGGATATAGTAATATATAGTAATATAGTAAATAGTACTAAAAATTCAGGAAGTAGATGGAAGTCAATCAAAATGTACATGTCGGACTCAGGCGAAACACTGTCGGGCTCAGGCCTTGTCGGGCCTTACCGATTACAGCTCTACCCCGAAGGTCTCTCCCGACTCAGATAATTCAGGGTTCAATGATGAATTGGTCTGCTGAACTAACAGGGTCCAGCTCTTGACGACAGGAAACAGGACACAGTGATCAATTGCCTTTGTCCCCTCCCACTCCCCCACACAGCCACCCTCTGCTGCATTTATTAACATCTCCATCCAGAAGCTAATTAATGCTGTCTAATGTAGATGAATGGCAATGGAACAGTCGCCATGAACAGATTGGCTTTTAAACAGACCTTACTGCTGGGCCCCTGATTTGTGTCTGCCTTTTTCTTTTCTTTTTATCACATTGCCTTATTTAAGTATTTAGGAAGAATCCATTTTGGTAGGTTGTGCATCTGTAATATAGCACCCTCCATGTGTATTGGCACCCTTTGTAATGACGAGTAAAAAGAGGTATAAAGTCATCTTTTAATGTTTTGTCTTTGCCTTCACAATGACAACAGTGAGGTAAAAAATCTCCAACATCTTGATTTTTCCCCTCCCTAATAATCTCTTCACTGTGCATTAGGGCTCGATAAACATAGGTCATTTTCCAGGCGAATGTAACTTTCATTTGAATGACACTTACTGGAAATTGTTTTAGCTGTATATCTTTCAGGGGGTCCACTAATTGTGCCATTTTGGTGTTTTTGTTTTTAAAGTTTTTCATGATCATTTTGATGCTTGGGTCAACTCTGACATCATGTTTTCAAAACAGTTAACACCCATGTCTGAACAACAGCATCTATAGCCAAAATTACACATTTTTTCTTGCAAAAGGCTCTTACTCTCTGAAAACACTGAAAACATGCAGCAAAAGCAAAATTTGCCTTCAAGCAACACACCCTGTCGTCAAATCATGTATGATTTCAATCAGTCAGTACACACTGGACTACAAAATGCAAAATATAGTTCATTTTTATATAGAGCATCTTCTGCTATCTGTCTGTTCAGTTGTTATGTTGTTATTATATATATTATGTCTGTTATATTTTTCTGGTATCAGAACAAAACTTTGAAAAGACAAAATGTACTGAATAAAAAAAGTTAATTATCCATTTCTCAAGATGTAACATGTACCTACAAAAACCCATCACATGGTGCTCTGTTTCAAATTTGACCAACTTAAGATTTTGATATCATCCCAGCAACATTCTTGACACTGTCCCCTTGCAAAATACCACCCTCCCAAAATCTTGTACATTGCTAGGATGGTATCAGAATCATAAGTTGGTAAAATTGCACCATGTGTTTTCCCAGATCACATCAAAAATGTAATCGAACTACAACTTGACATTGTTCATCAAAAATAGTAAACACCTTTTGTATTGTTTTCTTCAAAAATAGGCAATAAGTATACTTTCTCTAAATGTGCCTTATATCCACACTGACACAGAGCAGCCATGGCATCTCTTATGGATAATGAATGATTGCTGATTGAGGGATTGGGCAAAGGATTCTCACCCAAGTTTATCAGAGATTCAGACTTATGCAATGAATCTGTACGACCTGTGAAAAAGATGTTTTCCTTTTGTTTAGCATGGGGAAACCAATAGAGACCCCAAACTCTATTGATTTCCCTGTGCTTATCAAAAGGACAAAGACTTTGAATGTCATCTGTGTTAACTGTTTTGCTGAAGGGTGTGAGAAAAGTGTGAACCCAATGAAAATGTGTGAACACTATTGCAAGATATGACTTCTGCTGTGCAAAAAAGGTGTTTATGAAAGCAGGTCAAAGCAAGGGAGAAAAACTGTAAAATGCATGTTTATTGATGAGGATTTCTTTCTCGAAATAAATTTGCTTCCCTTCAATTTTTCACACCAAAAGACTATTTTTTAATACATTTTTTCACTCATTGCCAGGGCTGCTGAAAAAGGTGGAGGGCGCTGTATGCACATTTGTGCAACACACACACACACACACACACACACACACGCACTCAGAAAGAGAGGGAGAAAGAGAGTGAGAGATGTATATCTGAGAGTACAGTGGTTTGACATTTCCAGAGCAATCACGTACACAGGATGTGTAGCATGAATTTAGTGCACTGCTTATGCTGCTCTAAAGAAAGCAAAAGGCAGACATTCACATGTAAACGTTTACATTTCAGCTTTTATTCAACTTTCTTTCCCACTAAATGTAAGAACTCGGTTTTATATCAGTCATGATATATTTTCGGAGTGACCCCAGTCAGCAACTACACAATATGGAGTAAGAGCAAGGCAAGAGGAATCTGCTTGATCTGACTGGTTCTGCGTACACCTAATTGAACTCTGGTGAATAGTATTCACTGTCAAACTTTTAGTGGGAGTTTATTAAACGGTGATTGATTCAGTTAAACCAACTGTTAAAGTCAATGAAATGGATAGTGCATGTCTAAGGGTCTCTGAAGTTATTAATAAAATCCAGGCTCTCTTGAACTTTATTAAAGTGATCTTGATTTATGCGACAGCAGACATAATCACAGTACAATTTCAATGCAATGTCAGTGTCCTTTGTGATTACTGTAACAACAACATAAAGCACAATCTGTGTAACCTATTAGCTGAATTAGTTAGTTTGAATTGCTGAACAATGCAGAGAGGAAGAGTTTTGTGTGTCATGCGTGTTTTTGTGCACAATATCTCTTGTGCTGTGTTTAATTAAATGGTGTGTCACATGTCCGCCTGTTAAATAATTTGTGTGTGTGTGTGTGTGTGTGTGTGTGTGTGTGTGCTTGTGTGTGTGTGTATGGTTGAGTATGGAGTAGACTAGAGTGTATAGTCGAGAGTGTAGAGTTGGTGAGAGTAGAAAGTACAGACTCTGTGACCACAGTCTAGCCATAGAAAATGTCTGGCTATAAGCAATGACTATATGGTTATTGTATGACAAGTGAGGTAGAAATGTGAGGTTCTGCACTATGGGGAATATGAAAATA
>NC_085017.1:7873821-7886321 GCF_963854185.1 Sardina pilchardus
ATGTTCTCTCTCTCTCTCTTACACACAAACGCGTGCACGCGCGCGCGCACACACACACACACACATTGAAGATTCTTATGGGCCAGCGTAATGCACTCATTATTAAAGGACTTATCTTAGCCATATCTGTGTTTGCTAAACAGTGATTTTCCAGTGTTTTGAGGATGTCATGTATTATTGCATGATGGATACAGTCCCCCAAGTAATTAGGTCACAGCTCCTTTCATAGGCAGTGTTTGGGTTATGACCGGTCCTTGAACAAGCGCCTTAGCCATTACTGCATCTCGTGAACATGACAGAAGAGGACAGATGTTTGCCAGTCCGCTTTATTCTCTCCATAGAGAGGACGGTGACGTATCTGATGATGTTATAGTTTTGACTGGATTGATGTGGGACAACTCAGAATGTATTTAACTATATTTACAAGATACAATTAAAAACAAAAAATGCACTGCAACAGCACTTTAAATTAGACTTTCAGACTTTAATGAGGCACAACATTTCATTTATTTTACTTCACTGTCAATATGGTGATATGCATCCTTGACAGAGAACATGGCTATAAAATAATAAAATCCCTTTTCACAGCATAAGAAGATTTATGAGGAGGTTGTGTCAAGGTGAAAGACAATAGCTAGGGATATTTGTTGGTAAATAAAAATAAACTGCTCAGCTGAGTCATGGGCACATTACTGTGTCTGCATTTGGCCTAAAAGACAGACCTAAGAATTTCAAGTAGGAAAAAAAAGTGAACTTGCTTTATGTTGGGAAATTGGTCTAACCAATGGGGTCTTCTGCCCCCTGATGGCAAGCTGTGATAAAACATGGATGATTTTTGTTACCACATACTGTTTTGTTATTGAAAATGAACACCTAGTCTTGTCTTTGACATGTGACAAAATGAGATCTGTGGCCAGATATCAGACTCTCTCATTCGGTTATAGGCAATATTAATATGCTTCATTAACTGAGCTCCTCCCCCCCAACCCATTTCCCCCAACATATAATTCACAACAGTGTTGTTGTAAATAAATGCACAATACACCGCCATTTAGAAAAGAGAAAAGACTACCCAGTGGCTGAGTGGTGAGAAAAGGGAAAGAATTAGGGGAACACGTGGCGATTTACAGTCAGAAAAGGAAGGGTAATGATAATTGCAGAAACAAATACTGTACATGCACATTAGTCCATCCATGCATACATGGTTTCCGGCGTGGTGTAAATAGAACCCCGATCTTGCTTTAACATGCATCGTGAACTGGGAATTTCCCGTGCTCGTTAGTAGCCCAGTGATCACCAGCTAAAAAAGTTTACCAGCTCTGAGGATTATACACTTCACAAGCACTTGTCACTTGTAGAACTGATGCTGGATGTAAGTCTTTGAATGAAGCCTGAATATGATAGACATGTTACATTGAGCAATAGATATATTTTTTATCTCACAGCAACATGCAGTGCATCAATATGACACATTTGCACATGTTTCTAAGCAGTCATAAGATTATAATACCTTTTGTTCCTAAGGATGTCCACGCCCCTTTTAGACCCAGCAGTGATTAACTCCCTAATAAGGAGAACCCCATGCAGCTCACACAGTGAAGCTAATGTTTAGTGATCATGCAGGAGCATGACCATCAGTCTGGCTGCCCCCCACAAACACCCCCCCCCCCACACACACACCTAAACACACACACACACACACACACACACACACACACACACACACACACACACACACACACACACACACACACCATCATTCTCTCATATCTTTCTATATTCTGTTTCTCAGTACCTACCCCTTGTTCAGCCATGTGGTGCCTCTCTGTTTCATGTTGAGGAGGGCATGGCCATTTTCCTGAGGGAGGTTGAACCCACGACATAGAACTTCACTCAGGTTACACTCCTCAGACAGACTGAAGGAGCCAACACTAGCTTAAAAGCAGTGATTTTGTGCATAACCCACTCACTTTGCCAGGACACCGTTTGTTATTTTTGCATTGCCTTTGAGGTTGTCAATGAATGCAATCGGTAGAGATGTGTGTACTCATTAAAAACCTGGTCCTTTCACCTCTAGTCAATTTCTGAATTGGGTCTGGTTTGATAGATTCAACTAGCACCCCAGGGTCTTTGGGGCCCCATTTAGACCTGCAGGGGGACTGATCCAGACAGAGGAATGTGGGTTGAACCTTTTTTTTTTCTTTCCTTTTTTCCCCATTTCTTCCCCTTGCATCTGTTTCCCATCGTCTCCACATGGCCAGACCTGGTGAGACAAAAGGCAGTGGACTAGTGGGCTGGGAGAGGGGGTCAGCGGGCAGCGTGCCTGTGAGTGCTGAAGTGAGAGGGTCTGGGCCTGGACACAGTGAGTTGGTCAATTTAAGTGCTGGAATGTCCCTCTAATCCCCTCATCACCTCTCTTTCTTTCTTTCTCTCTCTCTCTCTCTCTCTCTCTTTCTCTCTCTTACACACACACACACACACACACACACACACACACACACACACACACACACACACACACACACACACACACACACACACACACACACACACACACACACACACACATTGTCCTCCTTACACGTAGATAGAAACATGATTAAGCTTAGCAAAGGGGCCTCTTCAGTTGCTGGAAAGGCTAAGGGAACAAAAGATCAAATAAAAAAGAAAGAAAGTGATATTTGGTTATGTATGAATATGGAATCAAGGTTGTTCATACTGTTGTGTTCTATGCATCAATAAAAAACATAGCATTGTTAAACTACAGGAAGTGTGTAGTCTACACTATAACCATTATCTGTTGAAGTTCTTCCATTTTTTGCCATAGGCTATTTAATTGCTGTGCCATACTCCTTGCTGAATAAACCCAGTTTCTACCCTTTTTTATTTCTAATATAATTATTACATTACACATACCGAGACTATACAATCTAATTTATCAATGTACAGTAACCTGTATGAGCAAATTGAAATTTTAGGGAGGTACGTAGGCCTAATGTATGTCACCAGACATTTACACAATTTCCAAAAAGGCTGTGACACAAAACCAGCATCAACGTTGGAGTACACAGACACATGTTCCAACATAGTAATGACGTATTATTATTCTCTCTCTCTCTCTCTCTCTCTCTCTCTCTCTCTCTCTCTCCCTCTCTGTGTCTATCTGTATGTCTCTCACACACACACACACACACACGCACGCACGCACGCACGCACGCACGCACGCACACACACACACACACACACACACACACACACACACACACACACACACACACACACACACACACACACACACACACACAGAGAGAGAGAGAGAGAGAGAGAGAGAGAGAGAGAGAGAGAGAGAGGGAGAGGGAGAGATTATCTTTCTGAAACCCTTCTCATATTGGCCTAAGCTGCAGTTTCCCTACTCAAACGCGTAATCGCCCGTTCAACAGCAGGACACTATCGGAGGTACGGTGTTACACTGCCATCTAGTTGTGCCGGAGAGCAATGTCTGGTATAGCTTTTTGTCAAGGTCCAAGAATTTGTTCACGTGAAAGCACCACATGACGGCAGCAGTGGTCCGTCTAATTATTGGATTTGATTATTTCGGACATCTTTTAAATTATCATTAGGATAACTGAATAGCCTACCTGCTATTAGGCTAAGGATGACTCGTGACAGCTATATTTTCAACTGCTAAATTCATTACAAACTGTTAGATGATCCTGATCCTGCAAATCGCAGGCCTATCATTCTTGCTAATAATACAACTGAGAAGACGTAAATGATAGGCCATAGGCTTAATTCTACACAAACTCTGCCTGTGTTTAAACTAGTTATGCTTGACTGACACGTGAAATAGTCTTGTTAGAATGACTGATTTAGAAAATCTAGTCACATATTCCTTAAATGTGACAACAGTACGCTACATTTGGCGTTTGGTGAGGGAGTGTGGAGGTGACCCGAACTGACCAACAGCAGGCTGCGGCTGTCCTCCTTGGCGCCACTAGGCTGCTAGCCAGACCGCAGTGAACCTGGAGACAGCGTGGTGACCCCATCACGGAATAGAATTTAAAATGGCATACCTCTCATGTCTCGCAACTGTATGTAGGCTGCGCCTTGTAGCCTGCACTTTCTTGCGCACCAACATTTATCCAAACAGATTTTCTTTATTTCTCAATTTTTTGTTATTCCCAAAATACACATAAAGTCAGACAAACCTAGGCAATCATAGGATATTACATTTCAGAATAATCATCGGCTGTACCGAGTTGACTTCACACATGGAAATCATCCTACACCATAGCTTACACACATACCGATGAAACTAGTTATATGTAGGCTATTTATAGAAATAAGAACAAGTAGTACCCCTAAAAGCGCGCCCTCTAGTTTGTGGGAGTATAATCCACTCATGGTTATTGCATGGGCGCCTTGTGGGATGGCTTCTATTGAGGGCTGGCGCTTGGCGCTACGCTTGTGGGGCGCAGCGATGATGTCATTTTAAAAGTTAACCCACTCCCCCAGAACGAGTTGCTGATTTCTTCATAACATTTCATTTTTTCTGCTGAAGTTTCACTAACAGTCGTACGGATTCTACCACTCATAGGAATATAGGTAACCAACAGCTGTAGAGGGAAAACTTCTCCATTCAGACGACGCGGGATTTTAATCGAGCTGCCCCGTGAAGCGGGCAAAAGTGTTAACTTTTAAAAAGAAAAAGCAAAAATGAGTCGGATTATCCCTAATAAATCGCAATCGCAGTCTTCGGTCGTGCAGTCTTTACGACAATTGGATTGCAATGCCGTTGAAGTCAAAAGCAAGGTAGGTTGTGATTCTCTTGCCACCGAATACAGAAACTTTAGGGAATTTGTAACCAAAACTGCTCCACAAAGTTCCGCGAGGTCCACCATTTACTGAGGTTGGAAAATCTTTTCTGATTTTACAAACACATTGAAACACTTGCGCCATGCAACCAAGTTGCGTTGACGAACAGTTGCGTTGGTGCAATAGCGCGTTAGAAGTTCATTAGGCTACGCTCATTTTCGAATTTGCTTGCAAATCTGGAATATCTGGTTAATGTGTTTGCCTTGCCCATGTGATGTGATGCTCCCATTTTCCCTCAAAAAAATCTCATGGGCAAATACTCCGCTACACTGTTGTGTTTGTTGCGAGGAATTCGGATGCGTTCGATGGATTTCATCTCCCCGAAATTGTTACATGGATTTAAATGGGTATTTCATGGTCTACGCGTTCTTGAATTTCTGGATTCAAATGGGATCTGACGTTGACGTGCTTGGCCTCAGAGTAGGAAGACTTGCTGTGTACATAAATCCTGTTGCTTTGACATTCTCACCAAGCCACCCCAATCGACAATACCGAAACTGCCTTCCATGTAGGTTACCCCAAGCCTTGCCTCTCCTTGATGCCTGAAGGAATGCCCTCTTTACTTGATGACGCGGTATCAGCGCCCGAGTAATAATGGATGATTCAACACACGAGCTCGTAGTGGGATGTGTATCGTTCTGGCTGGGATCTATACATTTCACCCGAACAGGACTAGATTGACCACTGTCCTGTTTACCGACAGTCATTGACAAAAAAATGACATCTCTTCTTGATATAAAGCAACCTATCTATCTGTCACAAAAAATGAAGGCACTACTTAGCTGATGGTGGTGGTATGATTCAGGGTTGACACTGTATCTGTAAAAACGAATCACCAACAACAGTGCAGTAAAGCCTATGGCCAGATTGGCCACTTTTAGTAGGCTAGTCTAAGTTAGGCCTACACCTTCAACTTTGAGCCTGAATGCATAGCCTACCTCTACACAGAGAAAACTGAGGAGGTGATATAGATTTCGTACTTTCATTTGGTTTGGGTAGGTTTCATAATGATATGCCATGGCTGTAAAGGCCTTCATTAGGAGAGAGTGGCTGGGCAATGGGCACAGTGCCCACCATCTGATCTATCTTTTGTCTGAGAGAGCTGGGGCCTCAGCAATGATCTAATTCATATCAGGGATTGGAATGTTGGGTTCCCATCATCTGTGAAAGGAGGCCTCTGAGGACCCAACAAAACCCCCAATACACACACACACACACACACACACACACACACACAAGCACAAGCACCCACCCACCCACCCCCCTCCCCTATCTGGGGTTAGACTGCTCCCTAAGAATAGACCAATACCCCAGTCTGAAAGAAGGGAGCGAGATGCAGATTGAGCAACTTTCTCACAGTCTGCAAGAACACAGGACAGGGCATGAGAGTCCCTGGCCTACACTAGAAAAAGAGTGCTCACAAAAGGGCACTGTGAAAGCTCTAATGGGTATTCAAATTGAAACCCACTCACCATGTGATGATGGGGAGTGCAGGTCAGTTTATTAGGCTGGAAAGGAGAGGTGTCGGGCAAGCCTTTTTTTTGAATGCCTCCTCATAATGTGTCATCACCGGTGCTCTATTCATTGAGGGGTTGAGCAATGCACACTGAGAAGTGCTGGCGAGAAGAGCACTGTGACTCACTAATCTTTTCAATCACATGACAGCAGGAGTCTTTTGCTACAGCCCTGACTGGAACTGTGTGAAGTATATTACCGCCATGAGTTTGCAAGGTTCTTTCCTGGCATTCGTGTCTTTGACTTGCGCCGTCGTGGAACAGGTGGCCATGATAAGATTAGCTGAGTTGGGGACAGTCTCTGCTGTTTTTTTTACTTTTGTCTTCCCTCCTTATCAAGAAGGGGTGTCTCCTGTGTCTTAAGCTGTATCTGCTGTTTGGCATCCAACAGCGTCGGCATGTCTCTCAGCCTCTGCGTACAATATTGAACTTACAACGAAAGAATGTGGAAAGTTCAGTACCATGAATGTACTTGATGCACAGTAAACACACTGGTATCTGCATGGGGAACTGGTGTGTGTGTCAGACTACACTGGTACTGGCACGTGTTGTGCTTGCCTCAACAGGTAAAAGTTTCCTGAGTCTTGTGATAGACAGCTCTGTCATCGTGCCTGATGGGGCTCACTGTCTAGTGAGGTTCTGTTTGAGCATGATCCGACAGTACCGGGAGGCCTGGCTGGAGCGTGAATGCGTGAGCCAGCGAAACGCTTGAAAACGACTCAATCACATTAATTCCATTACCACATGTATGTTTCTTTGAAGCTCTTTCGTGTTTAGCTCTCGGAAACAAGACAAGAGATTTATTCCAACAGCTAGCTCACAGGAGTGACTCAAAAAAGAGTTCAATGGCATTCAAATGTAGAGCAGGTTCTGACTGGAATGCAAGTATTTGTCTTTCAACACTGGGCTGTTACCTTTGCTAAATTCAGTGCATTGTCGGGTCCAATAAGCCTCCAGGCTACAGGGCTTGTGATATGTCTATCCATTAATTAACAAGCTACTTCACATCTCTGAAGGACTACTGCTAAACATAGTTAGCAAAGTTAGCGCAGAGTCACAGTGCCATCTCAGCAACAGAACACCCATGAGGAGCCTGTATCGGCGGAGAGAAAACTCACCACACGTACACGCGCACACACACACACACACACACACACACACACACACACACACAGATAGATTCTGTGTATATGTAAGCGGGAATTATGTTCGTGTGACTGCCTTTCTAAACTCTGAATTGAGCACCTGCCACACACGCCAACCTTCACCTCCCACCCTGCTCGCTCTCCGTACAGCCTGATGCTGGCGTTTGGCTCTCTAATGACAGGCTGCTCCTGCTGCTTTAATGTTGCCCTCCATTTCTGAGAACATAATTACACTTCTGCAGCACACTCACAAATTACTGCTGTGATGAAACAGAACTGCTACAGAGACAGACAAAGCCGTGCTTGTGTATATGATCCCACCCGGTGTTTATCTTGCTGCCGACATAGATGCAAGATATCTTATATTTCATGCTGTTCTTTAGGGTAACCTAGTCCCATTCGCCACTCTCAGCTTGACAGCAACTCACACCTGTTTAGTCTTAAGAGCCATGCAAACACAAAAAGCAAAACATAATCTTGACCATCATCAGTGAATAACTCGTTTTCCTCACTTTGAACCCTTCTGTCATATGTTCTTGTTTTATGAACTGCTATAACTTGCAGCGCATATGTTAACTTGTCATCAACATTTAATTTAATATCACAACATGACAATTTTTTGTCACAGGAAGGAGGTCCATTGGTATATCATGAACGATGAGATATGGCACATTCCTTGCACAATGTTTTTGTGTGTACATGATGTGTCTGTGTGTGTGTCGTTCAGTCTGTGTGTGTGTGTGTGTGTGTGTGTGAGAGAGAGAGATAGGAGAGAGTGTGGAAAGTGCTTAGTCGTGACAACCATTACCTCATCTGTTGTTCAGTGTTTCATTCTATGCTGTCTGTCCGTGTACTCACTCTCTCTCACACACTAACGCACACACGCACAGACAAACACAAACTGACTCATGTATTGTTCTATTGTTACTAAGCTGTTTGCCGGCACCTCTTTTCACAACACTGAATCAGAGGTTAACCCAAAGTTCACTAATAAAAAAAATAAAAATACAGACCTGCATTATCAGGCAAATTATGTGCAATCAGGGTATTCTCAGTCAAGCTTTCTATCACACAATAATTTAGCATTTACTTCGATTAGGATATTAGAATAATTTTAAATTAAATGCATTTCGAAGCCAATGGTTGTGATTTAAAACTAGCAAATAGAATTAGTCTGATAATATGGGTTCCAGGGCCAAGTCAGGTTAAGTCGGCCTGTGCCTGTTTAGTCTAGTGCTTAGGCTGCCGTCTTGAGGGTCGAAGAGTTAAACTGATAAATGAACCTTGGTGCTTCTTAACACCGCAAAGTCTTTACACGAAGAGCAGAAATGTCTAACGGTGTGTGTGCTTGTGCGCGTACCGATTTGCAAGGATAATGTTTGATGTTTGTGTTTATGTGTGATGTAGGCTTGTGTGTATTTGTCTGCTGGATAGGTTGTACTTAACTGGTCACGGGTTATACAAATAGAGTATAAATATGAGTGAGATAATTGTGTGTCATCTCATTCACTCCATGAAGTTAAGAAATGCCGTCTACCTAACATGTGTTCTCTCTCTCTCTTTTTATGTATTTGTAGTATGGGGCTGAGTTCCGCAGGTTCTCTGTGGATCGTGTGAAGCCAGGCAAGTTTGAGGAGTTTTACAAGCTGATCATGCACATCCACCGCATCGCCAACATGGAGGTGATGATCGGCTACGCGGACGTGCACGGAGACCTGTTGCCCATCAACAACGACGACAACTTCTGCAAGGCAGTCACCTCTGCCCATCCTCTTCTCAGGATCTTCATCCAGAGACAAGGTACAATAGGTCCACAGTTCTCTCTGTCTCTGTCTCTGTCTCTGTCTCTGTCTCTGTCTCTGTCTCTGTCTCTGTCTCTGTCTCTATCTCTCTCTCTGTCTATCTATTTATCTATCTATCTATCTCTCTCTCTGTCTATCTATCTCTCTCTCTCTCTTTTTCTTTCTTTCTCTCTCTTTCTCTCTCTCTCTCTCTCTCTCTCTGTTGTACGTTTTCACTTTCGCGAGACTTTGTGGGGTACCGCTGTGCCCAGACTTGATTCTCTGCAGGAAGAGCTGCTAATGGCAGCATTCACTGACCCCATACTTCCTCTGGGAATGGTCTGCTGTGTGTCACATCATCATTACAACCCCCCACCCCCTCTGTCCTTTATTCTCTCTCTCTCACTTTATCTCTCTACCTCACTCACTCACTCACTCACTCACACTTATTCACTCCCTGTCACATGCACACACACACATAAACATAACACATGTCTAGTTTTCTCACTTATATTTTCACATGAATTACGTTAATCGAGACTTATTCTGAAGACACAGACCATTTGTTTTTACAGTTATTCCACAAAATGAATTTCTCACAGATGTTTATTAAAGACCCGGTCATGGGCAGCTTTCTGTTTTGTTTACCTCTTGGCAGGGGGCGGTCAGCTCTGGTAGTTGTCTAGTTTATGTCTGAGTATGTGTATGTATGTCTGGTGGATAAGTCCTATCATGTTGTCAAAAGGAAGAGCCCCTGGTCTGTTGAATGTAGGTCAGAGTTGGGGAATGTCCACTGGCATACTGATGCATTCACCACTAGAACAAAAGACATGAAGAGTGACAGAAAAGTAGAGAAAGAATGACAATGGCAAAGAGTAATACTTGCATCGGAACAATTTGGTCTCCTCCAGCCCCTTCTCAACCCAGTCATGTTCAGCTAACCCCTTTTTCATGCATGCCTGAGCAGACTGAGGCCATGGACTGGCCGCCATTTTGGAATCACGTTCCATATTATTCTGTGACGGAATGGAAAATCACAGCAGTATGAAATCCGTATATGCTAGAATAGTCAGCAGACAGCAACATGGTTTCTCACACATATTTTTTTTTGACAGACTACCCTTTCTGCGTATTGCATAGACCCCTGCGGTAGTTTGGATTATGGCAGGTCAGGTTTGTCTAAGTGGTGTCTGGACCTGTTGTGAGTTCAGTGTTGTTGCACGGTTATAGGACGGCTTTTCAGCTGTGTAGGAATCTTCCTTTATATCTTCGTCATATCAGACAGTGTGTGGTCTGTTTGGTTGTCTCTTTTTGTTCCCCCCTACACATTGTCACAGACATAAGGTCAAAAGAGTCACAGGCACACACCAAGGCCTTTACAAGTTGTGACGGTGCACCCCTGGTTGTAAGAGCTTTTTTTCGCCCGCTTGACCGAGAGAGCAGAGGAGTGCTCCTTTGAGGAAGTTTCTCTGAAGGCTGCATGCTGTGTCTGCTTCCCCAGCCCAAGGTCCTCACCTACTGTAGCTGCTCCAATTCAGATACAAACAAGGCTGAAGAGATCATTCAGTAGCATCATTCATTCATTAACATTGTTTCAAGTTAGTCAAGTTCATAGAGTCTAAAACTGATGATGCATGGGGCAATTTTCTGAGCAGTGTTGCTGGGCAACCACATAACCAGTTCCATGTGCTCTGATTGGATGATTATGATAATTTGCCTGCTTATGATTGAAGTTCTCCAGAAGAAAAATGATGCCCAATATCAGTGAGAATGTTCCAGAACAACAGTACTCCCGAACTTTGCCCAGCAACATTGCTGAAAAAGTTACCTTGTGCATCATCGGCTTAAAAGGCCGTTCACACCAAGAACAATAACAATAACGATAACCATAAACAAATATCGCTCTTGTTAATATGAACGTGTGTGACGTTCACACATAAACTATGATGATAGTGACATGAAGAACGATATCGTTGGGTATCACTTTCAGAGCGATTTTGAGAACGCTAAACACATTTTAGCCATCACATTCATTAACAAAAGGAGAGACTTTTATCATTATGGTCATAGTTATTGTTACAGTTATCATTCTGTGAACAGCCCTTCAGGCTATATTGTATGTTTGTGGGACAGGGGGCAGTGGGTCAGAGCTTCCTCCCGATCAATGTTCGTTTTATTGACTCTTGAGCTGGTCCAGTCTGGTTACTGGCCCTGGGCAGGAAAATGTCCTGATCCACACTCCTACATCCACGATGGCACTCTTGCACAGCTTATGGCTAGTCATTTGCTAATGTATGTGTTGTTGAATGTGTTGCATATGATTTGTTGAGGGTCGTGCGTGCGTGTGTGCGTGTGTGTGTGTGTGTGTGTGTGTGATGGTATATACTGGATAGATTGGGTGTGTTCTGTTGTTTGTGTGTTATAGTAGTGTGTGTGTGTGTGTGTGTGTGGTGTGATCAGTAGCATAGCAGCTGTGTCACTCACACTCCTGGAGTAGACTGTAATGAAAAACGTGCTTGATTTCTACTCTGATGTTCTTGGTGACCCTGTTGAACTGCACCGTGCCCTCACCACTCCCCTCATGGTGCTTTCCAACTGGAAACCACAGAAAATAGTTTCCATGAAATTCCTGCAATTGTAAGACTACATTAAAACAGCAATGCAGTTCGATTGAGACAAATTGTGAGGGTCAAAATTGAAACTATCCAGCTACTGGCCTGTTTTTAAAAGGACTGCACTGGCATGTAAATGGCATGGCTGGGTTATGTGGCTAAAGAAAACTCTGGAGGACAGGAGTCAGTGAATTCACAATACAATCATTAGATAAAGTAGATAGTAGTTATACAAGGTTAACATGTCATACTCTAATACAGCTTATTAGTTGTGATCAATTAAAAAAATGCACAGGGGCAAAGGGAAACTACTGTAAACACTATACGCAAAAAATCAAAAGTTTCAATATGACAAATTCTTGTGATCTAGAATAGAAGATTGGCCATGATCTATGATATGGTACAGCACACCTAGTAAATAGATTAGACTCAAGGGCACAGACTGCAGTTTCAGTTCTCTTTGGCATCCAATGAGAAGACAGTATTTATCACCCCTTGCCCACCTCTTTTAAAGTAAACACACGTTTAGTTTATGTATAATTTAGGTCAAGGCTATGTGAACATTACCATCGG
>NC_085017.1:7891321-7961321 GCF_963854185.1 Sardina pilchardus
GGTCTGCGGACTGAAGACTCGGGCTGTGTGTGTGTGTGTGTGTGTGTGTGTGTGTGTGTGTGTGTGTGTTGCTGAAATGTGGTCAGTAAGAGATGTGAGCGCTCCGATTCTGTTTCGATGTGCTCTCTGAGAGTGATGGCTCATGGGTAATTGGTGGAGTTTGGAGGAGAAGGGGGTGGGGTGCTAGGTTTGGAGGAGAGGAGGGTGGGGTGCTAGGTTTGGAAGAGAAGACGGAGGGGTGCTAGGTTTGGAGGAGCAGGGGGAGGGGGTTAGGTTTGGTAACTTTGTAACTTTTATATTCCAACAGATTAGCATCTGACGTAATCGGAGGGCAAGGCCAGGCATGTGCAGACTGATACAAACTTGCAGACAGCAGTTAGCTTTCCTGTGTGCTTAGTTTAAAAAATGTGATTCAGAGCTGTGAATACAAGTGCATGATTGTCTTTTAAGATTATCGCTGACATTTGTGCGAACAATGAGGTCACCTTTTGAGTGTTTAGAGTGTGTTACTTTGGTAGCTCTTTGTCATCTATTTTATTTCATTTTTTTTTTTCAATTTCATTTTCAAGATTCTTATTTTGTGGTTTTAAACAAAATGTAGAAATTCTCTTTAAGGTCAAGAACCACCTGCCATGTTGATGTTTACTGAAAAAAAAACCAGAATAAAAGTTCACTGTGACTTTAGCTGTTTTATGAGCCAGGACAACAATGTGTGATGATGTGGTCAGAGCCAGAATGGCAGGAGAGCTCTTGATCAGCTCTCACCAAAGATATGTAACTCTACTGACATCCTCTACTGAAACACATTACTTTTTCATAGTGTTTGCATTCTTTTTAATTCATGTTTCTCATCACCTTTATTATGCTTATTTTGCCAGTATTTTGCACAATTGTGTGGATTCTTCCTGACTGGACACCGTTCAGGTCAGCCTTTCCTTTTATTTTGAGCCAAGGCCATGATCATAACAATGCTCTATTCAAAGCCTTTTTTTCATTCATCCCTTTGATTCATCCCTTTGTGGTAAGAATGTTGCCATATTCTGACATTTTTCTCGGGACATGTAGCAAGCAGTGTGTTTTTCTGTGGCTCCTTGCGTAGGGCAGCGCTTGACCTTTTGACCAATGACGGCCAAAAAGCCTTTGTATCTACGCCTGACTTGTCAGTTTATGGTTAGGGTTTAGAATAGAGAGCTGTTTTTTGTCTTATCTCATTTTGACCTTCCCCGATGTAACTCTGTTGCCTAAGGTCATATGTTTGTCTCACTCACTGGTTACATTGGTAGAGTTACACATAGTGTAGTTAGTGTCAAAGTTAGACCTGTTACATGTGGCAACGCATATTCTCTGGTACCTTCTCCAAAGAATTTTTTTGTAAAATGTTGTAGTGTGTGTGTGGCATGGCTATGTGGGGTATGTTTACAGGCAATCTTGGATTTAGATATTCATCAGGCGCTGTTTCCTTGTTTTAGAAGGACATAGTCGGTGCTATTTCACAGGCATTTCACACACTGGTACACACTGGTGCACACACACACACACACACATACACACGGGCAGACACACACACACACACACACACACACACACACACACACACACACACACACACACATACACACGGACAGGCACACACAGACACACACACTCTTATCTCATACACCAATGTTCTGTCTCACGACCTCGCTACAGCTGTAGCACACTACGGCATGAGAATCTCTGGGAGGATGAAGTGGCTCGACACATGGTGGAGGGGCTTTATTATTGTGAAAGGGTTTAATTACAAAGCAGGCCTTTTTCCTACTGTGGTCCCTCCCTGTCATGTAGCCAGTGTACATGCACATGCATATGCTTTCCATGCAGTGTGTGTGTGTGTGTGTGTGTGTGTGTACGTGTGTGTACGTGCACGCATGTCTACGTCTGAGTGTGTGGCAGCTGCTTGTGACTGCACATTACCACACCATGTAAAGGAACAGATGTTGCTTGGGTCATGAGCGTGTATTCGCCCAATTCATGAAGAAATGTCCGCCATGCAGGCTGCTGTTTTGATGTGATCTTTGTGCTTGGGTACATTGATCAGTGAGCCATGGACAAAAGCATTGAATATCACCCTCATAGACAGAGCTGGAGCACCAACATGGTCAATCGGCCCCGGCGATGATCAGAATCAGAATAAGCTTTATTGGCCAGGTTTACGTAAACAAACATGGAATTTGACTGCGGTTAATCTTTGCTCTCAAGTACAACACTGAACAATAACATAGAAAACAGTAAGAATAGAATAAGGGCAGTAAGGAATGAATACAGTATGTATTTACAAATGAATAGATGCTATGGGTGGGATAGGGTAATGCAGTTAATGCAGTCCGGAGGGGGAGTGCGGCTTTGTTGTCCCTGTCAAGGTTGCCATGGTCGTGGACAACCCAGCAGGCACAGGCAAGACGCAGATACAGCGATACAGGAAAGCACAAGCAGCAGGGTCCTAGTGGCCACCACAGTGTGCACGCACGGACTCTAAAGAGTGGGATGAGTTCAGCTGTAGGAATGCTGAACACTCAGCCGATGATGCTGTGTGACTGGAGCAAAACATTTTTAATATTTTTAGGTGGGGGGAGGAGGGATAATATCTTAATCCTCTTGAGTCTTTATATTTTTAGCGTGGCAGTGCACACCCTCTGTTTGACCGATCATTTCCGCTGATCAGATCGAGTACTCCCTGTGGCGTCGTTGGTGTTGTTGTCTTAATATTATTAAAATATGTTAAAAGTTACATGCGATTATATGGTATCACTTCTGAGACATGCCTGCAGTTGTGGTAGGCAACGTTAAGAATAATAGATAGATAGATAGATAGATAGATAGATAGATAGATAGATAGATAGATAGATAATTCAAGATGGAACATAATCAGTCTTTGTGCATGCCCAAAAATCACACTCTTTAAAAGAATGAGCCGGTCCAGCTGGTGATTCATTGCAGACTTGTCAGTCAGTGGTCAGTTTGCACACAGAGGGTACTGAGGCATTTCACTGCCTAAACTGGAAGGCAGTAGTCTGGCTATCACCATAGTGACTCTGGCTATCACCATACATTCTGATTCTGAATTCTGATTCTGATACTAAGCTCAATCTTTTAAATCTTTTAAGATTGAACATTAGGATGGGGAGGCTGTGCTTTGTTTCTACTGCACAAGAGGCGTGATCAATGGGCATCGTTCAAATGACTCCGTACCAACGATCCGGTGCGTCTTTTGGATAAGCTAGTTTCTGATTGGAGCCAAAAGTTCTGGCCGGGAACAGAGGAGATAGGCTAGATGTGCAGGTTTCCAGCCTGAGCTGACAGGCGAAATTCAAATTTGCCGGAAGTTCAGGCAGGGTTCACCCAGCCTAGGAAGACAGTCTAACGAGCCGATGCCAGATGAGGATGAGGCAGAGGCCCACTAATCTGCCGTCACCACACACAGAGCAGGACGAAGGATGCCCCTCAGACAAGCGCTCCACGGCCCTTGCATTTTGACCCAAGGCATCCTTTATTCACTGGTGATGTTCCTCTCCTGGATTTACTAACAGACTTGTTTTATTGGAGGGGCAGTCATGCGCAACAGTGTGTCAGTTAGCAGACTGCCGTGGCAGCCAAAATGGCCGCTCTGATGAAGCAACTGAACAAGGAGTGCCTCCTCTCCTCCCACTTGGGGAACTGACATTAGTCCAACCTTGTAGGTGAAAAGTTCAGTACAAGGAGGAGAGAAGGGAGGGAGAGACCTTAAAACTTGTATGCGTTCCATATTGGAAGAAAAGTATACCTCTCCAATTTGATCTGAGTATTTATTTATTGAATACTGTTGTGCTATTGTTTATAGTTTAATACAGCAAAGTAAACCTTTTGGAAGCCCTATTTCTGTGCTCTGGGTTGTATTTAAGTTTTGAAATGCCATCCAAAGTATCTCAGTTGTGTGTGGTGTGTGTGTGTGTGTTCACACTCGTATGCATGCATGAGACTAAAGTGATCCACTGAGACACAGCAGAAGGGAACCCAACACCCCCTCATGAAGTCATGCTTTGGAAAAGGCTTGCTTCTGCATGTTTCAAAACAAAAGGTCTGTGTTTGGTTGAGGTGTTTTGTGAGTTTGTGTGCTTTGCAGTGCGAATAGGGGTGTGTTCCCTGTGGTTCAGGTGTGTATGTGGCTCATGTCATGGGTGTAAGACAAGTTTGTGTTGAGGCATGTTCTATCCATCTGGGCTTGCACAAGCCTGTAGTAGGGTTCAAGCACCACACGTGGCAGATAAACTTACCAGGGTTTTTTTTTTTTTCTATTGTAAATCTCTTGACAAATCCTTCTGGTTTGAAGTGACATCACGTCAATCCTTTAAAGTTTAGAGAGGTCACTATTTTAGCTGGGTCAGAAATCTGAAGCTGTTGCACAGATGATGGTTTCTTGATATTTATACTAAGAAAAAAAAGAAGGTAGCAGTTTTTGCTCTTTTTCTTTTTTTTCCTTCTGCCATTGACCACAAATTCCTGTGTGGCTGAGTGAACTGCAGTGGAAGCAGATTTTCTGTGTGGCGGTTGAGCGCAGGCTTCTTCAGCTTTGGGCTTCCTATGAGGTATACGCTAGTGCTGACCTTGTGCATTGTCTGTTTCCAATGGAGTGTGAAACCATGAGGCTTCATTGCTATTGGTGTATAATTACCATCCAAATCATGCAACGACTGCTTTCAAAGCTCTCATGCCTCTCTTGTCTGAAATATTTCACTTCGACATGCTGTCAACATGGAAACCTCAAAGTTGGAAAGTTCTGTCAGCTTTTCTAACTTTCCAGGAATGCGGTAGTTGTATATCTTTGTCTCCTTGTATGTCTGTCTATGATTGTGTTGTGTGTGTTTGTGTAGTAACTTGACACTCCTCGCACAAACACAGTGCATAATAGAGAGGAACATACTGTATTTTGGTCATTCATGATAACTAGCAAGGATATAAGAGTCAGCCAGATGTGGCTAGTTGCTGTGCATGGGTGTGGGTGTTTGTGTGGTAATGGCAAATTAACTCTAAGTGTTTTAGATTTTCTGACTTGCTGGCATGTTGATCTAGTGAAGGTCATTGATTCATAGTGATTCCTCTCTCCATACTTTTACTGTAGTGTCTATATGCATGTAGAATAAATAAAAGAATAATATTATTACTATTATTATTATCATGCCCCCAACGTCGTCTATCCTACCCCTAACCCTTACCCTAATTTTAACCCATGCCTAACCCTAATGCCTTCCAGGCAGCGCTGTCTTGAAGACAACGTTGGGGGCTCAAAACACCAAGAAACTACCTTCCCTCAGTCTTGGCCTGGTTTGTTTCCTCCGTGATGTGAGATAACAGGAGGTCTGCACCATCTCACTGACGCGGATGTCCAGGAGGGTTTGGGTGGGTGGACAGAGAGCAGGTCATGGCCAGGGAGAGATGAGGTCACCTCTGAGTCTTATCTGTTGCCTCTCCAACTTCACGCTATCTCTATGAGAGATAAATGCTGACCTCAGAGCAAATTCAGTCAATACATGAGGTTGTCAAGTCAATTTCATGATTAGATTCAACTTATTGTAATTGTGCAGAGTACAGAGACAATGGAATGCAGTTTGCATCTAACCAGAAGTGCGAAAAAGACATACAGTATAGGCAGGTGGTGCATAGGTGTAAGATAATAGTGCAGACAATAGTATACATTTAAGAAGGTGGATTGGTTTACAGTGATATAAATTAACTATAGGTATGTGTAGCGTATTGACCTTATAAGAGCTAAAAAGATATGGATATACAGTACAGTATAGGCAGGTGGTGCATAGGTGTAAGATAATAGTGCAGACAATAGTATACATTTAAGAAGGTGGATTGGTTTACAGTTATATAAATTAACTATAGGTATGTGTAGCCTATTGATCTTATACGAGCTAGTGAAGTGGGGGAGACGCGCTCACACTATCGCCTTAATAAATTCAAGTCTTTAACTGGGTGCTGAATCCCACGTAAAACATAAATGAAAGAAAGAAGCGAAGGACAGCACTCTTCAGATTTTCCTTAACTTTATTCGCCTTTAATAAAGTAAGGAAAATCTGAAGAGTGCTGTCCTTCGCTTCTTTCTTTCTTATAAGAGCTAAAAAGATATGGATATACAGTACAGTATAGGCAGGTGGTGCATAGGTATAAGATATATAGTGCAGACAATAGTATACAGTTAAGAAGGTGGATTGGTTTACAGTAATATAAATTAACTATAGGTATGTGCAGCGTATTGATCTTATACGAGCTAAACAGATATGAATATGCAGTATGTATGAGCAATGTAGGATAACATGTACAGATGTGTGCAGTGGAGGAGCAGTAACATTATAAGAGCAGTAGAGTACAGAGCTGGAGCTCAGTAGGGTGAGCGCCTCAGGGAAGAAGCTTCCTTTGAACCTGCTGCTGCTTCGGGTGCGGAGAGACTCGTAACGCCTCCCGGGGGGGAGTGGGGTGAACAGTCTGTGGTTGGAGTGAGAACAGTCTTTGACGCTGAGCGCCTTTACGCAACAATTGCTTATCCTGGATGGCCTCGATGGAGGGGAGCGAGGAACTGGTGATCAGTGGGCAGTTTTCACCACCCTCTGAAGTGCTTTACGGTTGGAGGCAGAGCAGTTGCCATACCCTACTGTGACACAATTTAGTGAGGAGCATCAGTGGTGCTCACTAGGGTCTGAGGAGACAGGTGGACCTTCTGTAGTCTCCTCAGGAAGAAGAGATGCTGGTGAGCCCTTCTTGATCAGGGTAGAAGTGCTGAGGGTCCCGGTCAGGAGAGGTCCTCCTCAGAGTGTGGTCAGTTGGTTAGGAAGTCCAGAATCCAGTTACAGAGAGAGGTAATTGCTGAACTGAAGTCAATCAACGGCATTCTCCCACAGAAGATCAAATTGTTCCTCTGCAAGATATCTACAGCACGTACTGTAAACGTTTGTGAATGAGCGTTGTGCATTAGTAAGCAGGAGCAGCAGTGTGTCATTTATTCCCATTAGCAAAATGATATCAATTGTTTCTGTAGTTGTGTCACATCTCACCATACAGGCCTATGGAAAGGCTACAGATGGGCCTTGTATGTTACTACAGTACTGGACTGCAAAAGGGCTATAGGTCTGGTTATGTTGGTTTCTATCTCTCTTTCACTACATTTCATCTCTCACTCTCACTCCACACACACACACACACACACACACACACACACACACACACACACACACACACACACACACACACACACACACACACACACACACACACAGATGTTTTTTAGGACAGGTGGCAGAGGCCTGAGGTTCACTGCTGTCACATCACCAGAACAGCAGAATGGCCTCCCTGCCAAATGTACCCCCTCTTTCTTACCCAGTAGGCAAAAACCTGCTCTCTCTCTCTCTCTCTCTCTCTCTCGCTCCCTCTCTCTCTCTGTCTCTGTCTCGCTCCCTCTCCCTCTCCTGCACTCTCTCTGTATGTGTGTGTGTGTGTGTGCATGACAAATGCCTTGTCCTACTCCTAATTGTTTTCTGAAGATGATTGCATTACTCGGATTGTGCCCATTCATCTGTCTAGTGTACACCACCCAAGTCAGGGAAACCAGTACAAGTGATGTGTAAGAGGTATTATTTTATGTGGAGCTACTTTTAGCTGTTTGATGTGGAGACTGTACAGGACCCAGACCGCACCACTGGCTTCACATACCATGTGTGCCCATCCCCCAAAGCCTGCAGCCCATGCTGTGCCCAAGCTGTGTAAAGAGGAGAGGGCAGGGCAAGAACAAGAGATGGAAAGGTACAGAGACCGAAAGGGAGAGCGAGAGAGAGCGAGAGAGAGAGAGAAATATTTGTCATGCCAATAAAGCACTTTTGAATTTGAATTTGAGGGAGAGCGTGTGTGAGAGGGTGAGAGACAGAGCATCTGATCTGCTGAGAGAGAGAGAGAGAGAGAGAGAGAGAAAACACATCTGATCTAGAGAGAGAGAGAGAGAGAGAGAGAGAGAGAGTGTGTGTGAGAGAGAGCGAGAGAGAGAGACAGAGAGTGAGAGAGAGAGCATCTGATCTGCTGACACAGGCACCGATAGCCCCACCATCCCCAGCCCTGCTCTAACTCTTAACTCATCCCAGATGTGGAGCGCCAGAGCGCAGGGAAAACAGAGGGGAGTGGTAGGAGGGACGGACGGAGACGGGGAAAGAGACGCGGGCCAGTGCTCAAATATCTCAAGTATCTGTGTGCCCATTTTCAAAAGCCCATGCGTTTAAACATCTCTCTGTGTGAGCCGTGCTGTGTGGGAGTCAGATAGGACTGGTTGTGTCTGTTCATCTGGGCTGAATTCAGGATGACTCTCCAGTCTCGACTGACGGCTCAGTTTTCTTTCAAGCTGTTTTTTTTTTGCATAGGGAAGGTTCCTGTTGCGTTCTTTTAAGCAAAGCTCTCATAGGAAACACCTGGGTCTATTTATTGAGATCTAAGAAATACAACCCCACGTCCAAAACAAACTGGGATGCTGTGTAGAACATAAAACAAAACAGAATGCTATGATTAGCGAATCATGTCAACTATGTATTGAATTGAGTGTTGTGCAAATACAACATATCAATTGTTGAAACTGTGAAAAGGTGTTTTCAATATGTTCATTTTTAATTTGAAAAGCTGGGACAAGGGCATGTCTATTCTTGGCTGTTATAAGATTTCAGATGCTCAACAGTGTGGGTTCTTCTTGATTTTTTTTTTTATCCTTTCATGATGCACCTGATGTGACCAGTGTGAGACTGGACTGCAGGCTGGCCATTTTAGCACCTGGACTCTTCCGCTATGGAGCCATACTGTTGTAATGTATGCACTATGCAGGATGCAGTTTGGCATTGCATTTCTGGAATAGTCAAGGTCCTCCCTGAAAAAGACGCTGTCTGGCGTCTATGGCAGCATATGTTGGTCAGACCTGTATATATTACTCAGCGTTATTTGCACCTTTCCAGATAGGCACTTAAGCAGCCCTATGACTTTATAATATTTCCCAGTTGCTCACAGTCCACTCTCCGATGACTCTCCGATGACTCTGATCTCTCTCTCTTTCTCTCTCTCTCTCAAATTCAAATTCAAATTCAAAGGTAGCTTTAATGGCATGACATGATTAAAGCAGTGTTGCCAAAGCAGACATACAACAATACGAACAGATACCATCTCTCTCTCTCTCTCTCTCTCTCTCCCTCTCTGCCCTGCTCATTGGGTGGAGACAGTCAGTGCAGAGTTATGTTTAGGTAATGACTGTGAGTGCAAAATGCTATTTGATTGTATAATGAAGTGGAGGCGTGATTACTGCTAATATTCCATTTATGACAATCATCCAGCAAAATGCCCAGACTCCTTTCGAATAGTCCATTATGGGACTGTCGGTACCAACTTTCGTTATGCCGTTATACAAATGATACCTTTGAGTACATGGTCACATGGTGATTGTTAATAAGTTGTCTAAATAGGCAATAATGTGATTAACTGATAGTGATTTTGCTCTTAAATCAAAGTACTGGGTTTGTGGAACACACAGTAGTAATCATTCAGTCTTAGACAGTGTGTGAATAAAGTGAGAGAAAGGGGCTCATGGCTAGCAGTAAAAGCTTTTACATTCCTGCTTTTTATTGGAGTGTATAAAAAAACCTTGCTTGTACTTGAAAGGGTCATTTTCAACATAGAAGTTAATGAGAAGTTTGTTGAAAGAACAAAGAGAGGTCTTCTCTTTCTCTCTCTCTCTCACTGAGAACCTCATGGAGCAGAATTGACCACATGCACACGCACACGCACAAGCACACATGCACACACACATTCTTAAAACACGTATACATTCTCATGCATGCACTGTGCGCAGTCAGCCTTTGAATTATGCCATCTAAACCTGCAGAGCACATTGACCCCCTAACATTCCAAGTTTAGGAAAGCAGGGAGGGGCAGCCCTTACCGGGATGCCGCAGAGGATTCTGGACCCCCAACCCCTTCCCCTCCCTCCCCACCTACACCCCTCTCAGAAGGAATGTGTAACCTTCCCACTGTTGTGACCACCCTCCCCCCACAGACACACACACTTGTCCACCTTGATTCCCCCCCCCCCCCCCCTCCCCACACACACACACACACACACACACACACACACACACACACACACACACACACACACACACAAACACCACCACCACCACCACCAAGTCTCTTTTTGGAGATATGAGTAGAATGTCAATGTGAATATTGTTTTTAATGCCCAGTGTGAAGCATGACTCTGATCATTATAGGCCTGTTTGTCTTGTGTCAGTGTGTTGACCAGCATAAACACCTATAGATCTCCATATAGGATGTTGCTTGTAAGGAGTTATGAAGGCCCTTTGGACAGTCGATAGTAGACCTGAGCCCCCATCCCTTGCAGTTAAGCCTCAATCTACAGGCTCCACTGTAGTTTTTTTTTTTTGTTGTTCAATCCGAAGACTTTGTTTTTCTGTCTGGAAGACTCGGGGGCATACCCTTGCCAAAGTCTGGAAAAGGCCGGTGAATGACCAGCCAGGCTTTGATCCCCACATGTTGGTTTGCTTTCCCAGGATGTATTGCCCTAGCAGGGATTACTGCTGTCAGGGGTTGTTAGGGCCGGCTAGCCAAGTGGGTAGGGCCAGCGGCACTGCTGTCTTGGCACTTCATCATGATTGAATAACAGGACCATTCTCTTCAAAAAATATGTTCTGATCCCAGACAGTCTCCTCAGCCATCTTTCCTAAGCAGTACCAGCAGTAACTTGACTTCACCACCTACTTGAGCTAGGAGAGCGGCGTCTTTTGGAAAACCCATTCGAATCACCTGCTCGCAAGGCTGTGCATGTGGCAAGTGGCAGTTGTAGACCCTGTGCTTTCTGTGGAACTCAAGGCTCGTGGATGTTTCCTTTGTGTTTTGAAATCCTGAAGATGTGTGAGAGTTTCTTATGAGGAGTGAGATTCCAGAAAGGAGTGTGGTGGTGCTGTTTGAGCTGCTAACCACTTCACTTTTTCACTAGTGTTGGGGGTGGGGTCGTGACTGTAACAAGGAAATAGCTGCCCCCCTCTTCTTTGTGCGTGTGTGTGTGTGTGTGTGTGTGTGTGTGTGTGTTTTCCATCAGGACTTGCACCAGTGTCTTAAATTCCTCAGTAAAAAGCCCGGCTGGCTTGAATCAAACCTAATCAGGCAACAGGCTCGGCCTCGAACCAGACTAAGAATATGTGCTCAGGCGGCTTTGATGAAATTCAGAAGCACTTTATTAAAGCATGGACTGAAGCTGGTATGATGGAATGTGTGAGAGAATCAGCAGTCAAACTGGCAGCCGTTGCCGTTGGCCAGGCACATGGCCATTTGAGTAGCTTTGTAGGTGTGTAGGCATTGTATGCTCCACTAATTGAAACCCCTTATAGGAACATTGATGAACAAACAAAATGTTCACTGTTGCTTCCGAGGGGCTCTCAGTTTTACAGTTGTATTCTGGGAATGGGATGGCGCTGTAGATCTACTGGATAGATCATGTGTTGCTTTGGATGACCAAGAGGTTGGTTTAGTTTTGTACAGTGTCCTCCATAGGCTATATTTTGGCACCCCTGGTGATAAAAAGTAAAATCAGGTATTAAAAAATCATCTTGCCATTTTATCTACATTTTGCAATGAAAACAATGAGGGAACAAATCCAACTTTCAGCTTAAAAAAGGGCACCTTTATCAAAATGTCCGTGGGGCGATTTAAAAAAAGTTTTAAAATAGAACTGTGAGTGCTATCCTTTATTCATGAAGTTTAAATTGTCACTCAGGAGCATTTAGCACCCAGTTGGGAAAAAATTGGTTCCAATACTTCCAATAGGCTACTGTAATGTTCTTGCTCAATAATACTATAGTAAACTTAAGTGTTAGTATGATTTGTTAGTATCAACTTCAGCTTCAGTGGGCTTTTTTGTTCTTGATATATATGTTTACCTTTCGAGGGCTGAGACATAAGTGACATTTCACCAACTTTACAGGAGGGCCAAAACAAATCTAACTGCTTCTATATGTTCACAGTTAAAGACCTTTTGGTTTTTGTTCAATAACTATATATTTATAATATTTTACTTTTAATTTTAATTTTGTCAGCTAAGAGAGCTCATCAAGAGCTTTCAGATGATGTATATAACTCAATTTTGACCAAAATGTCACTTACGCCCTTTTGGTTCTCAGCCCTCGCTTTCTTCTTTCAAAAGGTTCCTGAAGGTCCACAATGATTAACTTAATTTTGACGCCTGTGTGATCTGCAAGCAGGGGTATCATGTGTCATTTGGGCTGTGATTTCTTACGCCTGTCTATCTTCTCTTTGCAGAGGAAGTTGACTACAGCAGCTTTGGTAGCAGCACGCTCACGCGCAAGAAGAAGGCTGTGGTGACGCTCCGCAACGACTTGAACAGAAAGCGTCCGCACATCCGCATCGGAATGCCCCAGGACTTCCGACCCGTGTCCTCCATCATCGACGTGGACATCCTGCCCGAATCCCACCGCCGAGTCCGGCTCTATCGCCATGGATCTGACAAGCCACTCGGCTTCTATATACGGGACGGGACCAGCGTTCGTGTTACACCCCATGGCTTAGAGAAGGTTCCGGGCATTTTCATCTCACGGCTAGTACCAGGGGGGTTAGCGGAGAGTACGGGGCTGTTAGCGGTCAATGATGAGGTACTCGAGGTGAATGGCATTGAGGTGACCGGGAAGACACTGGATCAGGTGACCGACATGATGATCGCCAACAGCCACAACCTCATCGTCACGGTGAAGCCGGTCAACCAGCGCAACAACGTCGTGCGTGCCAGCCGCATATCGGGCAGCTCGGGCCAGAGCTCGGACAGCAGCGCTGGCTCCTGTGGCTACCCCGCCCTGTTGCCCAGCAACCATGCCACGTCCTCGCCCGTCCCTGGCGGTGCCCACAGCGGCTTTGTCGGCGACGACCTGGAGAGCGACGAGGAGTCCGACATCGTTATCGAGAGCAGCATTAAAAGGCCATCGCGGCGCTCCAACGCTTCCGTGGCCTCCACCAGTTCGCGTCTGCAGCCCCAGCTCCCTTACATCCCACCCCACGTCATACCGAACGCACCCCCCAGCCCCCCCACACGCCCCCCCTCCATCATCTCTACGGCATCATTCCACTCGCAGCCCAGCCTGAACGGCTCAGGCCCAGGCAGCTTGAGCTACCAGCTGCACAGAGACCTAAGCCTGCAAGGCCCCCACATTACTCCCCATTCCCACCACACCAGTACTCCTGGCCTCCGTCACAGCAATGGCAGCCTGCACAAAATCCTCAGCTCGCTCCGCACAGACCCACGCCACAGCCTTGCGCTTCCCAAAGGAGGAGTAGAGGAGGACGGCACAGTCATCACACTGTAATGCCCACATCTCAGATTGACTGTCATTTTCTTTCTACTCTCTCTTTCCTGTTCTTTCTCTATCGGTCTCTTTATCTTTCTCTCTCTCTATGTTTCACCCTCACACACAAGCATCTAATTGCCCAGAGACTGGTTGGAGTTGGAACATCATCAGGCTGGGAACTTTAAACCTTCTAAATGCAATGATGTCAGAAAAAAAGTATTTTTATATAAAAGGAATAATTTAACAGATACTTAATACAATCATGAAATAGCAGCGTCTTCTCAATGCTCGTTTTTTTTTTTTTGTCTTGTGTTGTATTTGTTTTTTATCCATCACAGACATAAGAGATTAAAAGTGTTACATGCCAGACCACTAAACAAGCACAGCATTTTTTTAAAAAAAGAAAAATCTCTCTCCCGCTCACTTTAAGCAAATCTCAGTTATCATTTCATTAACAGGACCAAATTGGAGCTTTTGCATCTTTTACGTTTTTTATATGTTTTATTTCTGTTGGTTTGTGTATCTAAGGACTGGACAGTCCACACATAGATTTACAAAACCAGAGACCAGAATTATCTGTATTGAATTATTGTTTCCCCTTTGGGTCAGGTGGGTTACTGGCTACTCCACACTGTTCAATTTAATGTGCTTAACATATTCAGAATTCTTTCTTTGGGAAATGGTATTGAGTCTTTTAACTCACACGTTTCTCACACGTTCATAATGTTCTGTCTGTGTTTTCACCCAAACGTTTTTAAAGTGCTGTCTCAGACTCATGCAAGTAGATCTTCTGAAAAGATACACATTTTTCAACACACTTGTGTGCTTTAATGTCCGCAGAAAATGTAAATGTCCACACTGGTGCCCCATCACTTCTCACACATGTCACTGACTTGTCTGTTTGCACTTTACCACTCTCAACAGCATATGGGATAAAAATGCATCACTAATAACCACACATAAGGGGTGAAGGGGTACTAATTGGGATTGGCGGTGTTGCACAGTGTCTGGTTTGTCAGTGGTAGTTTACGGCAGTAGCCTACTCTTTGTTTATGTGTTATATTTTCCATCTAATTTAATCATGGGGAAAACGTCACATGAAAGAGCAAGAGATTTTCATTTAGAATGATTTTCAGAACAATTTAAATACCTGTGTGTGAACATACAGTATCTTGCAAGACCAGTATTTTCAAAATGAGACCCAAGCCACAAATACCTTGTGTCACCAGCTACTTGGTGGATCCCTGGAGATATTTCACTAAGTTAACTTTAGTATATGATCTTTGTTACCACTAGGGTTGCTCAGGACGGGTAATCATACTGCTTTTCATAGAGAAGGTCTGCACCATGTGATGTGTTCTGGTGTATTTTGTAATAGCACCATCTGCTGGGCAAAGGCAACATTCTTGAGTGGCTCTGTCAACGTTGCTAGCTTTCATCACATGATACACAAATGCTATGTTGTTATTATTTATTGCAAAAAATTCCTTTCAATCTCTTACTGGAATGTCAGGATGTTGTCCATTTCTGTTCGGTTTGTGTTCATATGCATTTTTAATTGTGAATAAATTGTTTCAAAAACTCTTCTCCATTATGAAGCATTTTTACATTTCATTGTTTTATGATGTGTGTGTCGCACTCAGAGAAGACATCTTGCTTTGTATCTGCTCATTTTTATGAAGCATTTTTAAAGGGACACTTCACCGATTAGCATTAAGCTTTGTATCTTTAGAAAACCAGTCATGTTTTTGAATGGTGGTGCATCATTCCCTCAGTTTGCCTTGAGATGGGAGAAATACGGATTTCAAAGTTGGGATTTCCTGCTCTCAATGATGTAAAAATCATCATTTTACATCATTGAAAGCAGGAAGTCCAATTCATGGGTTTCGTTGAAATCCGTATTTCTCCCATCTCAAGGCAAACTGACGGAATGATGCACGACCGTTCAAAAACATGAAGATACAAAGCTTAATGCTAATCGGTGAAATGTCACTTTAAGTAGCCTAGTAGTTACATGTTGAGCTTTCTGAATGATTATATAAGCAGAAAAAAAAACAATATTTTTCAGGAGATTAGGCCTATACATTTATGTCCATTAACCTGATCTGGATTTTTTTTCCCTTTGGGAAATGTCTGAATATCTTAATTTTCAGGAATTATTCTTAAACGACATTCAACACCTCTGCCAATTTATGTAGATGTAAACATGAATTTGTTTCATTTAGTTGCTTACATTTACATTTGTTTACATTTTTCACCAATTTTGGAACATTTATGACAACATACTGAAAGTTTTCAAATCAGTAGGCCTAATCCTTCTCGACAAAATGTGTGTCTCAGAACAATGCCACTTTGCCAAAAGTGCAAGACCTCCTTGAGAGATTTTCTTTAGTCATTTTTTGATCATTCCAGTGCTGCTCTTGTAGGCTACTTTAGGTAATTTGCTTGGATATTAACTGACAGCAGACTGTATCGGTCCATAGTGTAGTTTTTTAGGCATGGGTGGTCAGACGAGTCAAACTTTATTTTGGTCTTATCTGACCATAAATGTCATTAACAGTTTTTGAGAAATAACCCATCACCAAATGATACAGCCTTATGCCCCAATTGGGACTAAGAGGATAAGTAAGTAAACAGCTAGATTAAGATACAGATAAGTCTCAAGAGACATCCATAAAACTGGCTTCAGGGAATCATTGCACATGTGGGTAAATGATGATACAGTACTTTTCAACTTCACCAGTCCAGGGGTGCCAATAATGTGCCATTGACTTTGATTGATTAATGGCTCATATATTTTAGAATCCAGGAAGTATGCTATGCCATTAACATTGCAACTGCAAGGCACTGTTTATTACTAATTTCAGAACTGTCAACTCAGAAAATGCTGGTTTTCTTTTCGTGGTAGACTAGCCTGACTTTCAGCGATTTCGAAACGCGGTTGTGAAAACGTTTCAACTGAGTCCTTTGAGCCACTGTCATCATGTGATCGGAACAGAAAAACAACTACACACACAACCATTTTACATAGAAAACAAAGGTGTCGTGTGAGTGAGCATGGCCCAGGCCCATCGTCCCGACAGGATTGCTGTCCTGTCTCCTTTGGAGGAGTCTAGTGCGGAGGTCAGTAGAGATAGCGGCATCGTTTCTCTGAGCGCCAGCAGCTTGTCCATGGTTAGCGAGGCCCTCAGCAGTGGGACTGTCTCTCAAAGCCCCAGCTTCGGCGCTGCGGTCTCTCAGAGTCCAAGCTTCAATTCCGGGGAGCCCGTGCTAGAGTGCGTGGACGAGGAGATCCTGAGACACACCGCTCAAAGTTACTCTGCGTACATCAGAGCGAACGCAAGCGATGAGGTATTTAGAGTCAAATAATGTTCATTAATATGGTGTTTTTGACGATGAAAATAAGCTAGCCATCCCAATGCAATGAACGGTGCACCCAAACCTTGACGTTAGCGGTCCCCCGCTAACTTGTATTGCATGACAGCCATGCATTGCTGAGACAGTGTCTCTTTTGTTGCTCTGCTTAAAATATAATAACTCAATGAAGAATGTGTTTATCCCCCTCACGCTAACGTTGCTGGTATGCATGCATACATATGACTTGAATTTGTGCGGTCTCATATGATCTGAACCGGACTTTGGACTCATATGTTCACTGTTTGTTTGTCATGTGCAGATCCTCAATTTAGAGAAGAGTTTGGAGGAAATGCTCACGAGAGTAGATGAATTTGTGGGAATGCTTGACATGGTAAGTGATAACCTCTCATAACAACTGCTGCACGATGCTATTAGTCTATGCCCCTAATGGAAGATAATTAAAATGGTATAGGCTAATCAATAGCAAAATATATTCTATGCCAAAATTGCACACTTAAAAATGAAGCTTGTTTAAACCCTGTCATTACTCATGTTTATGATTGGTATGGTTTGTTTAACAGTAACTGTCTGATGTCTGTTTGGTTTGTCTGATTTATTAGACCTCGTGGAGACAGTCATGACCCGAATATATTCAAAGTTGTTTAATCACTAACTGGAAGATTATGCTGCATTTTGAGATACCACCTTGTTTATTCACTACATCTGTTTTTATCTAGATCCGCAATGATACCTCACAAATTGTCAACGAGAATCTACCTCAAATCCACAGAAAATCAGAAGAGATGAGACAGATCTATAGGAAGATTGACAAGCTAGAAGTAAGGATGCACTGTGATGTTCATCAGTCCCATGTTTATTTTTGTTCATTTGGTGAAGGGGTTAATGTAGTTGGTTTGTTAATTGATTTGAAAGGCTTTTGTGAAGATGGTCGGTGCTAATGTGAACGCAATGGAGGAGCAGGTAACACAGGCGGAAGGTGAAGTTGGGACTTTACCAGGAGCCTTTAAGAAAATATTCCGGACAATGAGTGTTCCAGGATTCTTGAATGTAAGGCACACACATTTTGATATGTAAGCGCACTAACTATTGTCATGTTTAGTAGGCTTGTAAATATTAAGTTGTTATTTCGGTAAATCTGTAACTGTGTCCTCTCAGTGTCAGACTGTCACATTTTAGCTCTGTCATCAACTTTGCAGAAACCATCCAGCCCCAGAAGACCCCAGCATCACAGCCAAGAGCTTCCTGCTGTGTTTCGCACTGATGACTACTTCCCTCCTCATACAGATCACTCAGGGGGAGTGTAGACATCTCACCTGTCCCTAATGATCATTTGGAATGGCTGGAGGGCCATAGAGAGGAGTGACTTCAGCACATAGCAACTGCTGTGGGAAGACCCCATGGTGCTCCAGCCTAAAGAGCAATATGGACCCAGGCACAAGGCATATCTGGATTTTTATCTTTTGTGTCAGTTCATTTACAACTTTGTAGCCAGATTGTTCGTTGGTTGGTTGGTTTGTTTGTTTGTTTTTGTTTGTTTGTTTTTAAGATGGATGTCCAAGTGCCTCTTTCTGTTAAATTATCCGGTGTGTTTGACAGGGGGTTGGAGTTGAAACGTCTGACATAATGGATACTGCATACAAACTGCTGTTAATAGATTTATACAATAGTAGTATTGCATATTGTACTTACATTTACTTGCATTAAGGAGATTTGTGTTAAAATGATGTCTTATAACTTATACATTTGTTGTTAAATTTGCTATGCAGTCACAAATGACCAAATGCTACTGAGAATATTTCTGTTCATTTTTTGAATATGGACAACATGACCTAACACATTCTGTTTATACCTCTATTTGCCAGTTGTAATAACAACATAATTGAATTTATTAAAGAATGTTTTTAAGTAAACACTGTCAGTCAGTAATAGAAGCACTTGGTCAATTTAGGAAGTGTGTGTGTAAATGTTGGTGGAGGCTGTTATAGCAGGTGCATCTAACACTACAATATTCTCTGATGTCATTGGTCTTGTTCAGTAGGATTGTGTGTCCTGCTACACCTAGTAGGGAATGGCTTAAGGAAAATAGCAAATATGGGACAAGGTGTTGCCCTGGCCTCCAAATTCACTAAATTTCAGCTGAATCCTAGCCTGGCTAGCACTTACCACTTCTCAAATGACAGGTGGGCTGGCATTTGAATTGTATTTGAAAAAAATGCCCAGATCCGTTCATTGGGCGCTACGGATGTCTATCCAATGCGACTGTGATTGGTCCCCTATCTCAGGCAAAAATTAGGGCGGTAGTTTCCAGACTGCCTTAGCAGCGTGAATCAGGCTAGCTGAATCCAGCATCTGTGTTGGAACAAGTCCCAACAGCTGATAGCCTATTGTAACATAAAGCAGCAGTAACTCACTCTCAGAGAAAAGTGAAACTATCATCTTTCCTAAAAGTCTGGTATGCGAGAACCTTGCAAACACCACCAACTGGCACTTGATGATGGAGACGTGCGATAAACTTGCTATCTGTAGAATTTAATCTTTAGGGGCAGCAACATGGTTTTTGGCTGCTCAAATTGAATATAGTGAGTGTATCTCATAGAGGCCTAAAGTGTATGACTTCAATACATGACCACCATGTACGTCACAAAGGCAACTCAGGCCTTACAATGACTGTTTCTAAGAAGTTTAATTTACTTGAGGAGGCACAAGACTATTCACACCTTCCCTACATATAGGATTTTACTAGTGAGTATCACTTATCACGCAACTTGATGCTATTCAAGGAATATTTTTTTATCATTAAATGAGCCAGAAATTGTTTTAGCCTAAACCTAGTATAGGCCTATTCAATTTTTACTTTAAAATATATGCCTAAAAACTACACCAGGCACCACATGTTGTATTATTTGTCTATCCTAAAATGTAATTATCTGTTCAATCAATCTGAGCCATTGGAATATTACATTTATTCCGAGTTTTTATTTAACCATTGTGTTCTGGGGGAACTTTTATTTTGAACCGCAGTTAACTTATTTTTAAACTGTGACACTCTTCCGGTTGGTTCGGGTACGCGGGAATTTTGGAGTGCCAGAGTACACTGGTTTCTCTCACTTGTTGAGGTTTTGTGCTTGAAGGTGAGTGCCCCCTTCTGTGGTGTTTACACTGTTCATTATTCAGTCTAGTTCGCGTTAACTGTGGTTTGAGTTAAGCTTAATTGTCTTTTTGTGCCCTTTTGAATTAGAGAATATGGCATTTAACTTACAGCTACTAGTGTTAGCTGGGAAACTTGCTTGCTAGGTTAGCTGAATGAAAAACTATGAATGTGTAGTTGAACACATACATGTTGAGAAGTGTGTCAACACGTGTTTTGTTTGATGTTTTAGATAGTGAACATTCAGTCATGGGAGACAATAAACCTTTGTGGGAACAGATAGGCTCTCAGTTCGTGCAGGTATACTACCAACATTTCGACAATGACCGCGCCAAAGTCGGAGACTTCTACGTGAGTTACCTAAAGAAGAGCACAGTAATCAAAATCAGCACCCTAAAACTTACTTGTGTGTGAGGATGAATTTGAGCAATAAATCGATCTCGTTTCTTCCCCAAGTACGAGGATTGCTTTATGACATTCGAAGGATCCACGTTACGGGGGAAAAACAATGTAATGGCCAAGTTAAGTGTAAGTGAACTTCATTTCCGGGAGAAAAAAACATGTACTTTTCATGTGTGGTCGATATGGTTAAAAACAAATCACGTAGGTCTAGACATGAGTGTTTCACCTATTTATGGTGAATTTTAATGTGTTACCATGGCTCAAGTTTCCTCCTTGATGGTAATTACATTAGATCATCATTATACAATAAATTGTGCAAATACATGCCAATAGAATTTCCTGTCAGATTACATTTTTTGGTGAAATTCAGACCAAGTATGAATCAAATTGGACAGAGGTATGACTTATATTGGGTTTTATTGTATTTGTATACAATACATGCAATTGCATGTAACCCTAAGCTGCCATCACTTTTCATGTAGTTTCATGGCTATTATACTCCACCACAATATCAAGCATATTATGTTGACTGCCCCACTGATGGAGGTTACTAGCTCGCTATGTGTGTTTGTTCAGTTATGTTCTTAAGATATGGAATTGTTAACTTGGGGAAATAACGTTTTGTTGTCGCAAGATGACAGAAAAGTAGAAATCTTGAGAAAATGGGGATAAATAAGGGACAGATTCCCCAAATGAACGCCATGTTGTAAGGCTTCTATAGCTTTGTGCATACAATGTTATTTCTGATTCTGATGGATAGCACATCTCCCCTTTATAGAGTCTGCCATTCCAGGCCATTCAACACATCATCACAGCACAGGACCACCAACCTACGCCTGACAGCTGTATCAAGAGTATGGTGATGGGGCAGCTTAAGGTGAGCTGAGGGGAATCATTTCCCTTAGTAAAATTCCACTATAACTTTCACTTTTCTCTTTTTTTTAAACAATAATCATAATATGCTGTTCATTAAAAGGGTTGTAACAGCACCTCATTTTTGAAAATTGGGCACACTGAACACTGATACGCAACATCCAACAAGCCAAAATGCACAAATAAAGCAGACAAAGATTTGGTCTATGGAATCCAGACTGCCTAGCAGCGTGAATAAAATAGTGTGCAAGGCAGCATGTGCATGGATTGCCTTTAACATTTTTAACACGACCTCTATAACTGGATATACAGATAATCTGGTTTAAAATAGAGATTATAAAATGGAATCTCAGCTTCGCGTCGTGCCTAACAACGCCCCTTAGCTGTTCTAAATGTCAGTATAAACCACGGCCTCTTGGGGCTTATTGCTTAATTACAGCGCTATGTTCTAAAACATGACTGTTTTCTAGATACAAAGCTTAATGCTAATCGGTGAAGTATCCCTTTAAAGAAGAAATCAGACAATTTTTCACATGGATCTCTTGAGGTCACCTAGTACTGTCAGTATGAAACCAAACGAAAACAATTGGTTTTTACCTAACTTACTTTGCTACAACCAGCAACTAACACAGCCAGGCAGCTACAGCACTACACTCTGTGGGTTTGTATTGAATGTCCCCCTTGGGGATCAGTAAAATAACTTGTCTATCTATCTATCTAGGATAGCAAAAAAGAGAAGAAAAGATTAAAAGTTAAAGGTTAGCAGGACAAAAAAGGACAAGCTAATTCATATGTGAGATTAATTAATGTTTTTTATGTTTTTTCTTCTTCTCCGTTTTCAGGCAGATCAGGACCAGGTCATGGGGTTCCAGCAAGTGTTCCTGCTGAGGAACTTTGACAACAAGTGGCTTTGCACTAACGAAATGTTTAGGTTATCCTTACATAATTTTGCATAATTCAGATGTGAATAAAGTTTTCATTAAAGAGCACTAGATCTGGATTTTATTTTCTGGTATTTTAAAGACATAGTTGGAAATATGTCGTGCAGTCTTGACTATATAATTAAACTCAGTTGCCAAATGACACCTGAATTATGTTATGTACAAGATTGATGTTTTTGTTCCTGCATAATGGCTCATTAAAGGCTATGTTTTTTACACATTAACTGCACGTCTATACCAGAATGAAGGGGATTCTTACTTCCATTTGTCCTTTCAAATGCTGAATAATTAATCTTTTTTTTTTTTTTGTGGCGAGTTTGATCAAGTACAGGTCAGGCCTATTTTTTTAAGCCCCCCTAAAGAGTTTGTTTTTATTTATTTAATTTATAAAAAATAATGTTTCTAAAATCATTTGTATGGCACATATCTCGGCTTCATTGAAAATGAGAGCTACCCTCAAGGAACGTCCGAGAATAAATAGGTTGAATGAATGTATGAATGAATAAACTCTTAATAGGGAGAACATCACTGTTTAGCCTTGGACAAAGGTCTGCTAAGAAGTAAACAACTTATGTCACCAAAGACCTCCGCTTTAAAATATGTGCTCTTGGCACATAAGAACATTCGGATGTCATAACTTGTATGACATGGTTATGCCAGGAAAAAGTAAAAGTAAAGAAAAAGTAGGCTACATGTCATCCAACTGATGTGATGAGCTACAGACCTGTCTCCCTGGTTCCTTTCTTGTCAAAGATACTTTCAGCAAGCATGTGACTTCCTTTAGCCTATCAGTACAACCTACTAGACTCCATGCAGTCTGGTTTTAAGCGTGGTCATTTTACCAAAACTGGTCTTCTGTCTGTGACAAGCATTGAGAGTAGATAAGTCCTCGGCCTTAGTTTGTGGAGTGGTCATTATTCTTAGAAGGTCATTTTAGGGAGCACCAAGGAGCAACAGGGGCAAGGAAAAACTCCCTTGGGCAGGAAGTGGGGTTGGTAATGGATAGCATATAGCCTATCCAGGTGTAAAAAACAATGTTTGGTGGGGATGTAGCTCCCGCCCCTTCCTTAATTTGAATTGGCTAGCAAAAAAGAAGTGACATTGATGACCACAGAGCTGTTCTAGAAGTTGAATAGATTTGCGGGGGAAACTGTCACCGCCTCTAGGGCTTTTTTCCGGTGATGGAACGCTGAACGCAGATCTTTGGTCTTCACGGTAGCCTGCCCCCCTCATCCTCAGTCATCTCATAGCGGCTCTATGCGTGCCGTCACATAGATATACTACTTTAGGCATTCATCGGCAGTGCTGTAGAAGCAAGATGATAGTCCAAGCAAAAGCCATAGTTACCAAAGTCAAGATCATAGAGCGCTCCACTCTAGAATCTTTGCTAGTTACTTTGGATACCGCCTCTGCTCTGTTACAGTAGCTCATTTTTCGTGCGTCATAGAACTATAAACGCTAATTCATTACGTCACAATGAACTACCCTGTTAGCCTTCAGCAGTTGCATGACTTGAGGTTAGTTATTATAGCTTATGCAGCAAAGGTGTTGCCACCAGGCTGACATAAGGTGTTCAGGCTATTTCTTTAGTAGCCTAGTTGCTCTTACAGAAGACCAATGGACAAAAAAATGGAAGAAGGTATGTGCTGGACATTTTTCTACAAACTTGTGTTCGATTTTCAGGGAGAATAAATGTAGCCTACCAACACAAACTAAAGACTCAAGATTATTTAGGCTAATTCAGATATTGGTGAGATGAGCATTATCCTTTGAATTAATCAAAGTTTTTGTCATGTTTTAGGTAATTTGGCTCCCTATGAGCCGGATTTTAATGGACCAGTACGTCAAAGGTAAGTGCTTCTCGGACTTTCACAGGCTGGGTAAACCCTGCCTGATCTGCCTGCGATTTGGATTTTGCCCTGCAGCTCAGGCTGGAAACCTGCACATCTGTCTCTCCTGCTTCCTGTCCACGTTTTGCTGGGTCCAATTTTTTTGTGCAGCAACTCCGGCCTACTTGTCACTGGTATTCTTTGTCTCTTTTAAAAGAAATTGTACAGATCCTATTTGTTTCCTGTTGTTCCTGGCGGCCGTTGCTGGCTACATGACCCTTGGCGTGACAGGTAAGCTAATATTCACCAGAGCGTCCTGTCCAACAAAAACCTAGAGTTGTTCTCGTATGGAAAAAAAACAGTAATGATACACTTTTTCCCCCTACTAGCATGGCTCCTTGGAGACCCTCGAAACATTCTGTATGCACGCAACTCCACAGGGGCGTTTTGTGGGGCTGGTGCCAATATGTGAGTAGCTGTTGCTGCCATTTCCCTCTCATGTCTATATTCTTCAGTTATTCGCCACCCGAGAGATATTACAGCACGTCAAAAGGCTTTGTGGCAAGTGGCACGGTTTTGAGCTTGTTACTTCTTATATCTTATACTAGACTGAAGCCCCATGTTTTCTACGTTGACCTTTTAAAATGTGACGAATCGACTAATTCTATGGCTGCTGCCTTGGGTGGTGTCCAGTGCCCCACAACTCAGGTATTTATCTGTTCCGGTGACCTTTTTGTGTGGCACTTTTCTAATCATATACTCAGAGGCGGACATACCGGGTTCAGAGAGTAAAAGTCCTGCCAAGTATTTGATCCAACCATTTAGTAAACCAGCTCATCCTAATTAGCTGCCAGGTAGATCAGATAATTAGTGATATCACCTGTGTTAAATGCACAGGTATAGAAAGAATATATGGCAGGACTTTTACTCTCTGGAACCAGGAATGTCCGCCTCTGCATTAGAATATTATCACCTGTGTATTGAACACCCGCCCCGCAATCAACAGTCATGTGGTCTCGGAAATGATTATGAAGAGGACATTTTGTTCCCATGGCTTCAGTTGTCACTTCTCTCATTATGTTCCTCCTGTCTGTTGTCTGTCCGCTATTGGCCACATATACTGAAGGTGTGTGTCCAGGAGTGCCCTTCTCAGTATTGGATGCTGCCAGATTCTGCTTATGCCCCGGGTGCTCTGCCCAAAGACTATTTCCAGAAGGAATACTGTGACCCCCGTCTTGATTTGCAAACGACCTCTCTGGTAATACACAGTCTGCTTTAATACATTGCTTTAATCCTCTCAATTGCTTTAATCCTCTCAATTCATCATTGTTGGTCTCCTAATTTCTATTTTATGTTTCCACAACTAAGACTGTCCAGAATATCCTAGATGAAGATCTCTGCCCGGCTTTTTATACTCCTGCTCAATCAGGTAAGTTATGTTTTTTGTGTATGTATATAGCTAGGAATACAATTATTCATACCCCTGGCAAATATTGGTTTAATGTTGATTTTCTCTTGACCAATATGTTTGTTCTAAAAATGACTCAGCCACATGGCTAAAGGTTGTAAGACAATGTAGTAGAATCATGGAATCAAAAATAGAATAGCTCTCAAAATGGTGCGCCTTCCATGGCCTCCCGCTGTGTACACGTCAGCTTTGGTGACTTGTGTGAATCGTTTTTTTTGGGGGGAGGGACGAAAAAGAATGAGAAAAAAACTGTCCGTGTGAACCTGACAATTGTAAAGATTTAAGGTTTAGTTTACAATTAGTTAGTGATTCCTTTAAAAGTTTAAGTAACCAATTGATTGATTATTGATTATTATTAATGGATTAATCATAGCAACTGTAATGTGGAACACTGTCTTTCTCTGCAGTTTCTGGAAGATGTCTCACAAACTCAGATTTACTGAATACGACTGCTAACTTCACCATAACAAATCAACCGTTATTCGATGACACCGTTAGTGCCATAAAGAATGGCACCAGGTAAAAAAACCAAACAAACAAACAAAAAACTCACAGCAACAGTTCGCACAATGTCCTAAACAAAACAAGCCTTTGAAGCACTAATGAAAATGTGAAGCTATCTGTCATATTAGGTAATGTGTCCCTCTGCTCTTTGTTTCCTTCTGTTCTCACAGTGACATAATGTCCATCATCAACAACAGAGGCGTTTGGGTCAGGATCTATGAGGACTTTGCCATGTCAATGCACTGGATCTTACTGTACGTTTCCAGACACTTCTAATGTTAGCCTCTTCATATGAGATGTTTATGGGTTTTGACTCCTCTAATATCTCCGATATTTATATATTTTCAGAGCTCTTGCTGCAGCCATGGTTGTCAGTGCATTGTTCATTCTGTTGCTGAGATACTTGGCATCTGTACTAGTGCTGACTGTCATTCTCGGAGTGCTGGGTGTCGGAGCTTATGGTATTAACTGTGCTGCTGACAGTATTCTAAATGGTAGAAATGATTAAGTAGATGTAAAACAGAGACATCGTCCCCCACACACACACACACACACTCACACAGACACACACACACACACACACACAATTTGTGTGCTGCATTTTAATTGACTTAAGTCATTCTTAAGTGTATGGTATATGTTGCTATTTATAAAGCTTAATAGTGTTATAGTGTAGTATGTTACCTTATTTTGTATCGTTATACTGTTTCCAGGAATATACCACTGTCATTTGGAGTATGCCAAACACCTCACCTCCGAAATGTCCCTCAGTGATCTGAGTTTCAACTCGACTTTTGCTTTTTATCTTCAAGTCAAAGAGACCTGGCTAGCTTTCAGTGAGTCACAAGCCTTGTTGTATTTGTGGAAAAATGTTGTCAGTCAATCAGCAGTTAAATGTATTGAGTTTCATTGGAATATGAATATACTCAGATCAGCACCATGTTGTATCAACCCTCCATCACCTCTAAGAGATCACAGTCAAGACTCATCCGGATTTCCTTTTTGGTGTAATGATGTACCTACTGTAGTGTTGAAGTGAATAGCTTTTGGATTTCGAGGAGCAGCCCACCTTTTTAACGTGCATCTATGTTATCAGTTATTTTGACATGGTCATAGTTTGTAAATGTTTATGGAGTGTTTGGTTTTGAAGATATTATTACTATTATTGTCTATTACAGATGTTATGATTTTTTTGCCACTGTAATATTTATTGTTAATCTACGTTGTACTGTAAGTCACTTTTGGATAAAAGCATCTGCTAAGAAAACACTTTCCATTTACCACTTTCATGTACTATTTTGTTCACAAATATCAGAAATCCCAGTACAAAGAGTCAAATTAACTGAATGTTTTTCCCCCCCATGACAGTGATCGTCATAATAGTGATGGAGGTCATAATGGTTATGGTGCTTGTAAGCCTTGGGAAAAGTATCTCCTTTGCGGTGGATCTTCTAGAGGAGTCCAACAAGTATGGTTGCTGTTTCTTCATATAATATCTGTAATATGTCATCCCTCTTGAACTGTTCCTAATGTGATCCTAATTGATAAAGTGGGGTCGTTTGAAGGGTGGAAATATGGCTTTGATGACCTGAAATAAGAGACCATTCTATAAATGATTCCAGTGCTTTAACAGTATTCTCACTATTTGAAATACAGGGTGGTTAGCTATGTGCCCTCAACGGCAGCCTATCCATTCATCACCTTCATTTTGCTGGTGGTGTCTATATCCTACTGGGGAATGACATCCCTGTATCCTTTCATTGTGTACATTTGTGGATTTTTTTTTTGTACAGAATCCTCTGTTAAGTGTTTGGGTGCTTTAAAGATACAGTCAGCAATTGTTCATGAAATCACTTTTGTTTATATACTGTTTTGTTAATACTTTAATTTCTTCTGGCTTTTGTCCAAAACAACAGTATATTTTAATCATGGAACGAAAAAAACAGAGATAGTTCACCCCTGCCTCCCTTCAGTATTCCCAGAGAAACTCCACACAGTGTTTGCTTTTAGTTTGGGGAACAGGCTGCCCCTAATTAGCGTGTTTCCAGTGTTCAGCGCCTGGGCTGACAGGATGGGCAGTTAGTGGATCGTTGGGCTTGAAATCCCATCCGATTCCTGACTGCACCTTAAATTTGTTATTCATGACAGGAGATGCTGTAGGCCAAGGCCTGTTTATCACGTACATTCACTTTTTTTCTGTAGTCTCTTTTAGTCCGCTATTCTGTCCCGTGTTCAAGACCCTTGACCCTCCCCCTAGATATCTGGCCACTTCTGCGGCTCCACTTTACAGGGTAGTGGCACTGAACACCACGGCTGGAAACTGCATGTCTGTTACAGGCCTGGAGAGTTGTACTCCAACTGTGAGTTACACTAACTTTCTGATGCTTTATTTTCTAGCATGTGTAACTGTTGAAGCCTGTAAATGGATGGCTCGCCATAGTAATGTGCATGGCAAGGCCATGAGGGTTATGGTGCGTCATTCATATTTTGCATGCTCATCATGAAGTTAGGCATATAGTGAAAACGTGGTCAAGGCCTCATGCTTTAACTCCACTCTATGAATTGGACTTCATGTGTAATGACTAATTACTCCTCGTTTGTCTTTCTCACAACCCTTCCCACTGAATCTGTCTCCTGCTTAGACATTTGACTCTTCAGAGTTCTCTGGCTGTCCAACAGTGAGGTGTATGTTCCACAAGTATGATGACACCGGCATGTTCCAGAACAACATGGTCTACCTGCAGGTGTTTAATTTGCTGGCTTTCCTGTGGTGTGTGAACTTCTTCCTCACCCTGGGCCACTGCACACTGGCAGGCACGTTCGCTGCCTACTACTGGGCTTTTGACAAGCCAGGCGATATCCCAGCCCACCCGTTGTCCCAGGCTCTTGTCCGAAATTTACAGTAAGCCCACAAAACAAAGAAAAAAAAGAATACACACATGAGAATGAACACACATACACAACAAAACAGAATAAAACTTTGACCAACGTTGACAAAAAGTTAAGTAGTTTAGAGTATTTAACATAACCGGCTGGCAATTTGGTCTTTTCTGTCCAATGTGAAGGTACCATGTAGGATCCCTGGCTTATGCTTCGAGTGTTCTCCCATTGTTCCAGCCTTCTCGGATCTTTCTGGAATTCTTGTCTCGTAAAAGTAGAGGTAAGTACTTTTTCTCACTACACTGTAAACTTAACAGTAACGGTGCATGTTTAGAGCATTAAGCAAATTATGCATACTGATACTGCCATGGTCTTTTTGTTGTGATGTTTTATTGTTGTCTTCCAACAGGATCGTCTAACCCAGTCAGCAGATGTATCAACAATATCACATACTGTTGCCTAAATTCCTTTTTACAGATTATGAACTCAAATGCACATGTTGTGGTCAGTATTTTCCTTTGCTATGCCACATTTATGTCGTAGTGTAATTCCAGTTAAACTTTGTGTCAAGATGTAGTCTGTGAGTGCAGTAATTCTGTGAATACTCTAGTCTATAGAAACGTCTTATGAACGTTACTCAGAGCCTAGGGGGATTCATTCAGAAAAGTAATTGAATATCCCTCCCTCAACAGATATCTGTATATGGGTACAACTTTTGGATTTCAGCCAAGGAAGCACACAGGCTTCTGAAAAGGAATATTTTACGGTAGGATTTATTTTTTGTCTTTCTGAAGCACCACCTAATGTTGTGGCTCCTTCTTTCTCCGTCTTAGGAGACCCGACTTTTTTGAGCCATGCCACAAAGTGTGATGTACAGTGGGGAGAACATGTATTTGATACCATGCTCATTGAGCTCAATGCAAATCAAACAGGCTAATAGGTCTACTGGAAAAAGCACCATGCCAATCTCTAGCTATGGTGAAGGGTATGTGATGATGTGGGGCTTTTAATTCCAAAGGCCAAGGGAACTTTATCAGGATGCATAATATCCTGGATCCATGAAATAGCTGAATTTAACACAGGGGTCAAATACTCCCTTCCCCCTATAGCATTTAAGGAAGAACATTTATTTATGATACATTCCTCAATCACGGCATTATTAGTCATCCAAGCTCCAATAAACTGTTCATTGGTTGACCGCACACTTTAAACTCCTGTTCCATTCACAGTGTGGAGACTCTGGATAGTGTAGCAGATGTGCTGCTTTTCTTTGGCAAGCTGTTGGTAGTGGGAACAGTAGGTAAGAAAACAGCAGGCTGTCAAGCATTAACAACAGAAACATTTGTTGTTTTTTCTAAAGCAAACCTGCATGTTTCAGCCAAATCAAAGCTGGTGTGTAAATCTGGGATTATTAGGCATTGTTAATACTTCAAATAATGGAAATGTTCACACTGTTTTAAGGTGTCCTGGCATTTTTGGTGACCTCTGGTACCATCACAATCCCACATGACATCTTCCAGGCAAGCAAACTGAACTATTCCTGGGTGCCAATCATTGTAAGTATTATTTCTCAATCTCTGTTATACTTGTTTCAAAATAACACTTTTGTGTGTGTGTGTGTGTGTGTGTGTGTGTGTGTGTGTGTGTGTGTGTGTGTGTGTGTGTGTGTGTGTGTGTGTTAGGCCATCATTGGTGAAGTTGTTTTGGCAATGTAATAACAACCATACATATTTGTTTCTCTCAGACTCAATTATTTCAAAATACATAAAAACACAAAAATCTTTTTTTTTTCTCAACTGTCGATAATATGAACTAAATGTATGTAGCCTTCAATGAAACATGGTGAAGGGTCTGCCATGGTTTGAGATGCTGCATTTATACTAATGGCATTAGGGTTATTTATTGTCTGAATCAAGACTGCTGAAAAGTATAGCCAGGTTTTAATTAATCATGCCATTCTTTTTGGAAAGTATCTGATTGATTATGGTTTCATTCAGCATGACAAAAGCTGATAAAGCACTTATGATTATGGACTGGCCTCCATAGAGTCCTGACTTGGATATTGTAGTCAGTATGTGAACACCTGGACAGACAAAAAGAAATAAAAAAAAACTGTCTTCATTTCATTAAGAACTTGGTTACTTAAAAGAATTGTATAGACAGTCTTCACAACAGCTCAAGAAACACTACGTGCATCAAGTGTTTCTGGGATGTTTGTGTTTTTTTTATACTGTGGACTTATTTCCTGCATTTTGTGGTTGTATTCAAATTAAAAGACTGAAAAATAAATACTAGTTGTAATAACTTTGCTAGAAAAGCAACTAAGAGCACTCAGAGCGCAAACCTCCGCCAAGCGAACACATAACCACCGCCTCCTGCATCTAAACGGTGATACAGATCACTCCAAAACGGCTCACTTACCAAAATGTAATCGTTTCTTCCTTGTCAGACCTTCCCTGAAAATTTAATCGAAATCCATCCATAACTTTTTGAGTTATCTTGCGAACAAACAGACAGCCAAACAAACAAACCCTGATGAAAGCATAACCTCCTTGGCGGAGGTAACAATGAATTTGGTGGTCTAATGATGAGACATGCACAGTACTTGTGTGTGTATGTACGTTTGAGGAGACATCATATACAAGTGTCATTATTCACTGTACAATGCTACTAAATGAAAATGAAATATACTCATTTTTAGTTTGGTTATTGTATGTTGTCAGGTGGTCATTGTGGGAGCTTACCTCATATCCCAGGCCTTCTTCAGCGTGTACACTATGAGTGTGGAAGCACTCTTCATCTGCTATAGTGAGTACCTGTTTTACTATGTAGGTTTATCTTCATCTGCTATAGCGAGTACCTGTTTTACTATATAGGTTTATCTGCTATACCTGTTTTATTATATAGGTTTATCTGATGAGTACCTGTTTTACTATAGGTTTATCTAAAAGCTTGTGGAAATTAATATTATTTACCTAAATTACAGTCTAATCCCATTTTACAAAATGCCCCTTGAAACATGCAACTTTTTAAGTGCAATTAGTAGGCCTACAATGATAGCATCAGCCAGTATTGTATTTTTACATCTGTGGTTGTGTTTATGTTGCGATTGTTCTGTGAATGCCAGGTCTAAGGTGCATTCCCGTTTTCAGTTGGCCTCCTGTGGTGCTTTGCTTGTATTTGGGGTTTGGAGAGTCTAGATCGCCAGAGACGGTTGTAGTAACTCGTAGTAAGGATGTTGTCAGAGTCCTAACTAATGAAGCTTGTGGTGGCACTTACTGTATGTTAGCAGCTCCAAGAGATAAAGTCAGCTAACAAAACAATGGCAGAAACCAACTGGTTGTAACAAGAGCAGTGCTACGGCTAGGAATGGTTTATTTATGTACGTTTGTTTTAATATTACACTGTGCCTTGTACAAGTTATGTGATAATATTTTATTTTTCCTCACAGTGGATGACTTGGAGCGTAATGATGGCACCGTGCTCCGGCCATATTACACAACACGGAATCTCATGAGGATCCTTCGCAAGACTGACTCCATGTTCTTGTGAACCTAAACAATGCAGACAATCTCATGGCATTTCTGTCATATTCTTGACTTTCCATAGCATTAAAAATCATATCATATCTTAAACTCATTGTGTCAAGTGATTTTTGTAGTTTGCAAGTGATGCCTTTGCCTGTAGCTGTGGCTCTCAAAGCAGAGTGATATAGGATTGGATATTTCAGTGTAAAACCAAACCTGAGAATTTCCCCTAAGAATTAACCCAAGAAATCCACATGTAGCTTTCAAGAATCTTTCCCAAATCTTGTCAGTGTAAGGTAGGCTTTACACGCTCTAAAATCTATCCCATGTGGTCTCACACACTCACTCACTTAGCACCTGAGATCAATTGAGATCAGAAGTCTAGCTGAATCCCAAAATAAGCCCTGAGGACTAAGGACTAAAGACTGTAAGACCTAATTGGCTGAATCCTAAAGTGAGCCCTAGGACTGAGGACTAATGTTGCGCTCCAGTGCAATGGGATGTGGGACCTACCTCCAACTAAGAATAGTGCACTGGAATGCCTGTCGTGTCTGTCGTGTGTGGAACCTCCAACCAGCGAAGTCAGGGGAGCTCGACCTACCCCGACCTCACCAAATTAAATCGAGGTTAATGACTTAAAAAACTTCAACGAATAGGCTATAAACGTTACTTCTCTGCATGTAGGGTTGTTTTAGACACTGCAATGTTAACACAACTTGTTTTTGTCATATTATGGCGTGAAATGCTGTTATTATTACCTATTCGAATTAAAATATATGGGTAAAACTATATCAGTTACCCTACATAGCGATACGCTGCGTTTTTACGGCTCCAGAACAGTTGGAGAAGATGTTTTAGTTAGAAGACAGTTATGTGTCCACCAATGTTACCCAGTACGTCCATGCTTTCTATTTACATTCCACTTCAATTACATGTACCTGGAATGCTTTAAAGTAGCTACAGTACACTTCAGGTAGTAGGATAAGTCCCACGTCCCATTGCTCTCGAATGCAGCATAAAGACTTGACAGACTTCATTGATCTCAGGTGCTAAGTGAGGGAGTGTGTGAGGCCAAATGGGCTCAGATAGGCATAAATGGGATTGGGACAGAACTTCAGAAGATTACATGTACATTTGGTGATGTTTCATAACAAAGATGTTGCTGACACTTACACCATGCACGTCTGTCATGCTGTTGTTTACCTTTGTAATATCTGGATTTCTGGTCTCTGCGGTAAACATCACACGGCCAGAGGATGTCTAATAATGGGAGAACTTCTACTCCAGCTTCTGAACCGGTTGCAGTTTCACTCTGGTTCCATATGAGGGCGCTCACAGGACAACTGCAACTCCCAATATAGGGCGCTAAACTGCAATGGAGGTCTATTACCAGAGACACTTATATATGAGGAGACACTGCACTGGAAAAATCGCCCATTGAAATGCATGGGGTAATTTCGTAACACAAAGATGGCGGTTGGTTACACCGGTTTGCACATGTCCCGCCTATTCGAGTGCCGTTGCTCCAATCATTTCACCGATCCTTGGCGGTCACGCATGCGCAGTCCAAGATTACCAGTAAGAAAAAGGCTTTTTAAGCGTTAATTTGAAACAAAACCACCAAACCTTTTCAGCGATTTTAGTCTGATTTTCACCGTGATTTCAAACATGTGATTTTTATGTCCCTTACACCTCTGAACATGGACATCCAGCTCTCTCCCCAGTCATTTAGATAGGGCCTGGTCTTGTTACGGTCAAACTCGCTGCCCGACCCCATGGCCAATATGGCTGCCGAGGGACGTGATTTCATTTTACCCTCTAGTGTTATCAGACACACAATACAATGTTTTGGGAAAAAGCAATATGGCGTCGATATCCACCTCCGCGCTTTACCGGCATACGCGTGAGAACTATCGTCATGGTAACGTACCCGTGACCGTTATGACATAATTTTTTTTTTTTGTATATGTTTGTGAACAGTTGTAGTATGATATGGCATCAAGTTTCCCCCATTTTGATCATTGCAAACAGACCAGGACGTGTTTAACTTTCATGTCCTCATACGAGGACATCGGGACTGAAATGTACGCATAATTTCATTTTTAGGCTACATATTACATTGAAAATTGTCGTTCATTGGCCATATCAAACTACTGTAAAGCAATAATGGAAGTGAAAGTGTGGACATAGACATAATAGAGTAGCCTGAATAAATAAATCCATTGAAGGAATTACAAAAATAAATAAATAAACAAATAAGAAACTGAGCAGAACTGTTTCGCTTCAATTCACTGTGGATAGACTTCTGGGTGTGACCCATACACACAACTAACATTTACAAATAAACACTAAACTTGACCAAATTAATAACAGGACATTTCTGTTCAATAAAAACAATACAATACAATAGTTGAATCTTAGGCACTTGGAGTACACACATGAATATTCACATTCTTTCTGGATTGGCAATCTCATTGTATTTTATGGTAATAGAGACCCAATGTCCTCATACGAGGACATCGTTTTTCTCAAAAACTACTTGATGTAGAGAGGTGAATTTTTTTTTGTATGTTTATGAAGCCCGACTAACTAAGCCAAAATAATTGAGTGAAATGAAAAATGCATTTAAATTTACATCCCGGGTCTCAGGAGGTTAAAAGGACTTTGTCTAGATAAAAATCCACTTTTCTCAGGATATAGTTCTCTTGTAATTATTACCTCCGCCAAGGAGGTTATGTTTTCATCTGGGTTTGTTTGTTTGTCTGTCTGTCTGTTTGTTAGCAAGATAACTCAAAAAGTAATGGATGTATTTCGATTAAATTTTCAGGGAAGGTCTGACAAGGAAGAAACGATTACTTGTTGGTAAGTGATCCGTTTTGGAGTGATCCGTATCACCGTCTAGATGCAGGAGGCGGTGGTTATGTGTTCGCTTGGCGGAGGTTTGCACTCTGAGTGCTCTTCTAGTTGCTTTTCTAGCAAAGTTATTACAACTAGTATTTATTTTTCAGTCTTTTAATTTGAATAGAACCACAAAATGAAATGACAAAAATTTCAGGGAAGGTCAGAAATGACCCAATAAGGAAGAAACGATTACATTTTGGGAGTGATCCGTATCACTCCTCCGGGATTCCGGAGCCGCTTATGTATTTCGCTTAGCGGTGTAATGGTATGATATGGCCATGTGGTGGCGATCTGATTAGTTTAGGTTCAAATGTATGACAACCTAGGAAGAACAATACAGGCGGACTGGGGTCTCTGAGTGCTTTTCTAGTTTGACTGTTGTATTTGAAAGGGGGTGGAAATAAATTACTCATGGCTGGGTGTTAGAATTTTTAAAGTCACTTATTTGCTTTAAAAAGTCTTTTAAAATGTCTGATGTCATACCAGTGGCGGCTGGTCATCAAAATTTCTGGTGAAGCAAACCCCGTCGACCGACGCGGTTGCGGCGTCGGGACCTTACTACCACTTCGAACGTGCATTATTTCCTATAGCAGCACGGCGCGTCGTTGATTATCCCTTACATAACGGTATATCGTTCAGCCTTACTCACGGTTCTTCCTCACATTCTACAAATGAAATGTCTCCTTACCGTAGCATCAACGAGCTGTGTAATTTCCACAGGAGGTTTTGGTCTGCCCTCTGCTTCCACTCGTAATTTGTCCCCATATGAATATGACTGGAAACGAAGCTAGCTACCCTCCTAGCAATACCCTCCTAGCCTGTAAGGGCTCTTGCTAAACAAATTATATTAGGAAACAAAAAAGATATTCACTAACCCTAAGTAACAAAATCCTCATCTACACAGAAAAATAAAGATATTTCTTATGAAATGACTGTTCAACAAATTATGTGTTGTTGTTGCTGATTATGAAGCTCCCCTAAATCAGTGTTTTTCAACCTTTTTTGAGCCAAGGCACACTTTTTTCATTGAAAAAATCCTGAGGCACACCACCAGCCGAAAATGTTAAATAAAATGAAATTTTATGGAAAATTAAATTAAATAAAAATCTGTAGCCCGCATTAATGATATCAAGTCATTCTTGTCAAAGTGTCTTGAATAGGAATCAAATGAACACAAAGAAAATTATTTCTATTCACTCTTTTTTAGACCACTTAGATGAAATTGGATAATTTCCCACGGCACACCTAGCAATGTGTCACGGCACACTAGTGTGCCACGGCACAGTGGTTGAAAAACACTGCCCTAAATCGTCGCTGTCAAAGTCAGTTAACGATAGCTGCCTTATGAAGGCGTTGACTGGCCAGAGTATTGTGTCAATCATATTCAAGTGACGGAAGTGCAAAATTCTACCCTATCGGTCACTGCTTCACGGGTGGGACTTATCTGCCATAAGGATCCATTGAAACGGGGAAAATCCACGAGCCGCGGGGGGTTTCACTCGATTTACACATAGACAGTAAAAGATACAAAAGATTTACATTGAAGTCAATGGGAAAAGATATCGATGGTAGTGAAGCAAGAAAATCGTCTGATTCACTGCAATTGTCTGTTTCACCGCGGGTGTGGGGATGGCGCTGTTGTCACTCACAGAATTGAATTCAGGAAAACAGCTCGTCTTAATGACTGTCTTTCTGTTTCAAAACAGTGAAAAAGGGATTATTGTAAGGTTTTTTTATTTTATTTTTTATTATGACTTTTTTTTGGTGAAGCACTGCTTCACCTGTAGTCTTATAGAAGCCTCCTCTGTGTCATACACACTCACTTAAGTAACAGAATGATAGCGTGTTATGGGCAACAACAACTCAACCTGTAAGAGATCGATTGATCAAATTGGAGGACCAGACATTATTGACCTATGTTAGACATGTGTGGCACAAGTGATGCGGAAAATTCCATTTAAAAAAAACAGGAAGTTGTCCACACTGCGGAACCAAAGTGGAATAAGGAAGTGTTTTGTCCTTAAGTCAAAAGAACATCATTTTGCTGAAGCTCTAAATTATCAAGTGTTATACCCAGAAACCGTTCTGTTTTAGCTGCTTACCATCTATAATGTCTATGTTTTATTGTTATTTCTAATTGCAAAGTCATTATGTCAGCCATTTATGGAGTCACATAGCCTACTTCGATTTTAACCTGTGACCTTTTTGCTTCCGATGTTGAATGTGCAACAGGTTTGTCTTCTCTTGTTTGGTTTGTGAGTGGTTCCTATCAGCAACGATTTGTACTCAAAAGACTATCCCTACAATTGACTTAATGTAATCTACAAATTTGAAATAAAAAAATCATGCTTTCGCGCGTTTTACACTCTGAAAAAGCAAAAAAACATAATGGATGTCTTAGCATGTTTTGTTGGAGCGGACTAGCCTAGTAGGCTACTGCTTACTGGCTGATCAGCAATGGGGTGAGATGACATCATTTCATTCGGTCCCACCCACTTGATCTTGTTGCCTAGCAACCCATGAGATTAATTCTCCTAGTTCAAACATTTGAATGTTACTCAAAACAACTCAGTATTTGTATATCACCAAAGTATTTTCATTCACCTGACATGCAGTAGGCTAAGCCAAAAGTTAAAGAAATTACAAAAGTTTATATCCCCTCAGTTTATTGGCTAGTCCAATTTCATGCAAATTGGACGACACATACGTCATTTCCTTTGAAGAGAAACGCCATTTTCTCTCACAAGGCCCACAGGCTGATTGTGTGTGTCATTTTGGTGGCGTCGGGCGATTATAACTCATGCATCTCCCTGATATTGTAGTCAGCATAGCCTACATGACCCTGCCAAATGCTGTGGTGGAGTGCATGTCTTAAGTTCCACGAGAGTCACCTTTGTGTAGGCTGAATGTCCTGACTGGCGGATGTAACGTTAGCATACAATTACGAAAAAGCGGGAGCTCCTTAACTCGCCGTAAGGTAACTTAATGCAATGTTTTAGCGTTAGCGTTAGAATTAACTGGGCTGAATGTGTAGCTAGTTGTTCACAGCTCGCAAATATGTGTGCTGTATAAGGTTAGAATAGCTAACTGATATCCCGGTGTGTTCATTTTTGTGAAGAAAGAACATCATATGCGTTTGTTTCGTCATGTCTGGATGTAGTCTTTTGGTGATATTTGTGGGCGATGAAGGTTCTCTTACAATCAGAGAGGGTTAAAGCGGAGTAATGAAGGATCTTTGTTACAATCATGGCATCTTCGTTCAAGATTTAGCATTAAGGCACATGTCGTGTACTATTTAAAACAAATAAAATCAGCATCCATGACCAGTTGGTTTTATGGTTTTATCAGGCTCACAATTACATAATGCATTCATATTCTAGTAGCCTACATACCTGCGATGCTCACCATTATAAAGTTGGAGCGCTATTTCGATTTCACCTAATGGTGTGACAAAGTGTGCATGTTAGGCTATCGACGTCACTGGTTCGCGCCAGAGTTTGCATCAAAATACTTTTGAAATACAGTACAGTCGTTCTGGAATGCAGCTTTGTTTACCATCTTATGGATGGCATCAGTCTCGCTGTTGATTTTTTTTAAAAGCCTTTTCTTTATGATGTTAGTGCTAGTTAATATATTCAAAACCGTATGTGACATGTTGGTGCGTCTATGTTCATGGGCTAAAAACGTTTGTTATTGCTAAGATGTCGAATTGTGGCATACATTTTGAACTTGTTTCATTAGTATTATTCCTGCCTCAATTCCCTAAATCAGACAAAAAGCAGCTCAGCTTACCCAGCTCTCCTCTATTTTTCCTAACTGCATTATGTTTCTAAGAAATCTCCATGTAGGCTCATGAAAAATGGGCTGTGCTTAAGGTGACACATAAGTATGACTTTAGCCTAAACATTGTCTGCAGGGGTTGTGTAATAAAGTAGGCTATGAGCATGAAGGTCTTTGCATCGTCGTCTTGGTTTTAAGACATAAATGAATGGTGAGCCATCAGATGCCATCAAAGGCCCTAGTTACAAGAAGTTACAAGAAGTTCATGAAAATATATCTTTTCAGGTGCAAGAGATGTATCAAGTTCCAGTTTTAGGCTTGGACAAAATCAGAAGATCAAGGAAGAATGTGAAGAGTATTTTAAGTGAATTTGGACTTGAGGAATGTGAGGTCTTTTCCCAGGTAAGGTGTGTCTGTGTGTATGTGTGTTTGTGTATGTGTGTTTGTGTATTCATTTTCTTATATCAGTAAGATAACTGAAACTTTCACTGACTTTCACTAACATATTGGGTAGGTTACAGAAGTGTATACTCAGTCAACTAATCATTTCCATTCAGCACTCAAATTCCCTATAGATGCTTCTAAAGTTGTAATAAAATACTAATATGGCTAATGATGCTATGAGGCTTCTGCTTCTGGTACCAATAATATGGTGAAGTGGCAGTCCCCTGTTTGTTTCCTCTGGTGTGCCTACATGTGAAGCAGTCCTCAGAGGCCTCAAATATAAATATACATTATATTGCCAAAAGTATTGGGTCACTTGCCTTGACTCGCATATCATGTCATGTTGGAACAGGAAGGGGCTGTTACCACAAAGTTGGGAGCATGGAATTGTCCAAAAATGTCTTGGTTAATGCTGAGGCATTCAGAGTTCCTTTCACTGGAACTAAGGGGGAAAGCCCAGCTCGAATATGGCCCCTTCCTGTTCCAACATGACGGTGCACCAGTGCATAAAGCAAGGTCCATAAAGACATGGATGATAGCGTTTGGTATGGATAAACATGACTGGTCTGCACAGTCCTGACTGTGTTTCTGGAAGAATGGTCAAAATGGCCATAAACACACTCCTAAACTTTGTGAAAAGCCTTCACAGAGGAGTTGAAGCTGTTACAGCGCCAAAGGGTGGACCGACATCATATTAAGCCTTATGGATTAAGAATGGGATGTTACTTAAGTTCATCTATGAATCAAGGCAGGTAACCAAATACTTTTGGCAATATAGTGTATGTGTCGACTGGACTTGTCAGGGCACTGCATTATAGAGACTCTAGTCAACCCTACTAAGAGCTCTCTGAGGTTCTCTTCCAGATTGAGAAAAGACTGCAGAGAGAGCCTTTATTGAATTTAATTATTGATTGTATTTTCTCTCTTTTACTGATTTCTGTATGCGTTTTACTTATTTATTCTATGCATTTATACATTTCCTTAATACTGTGAACCCTTTTGGTGTCTGAAATAAAGATTTGATTGATTGAATATGTTGTTGTTTAGCTGTCAAAATTAAATGAAAATGTGTTTCTTTGGTAGGAGCTAGAGGAAGATGATCCAGTGGAAGATGATCCAGTGGAAACTGCTTTCAATAACACTGAATGGAGTGATCTCACAGTAGGATTCCATGGCAGGGGAAGGAAAAAGGTAATATTTGGACTAAAGAACTAAACAGAACAAACAAAGATTTGTCTCAGACAATTTATTTGCTTTGTGTCTGTATGAATAGTAGATTTGCTGATTTTATGTTCGCAAACCATTCTTAATTGAACTAAAATCTAAATAATGATGAATAGATAGATAAATAAATTGGTTTTAGAGGTGACATTCCACTGTCTACTCAGTGAGGTCACAGAGTACTGTCAGCACGGAAAAAAACACAATCTATTCTACCTACAGTAGCTCGAGTTGCTGCAGCCAACAGCTAAAGCGGCCAGGCAGCTACAGCGCCACACTCTTGGGGCTCGTGAACATGCTCTAACTGTTGGCTGCTACAACTCAAGCTAGGTAAAATTGGTTGTTTTCTGGTCATTTATTTATTTATTTATTTATTTATTTATTTATTTATTTCGTACCGACAGTACTCTGTGACCTCGAGAAACGGACATCTATCTGAAAAATCTCTGGATTTATCCTTTGAAATTGATTATCATCCTCAGTGTATTCATACATTATTGTTATCATATATAAAAATGCTTTTACCCCAGTGCACAGGGGATGAGCTATTGAGTCCAAAATGTTATCATGCCAATGTTATTTACCCAACTCTTGCTCACATAGGATAGCCCTCTCACCAACTTGAGCATATTAATTATGCGGCATTGGGTACAAGATAACTTCAGATGTTCTCAAGGCACAAATATGAAATAAAAGGGGCCTTTGGGATTTTTAGCCTGTGCAATCTGATGAGTTATTAATGACCTTCAACCTTATCACAAATAATTTTCATGTAGATCAGTGTAAATTGATGACCTTCAACCTTATGTACTTTTATTCCGTTACAGTATTGACTGTAACGGAATAAACATAATAATCATTACCTGTGTTTAGGACAGCCTACAATTTGTAGGGCTTTTCAATAATTTCTATAAGCTTCTATTTTATGTTGGTCTATATAGCATCTGATGCTTTGATATAGTGCTGTGCGATACTACGGTATATATCGTTGTACGACAGAAAAATGTCTATCGTACGATATAGTCCTCTACCGTTTATATCGTAATTTTAACGCGTGTGGCTGTGACTGCTCAGACAATTTAACTGCAGGTGCGTTGCCGCTTCTCGCAGCAGGCAACGTAAACCTAATTTACTGACTCGGGATGGGTGGCCAGGCAAATTAACGCAGGCAGCTAATAGTAAACATATTAAACTTTTTTGACGTTGGCATAAAGACTAGTGTTGCACGGTGCACCGATACAACGAAAGTATTGCAATACCCTGAAATTAAAAATGTCACAACACCTAATGTTAGCCTACTTTACATTACGTTTAAGAATGACTGTGTTCTTCTTCTGAAGAAGCGGTGCGCGCAAGGCAGGTCTCCCCTAAAAGCTAGCTTGTGGCTGTGCGTCCCCGTCCCCCCCCGCCCCCCCTCACACACACTGGTATGCGCAGCAGTGCTATTAACAGCGACATTGCTGCTAGTTTAAGTGATGCTATTGTAACACTAGGGATGTCACGAGAACCGATACTTGCGATACCTCTCGATTCTAAAATGAAAAAACACCGGCGATGCCTATTTTTTTGAAGCACCGTAAGCATCGACGCCAGCATAAGCATCGGTGCTGCGACTCTTCCGGAACTGATGGGGGCAATACAGTGTTTCCCACACATAGACTAATTTGTGGCGATGCGCCACAGATTCAGCACCGGCCGCCACATATTGCGTTTTGTTACTTTTTTTTTAATTTATTTATCTATTTTTTAACGGTATTGAAAAACACGCAACTCGTTAATCTGAATTTCCTTTCCCTGCTCTCCCTCTCTGTCACTCACGCGTCTGTCTCTCATGCACACACATATGCACACACACACAGCCTCTCCCCTCCGTGCTCACAGCGTCTGTCTCCATGAAAACCAACCAGATCATTCCTGGAAGCGTGATGCACCTGACGCTGCCCGGGTGGAAACATATTTCTTCCTCAACTTTTGTAGATTATACGTGCAACTTTATCAAACAGTAAAAGTAAAGTAAAAGTAAACTTGTTCTCCTTGGCCCGCTCTCGTACGTGCTCAATGGACACCCGCCCACGACATGCACATTTAATCCAAATAAAACATTCACTATCGTGAACGCAATGACGCACAGAAGACGACTAGCTAAATTGCTGTTTAAAATCCGTTTAGCATCATTAGCTATGTCTATGCTGCAGACATTAAACTCTTGCATTCAAGTTGACTGACCATCTATACCAATATTTTTCAACTCCAAGACTTAAAAGGTTCTGTCCCAAAGAGAAAAAGTAGCTTACCTTGAAACTTAAACACATGTGGGGAAACTGAACAGTCCAACCAGTAGCCTAGAGTATGATAAGCTTAGCCTGCTACTTTGTTTACAAAATGTTGAGGCTTCAACCAGACAGCTGAATTTAAGAGGTGGAGTTGTAATATGAATTAGGCTATAATCTGCATAAAGTTTGCTGCTAATGAAGATCAGAAATTTCATATAGAATGTATAAATACAGAATGTGTGTGTTTTTCAAATAAAGACTTTACATCTTGTAAAAAAAAAAATCATTCACATTATATGAAAGCAGAGCGATAAAAAGGTGATGCAAGTTGTTGGTTTTTATACAATCCATTAGAAAAGTGATTTAATTAATTATGTGTAAGCCTATAGGCTATGTGATATGCTCGCAATTGGATAGGCCTACTGTATTCTGTTATGCTCTGTATGTTATAGAAATTATATTTCAGTATTCTGCAAATATTTCAATAAAGAAATTAAGTACATGGGATTTTAGAAAATCCTTTTTTTTAACGATAGTATCGAATTTGGCATCGAGAATCGTGTAATTTTACTGGTATTGGCACCGACTACTGATTTTTTGGTATCGTGACACCCCTATGTAACACACAAGTACGTATAGGCTAATATCAAGTTGATTTGCTCACTTGCATCTCTCAAATGTGTGTTGCTAACCAATCTAGGCTATGGCATTTAGATCATTTAGGCTTACTATTGGGTTTAACGTCATTATTTTCTCACGTATTTCTTAAAGTGACAGGCACTTAATTACACCTACTGTACACAACCACAACTGTTAAAAAAATGTTTAGAAATTATAAGAAAAATTTGCATTCATGTGTGGATGTAAATATATAATTTTAAGTAGAAATTCTATATCGGGATATATATCGTTATCGTGGTATAGAATTGCCTATATCGGGATATAACTTTCTTGTCCATATCGCACAGCACTACTTTGATATTAACCCAGTTTTTATACAATAAAGAACTCAAACGGAGCATATCATATGTCATACAATTTTGTGGAACATTTTTAATCTGTTAACAGCTTGTTTCCTCTCTTTCCAGTGGAGTTATCGGACACAGGCCCTCTGCTGTAGCCTGTGTAGGTACTCGGCACGCTCTTGGAATTCTTTCCATAGTCACATCAAGTGCTACCATCCAGAAGAGAAGAACTTTGCTTTCCTGAGTTCTTGTTCGGCCTGTTCATTCATTGGTTCCCCCAGAGTCCTCAAGAAGCATTTTTCGCTCTTTCACTCTGATCTTCCCAGACCCCAGCCTCTGGACTCAGGATTTTCACCGTTAAGAAATACAGCAGCTGTTGAAAAGTACGGCTGTAGGAGGTGTCCATATGAGGATCCTTTGCTGTACTGCATAAAGAAACATGTTCTCTTCAAGCATTGCCTTCCTCTGTGGCACAAGTATGCTGGCCAGAGAACAGACAGTCAGCAGAAAGCTGGGGGGTTTCCTTTTAAATACTACTGCAAGAGCTGTGGCACCACTGCTGAGACGACCGAACATCTAGTGTATCACATTTTGACCTCTGAGAAACACAAAGATCTGGGTACCCACATCCATGGCTTGATCTGGCAAAAGCTTAAGCACAAGAAACCATACTCGGTTTTTTCTCCAAAAGCCCAGCTAATGCTTGCTCCGAAGCCAGGTCCAACTGTCCAGACCAGCATCCCTGGAGCAGCGTCGGCCAGCAACAGTAACACAATGATGTGTGGACAGGGGAGCTCTCAGCTCCTTCCTGTTCAGGCGGCGGCTCTTGTTCAGATGGCCAGTGCGGAGGCAAAGGGACTGCTTCGACCTGATGTTCCGGTGACCCATCCCAACGCACAGCCTTCGCTCATAGGTGTGCCCCCAGCCTTGCCTGCAATGCCAAAAGGTCCATCAACACACCTTCAGCCAGTTGTGCCTAATAAGCAAGTGCCCATAGCTGTTGGCATTTCTGGACAACCACCGGTTAAACAGGTGATGACACAGCAGGTAGCTGTTTCCTCAAGAGCCTCACTGACCATTCCTGGACATGGACCCTCAGGTCTCACTCCTCAGCCTGCATTAATAACTCAAAACCAGACTGCTCCCAGGGCAACGATGCTTACATCCCAGTCCCTACTTAGTCACCTTATTCCTACGGGCAACAAGGTCAATGGCCTGCCAACTTATACTTTAGCCCCCCTACAGGTAAATCTACCTGTTCAGTCAAGTAAGGGATCAGTTGTTGGTAAAGTGCCATTTCCAGTATCGCAGAAGAACTCTGCATCCCAACCAAACAAGCCACCTGGCAGCGCCTCATTGGAATCTGGTAAAACCAAAAAGTGGATAACCTGCCGTTTCTGCAAGGAACTTTTCCCATCTTCTGTCTACCATGTGCACATGGAGATTCACAAACTTAAGACAAAAACAGGTCTTGCTGCAAGAGCACCATTCCTGAGGAAAATGCCTGACAAAACGGTCAAGTGTTTGATGTGCAAGGTCCTGCTTTCCGAAAAGGGCCTTTTTGAGCACATGCAACATGGAATGACATGCCTGTATTGCCCAGGGCTGTTTTATTCCATCAAACACCTCCTAGAACACATGATATCAGACCACAGCCCTTTGCAAAAGGAAAACTTGGATTTCATGAGAAGAGAATACAGACTTTATACAGACGAATGTGGCAATCTCCTCTTTCCTTATTTTGACATAAACACATCTGCCCCCAAAGAAATAATGGGGGATCATGAAGTGAATCTTGCATTAGTGACCAATTCCCTTGACTTAATTTTTGTGAAGATGTCACCTAGTGTTACCAAGCCCTTGTGTAAAGCCTCCACAAAGACAAGCATCAATCAGTGTCCTTTCTGCCCAGAGGATCTGATGAATGCAGAGGACCATCGCATACACCTGAGAGAAAAGCACTTCATCACTCCTACAATCCATGCCATTCTCAAGACCCCAGCCTACAAGTGTGTGTACTGTGGCGGAGTGTATACCGGTAAAACCACCACAAAGGCAATCACGGTTCACCTCCAGCGATGTAAGTGTGCTCCCAAGACCGCAATTGATGCTGAGAGGCTCCTAAACACAAGACAAATGCTCACTCAGAGTAATGGAATCAACCAGCCTGGCAGGCAAACAAACCCAAGTACGAAACCTGACAAACCAGAGTCAGAAGTGGAGGTTCAAAGAAAGCTGAGGCTTGAGATGGCTGTGAAGGAGGCTATGGAAGCAAACAAGCGAGAGAGGGAGGCTCGAGCAGCCAGAAAAAAGCTTGAAAGGGAAAAACATTCTGCTTCTCCTGCTGTTGCACCTGAACTTTTGTCGGATTCCTCTGTGCAATTAGCCTTGGATACTACAGGCTTGTGGAAACAGTCTTTTGAGGACAGACGAGAATTTCTCACAAAGTACTTCCACACGAAACCTTATCTGACCAAGAGTGAAACAACTTCCCTTGCCACTCGACTGCTGCTTAACAAGTCAGATGTAGCTTGCCACTTTGGAACAAAACGCACGAAGTGCATGAGGGCCATTCAGAAACACAAGGCAAAGGTTCTTCTCGGTTTCAACATGGCTGAAGTGCGAAAAGTAAAGCATAACCTGTATGTCCCTGAAATAGAGCCAGAGCGAGAAACCGAGAAGAGTGATAGTGAGTCTGAGAGTGAAAATGATAAAGCTCAAGCTGAAAAGATTAAGGCACATGATGCAGACGGTGAGGTTGGGGAGGAGTTAAGAGACGAATTACAGAAGCAAAATTCTGTTTGAATCAACCTTCTCTGTAATACTGACCATTCCTAAAAAAAAAAAACATTTTGAATAGTTAGCAGCTGATTTTTACTTTAGCTACATGTCGACATGTATAAACTGCTTGGAAGGAGAGTGTTTTTACCAAGGCAGGTGTTATGTTATGTAATGTCATTTTGGTTTTCTTACAGTAATTTATTTTTAAAAATCATAGATCAGACTTCAAAGCAATCTGTGAGTTAAAAGACAGGTGATATTTGATAAAAAAAAAAGAAGAAAAAAAAGAAACCGTTCACAGCAGTTTATATTCATATCATATTGCCAAATCACTAACTACATTTGTATTTACCTACAGTTCTGATGTATTTGTTTGCTCTCAGTGGAGTGCTCTTGAGCAGCCCAACAGAAAAAAAGGAAAGAAATACCACTGAGTCTTCAACTTATTAAAATCTATGTCTTCATCCCCTTGTAGTTTGTTGTTGGTAAAACATTGCTACCCACACGCACAGTCCAGCATCAGAAATACACCTAGCACCTGTTTCTGTATTAAGCCTGTTGGCCCTGAAGGTGAAAATTAAGTGGCCACATGGCAGTTGTCTGGCATGTTTGACTTACGCTGGATAAATTGTTATTTTACAGTCTGCACATTTTAGACATTACAAAGCCCTATGGAAAGTAGGAAACCAGTCGTTGAAGCAGTTCTTTATGTCAGTTCTAGACTATGGTGATGTGATCTATAGAAATGCTACTGCTTGTTCTGCCCTGAGATTCATTACTGGTGATTGCTCCAGCACTCATCATTGTGTCCTTAATGGTAAAGTGGGTTGGTCATCTTTGACAGAGAGGAGACAAAATCACTGGTATTTGTTTATATACAAAGGTATTGTTGGAAAATTGTCAGGTTATATTTCAAACATGCTTGTTAGGAATTTAGAGTTAATTATTTAATAACCTATTTACTAAGGGAACTAATCCTATGCAAAGAACTATAGTAATACTATGGTAGTATTACGGTAGTTTATAATGCTGTTAATATCCTTACTGTCTGTAACCATGTTACTGAATATTCAAGAGATTTTAGATGACAGAGTAAGAGAAGTGACTAGACGTGTCAGTGGATTTTTAAAATGCCTTTATTATCTGACACATACAGTAAGTTCTGCTTTGTCCTCCTGACTCACTGTGGTCATTAAAGATCCCATGGCCCTTATCTTGAAGATTAAGGGGTTCACCGATGTCCTGGCTAACTTCCCAACATGGCTCAATCAATCTGGCCCCCTAATCATCCCCTAGTGTACTGGGCTCACTCATTCCCTCACTCTCCACTTCAAACTAGTGTGTGGTGAGTGTTCTGGTGCATAATGGCTGCCGTGTCACCAGACCCGGCTCCAGGGGGGGGGCAAAAGGGGGCGGTGCACCCTCAGTTTTACTTGGCCTAATCCTAACTGTAGCCTTTTACGATTGAGAGTGCCCCCCTGAAAATCTCAAATGCCCCCTTTATCACTGCTCTCTGCAGCCGGGTCTGCGTGTCACCCAGATGGGTGCTACACATCGGTGGTGAGGTTCCCCCTTCACTGTGAAGCATTTGAGTGTTGTGAAAAGCACTGTATAAATGCAATGTGTTGTTGATGATCTTTCCAATATTGTACAACATAAACCAACACCACTTTGTGTCTATACCCAAGTTAAATGTGTAATTTTAGCTGGGGTCAGTAAAAATGAACCAAGGTGGGAACTACTGGCTCCGCCTATTCCGCTCAATTTCTTTTCCCTACAGTAGTCCGTCTGGAACAGCTTGATCCACCCTTGTTTACTCATTTGCAACCAGCGAGGGTGTTCCTGATAACGATTACATTGTAAGTTCCAAAGCTATCGTTGACTGCATCACAGCCTGGTATGGTAGCTGCAAACTTCTGCAAAGAGTGGAGATCAGCGCTGCATATCACAAGGAAAGGCATACCAGCTATCCAGGACCTCCAAAGCCAGAGCTAAGAGAAGGAATATGACGGAGTGGTAATCAGGTATTCAAGGTCATGGGGTCATAAGTTAATTCTCTTCCCCAATATTTAATCTATAATAAATTTCAGACCTAGCATCTGACCCTCCTGACCTGAAGTACGTTACTTTTTTAATGTCTTTATTTATTTTTAAACTTTCAGTTTTATGGGAATTATAAAACAGAAAGGTTAGAGTAGGCTACTACTTTTAAGATCTCTACAGGTAAGGTGTAGGCCTACAATTGGCACAAAAACAGGGAAAAAATGTCTTTCCAGAAGGGCCATAAAGTTGACCATTTTATTATTTTCTCTTTTTTATTTTTATTTGATTTTATTTCAAATTCAGACATGTCCTGCGAGAATGGTAAAAGAGAAAACGGGATCTAACACTTTTCAGTCGGCTAAGATAGCCAAAAAGAGAAAATGTAAGCAGACTGTTATTTTGACATGAAATAACCGGAAGTAAACGAAAACTTTTATTTGGCCTAGGCAGCTGATTCTACGTTCACGTTGGTGGTTTTAGCTAACCGCTGTTCAAGTGTATTTTTCGGCTGAAAGGTTGGTGTGACGTTGTATTCTTGTATTGACATGAACAGTTAAGGGTATATGTTGTTCCACGAGTATTTGCTGCTTTGTATAATTGTGTCGTTTATTATGGGACATTTATTTCACTAGACAAACAGAGTAGCAGCTAGGCTACCTTTTAGCCGAGATGCCGTTTCATTGGCCATGCTAGCTAACGTTAACTTACTTAACGTTATTTGTAGTAAGCTGACCATTACAGGAAATGCTTCTTCCATGTTGCAAAAAAACATGTTGCATCCTATTTTATATCTATCAAACTGATGTTCTGTCTGAAATTCCTTTAGATTTTGTCCTGTTGGAGCGATTCAACTAGACTGTTATCTATCGGATACGAAACGAAATGCTAACGTCACCGTTGCATACAGCTGTTAACGTTATATCCACACAAAGTTGATCAGTTTTTTTTGTTAAATTAGGTTACGTGATGAGTATTATGTTAATATGCTTGTTTGATATGTCTTTACAGTGTCTTCTACCTGAGTTAAGATGTCTTATATGCTTCCTCATCTACACAATGGCTGGCAAGTGGACCAGGCCATTCTCTCTGAGGAGGACCGTGTTCTAGTTATTAGGTTCGGACACGACTGGGACCCAACTTGTATGAAAATGGATGAAGTGCTTTACAGTATTGCTGAAAAGGTAGGCCTAACTTAGTAATTAGCCTTTGACATCCGTACTTTATGTTTTGTTTTGTTTTGTTTCTTTGAGCTATTGTTTGTATCCCACTGCACGATAGCTGAAAGGCTCTTTTTTTATCCTCCATGCCGGAGGATAAAAAACAGGGAGGGATTTCCGGCCATGATCAATGAACGACTTAGCCTTTAAAATAAAATTACCAAACCACCTTTTTAGGCTAAACAGATCACCAACAGAGCAGCCGTTGAGAGCAATTCACTGGGGTTATCAAAAAGGTACCGTGCTTCTATTAGGAATGAGAATGTGTCGTCATAGCCGTGAGCTGAGCTCCTCCAAACGGAGCTCCTCCCCTGGTTGGAAGGGTGGTCCTGATACCGGGCGGCAAAGAATTGTTTAAGGTCGTGTGTTGTTAACCCGGTAGGTTCTAATTCCGCACAACTTGACAATGATTGGAAATCACTGCTGTGTGAAGAACTGCCCCCGTACCTCTTCTTTGTTTTCCCACTTAAGAACTTAGCTAGATAAGAATGCCTTGCACCATTCGTACACTAAACGCGATCATGCGGTAGAGTTTTGTTTACAAGTGGCAACCGTTGCTAAGAGGAAAAGTCATGCCTTCAGGCACTCCCGGTTATCTTAACTTTGAAACGCTTTTCTTTCTTGGAATTTGCCGTTTTTACTAGATAATGCTGCCATTTCCATGGACTTTAGATATTTAAGAAATGAAACGTGTTCTACTCTGACGTCGACGTGCGCCGAATGCTGGCAGGAACCCTTCGGTCTAGCAGCTATGCGAGTTTTCAGAGGACTGAGCTACCGAAAACAATAGCAGCAAGCTAAAATTAGCAATAAATGTTTGGCTCATATATCGTGAGTACATATAATAAAGGCTGATATTTCAAACGAGCTGTCTAAAACTGGTAAATGTGTTTATATTTATGACTATAAGAGGCCCGACTTTACACTGTAACGTTTTTTAAGACAGGTGCGGGGTTGTCTTAAAGTTGCGAGGAAAATTAAGCCTACATTTAAGATCTTTGTTTTCAAGAATACCATTTGTTCTTAAGTCTTTATTCATGAATATCAAATCTTCTTAAATTTGCTCTTAAGACAAAAGATAAGAAGAAAGCACCACTTGAAGTATTTTTGTCTTAAAAAGGCTTCGTGAATCCGGCCCCTCGAGGTTTGTAGATCCTGCACCCAACCACAGCAGAAAGTCTCATAACTTTCTAACGACTTGTGGCTTTTGAACTCTTGCATAGTGTAGTAACTTTGGATGCTGGAGAGCTTCTCCAAATATCGCTGCTTTGCGCTTGGTATAAGCTTGTCCTTGTACGGTCCTTGTAGACAAGAATCTAGACTACAGTTTTGATGAGTCTCTAAACGCGACTCTTCGGAAGGCGTTGCCCCTGGCAACCAATGATACACCCTTCCAAGATGGAGGATAGGCTCAACCCCCTCCCAAATTGTCACGTGCTCGCTCATTCCTAATAGGCTGGGTTAACCCTGCCTGACCTGCCTGCGAATTTGGATTTCGCCCAGCAGCTCAGGCTAGAAACCTACACATCTATCTCCCCTGCTTCCTGCCCACAACCTTGGGCTCCAATCACAAACTAATCAAGTTGCTTTGATGGTCTGGTTTCCCAGACCAGAAGTTAACTTCTGTGGTGTACTTTGGAGAAGTAAGTTGAGCATTGCAAAATGAGTGAGAAATAACAAGTGTAAAAAAAAATGCCTATGCTCCGTGTTGCACAGATATCCACCAAAGTCCAAACACAAACCAGCCATGAAAGGTAAAATGTTTTCAATGAATTTGGTGACAGACGATATTGAGTCATAAATATACATAATGTGTCTCTTTATAGTGGCAAGCTCTGTTCTTAGTGACTTTGCATGCCTAGAAGAGGAAGCACTCATGCATCTTTTTTTTTAATCCCACCATAACTCCTTTTGAGGAAAGACAAGAACATGAATGTATCCTGAATTACTTACCTGGCTTGTCCTAGTCACTCCTATTCATCCTTGCATGGTGTTCATGTAATGCGTTGAGCTAGGTGAAGTCTTGCTTTCTCTTTATCTTAATTGTACTTTTCAGGAATACTCCTCATATCATCTTTAGACAATCTGTTGAAAATTAAAAATCCCTCTCTCTCATTTTCCCACATTCAAAGATTGAAAGATCCGTATGTAGGATCCCCCCCCCCCCCCCCCCCATGGCACCTCAGGCCGAAACACACAATATGTAAACATCAAAATCAGTTGAGGGCTGCAACTTCACTTTTTGAATGACAATATCCTGGCTGGACTACTGTTGTCAGTGAAGAAGTATTTTAAATGAGCATGATTTCTTAATGTCTAGTGACATATCAGGGCCATGTTATGATGAATTGAAATACATTTCTTACATACGGTTCCTTTTAATGTTTGTTTTAAGGAGCTGCCACAACATCATGTCGTGTCCTTCTTTAGGTGAAAAACTTTGCCGTCATATATCTAGTTGACATCACAGAGGTTCCGGATTTTAACAAGATGTACGAGTTGTACGACCCGTGTACGGTCATGTTCTTCTTCAGGTGAGCAGTTTACTATTGAAATTGATTAAGATAACGTGAGTGTCATTTGAATGAATTGCACATTATCACTATCATGTCTTAATCTACAATTGTTTCCTAGGAACAAGCACATTATGATTGATTTGGGCACAGGCAACAACAACAAGATCAACTGGACTATGGAGGACAAGCAAGAGATGATAGACATTGTTGAAACTGTGTACAGAGGAGCAAGAAAAGGAAGAGGTCTTGTTGTATCTCCAAAAGACTATTCAACAAAATACAGATACTGACTTTTCTTCTTTCTGTTTCATCTAAACCGGAAAGTTTATACTTTTTCCACCCAGTTGTCATTATACAGCCATTTCTGACCATTTCTTTCGTGTTACATTTGATCGTATGATATTAAATGCATTTGTTTTACACATGATGTGTTGGTGTATGCCATTTTAAGTTAACTGCTGTCTACCTTGAAGACTATGCAGGTGTGTTTAACTGGAGAATACAAATCTGTTAATGAGGTGTGGGCGGTTAATTGTGATTAGATTAATCATGATACTATTTCAGACATATTTGGTTCTTACAGTTAATTTTTTTATTTGATACAAAATAAAATAGAAGAATAAAAAAGTATCATTTCTGATATTTGGCAAGGCACTTATGTTTGGTATTATGAGAGAGGTAGATGTGTTTTTCTGTTCTTCTGCTGGTGAGTGTATTCCATCATGGTCTCTGGAACAAGAATGTAAAGATGGACCACTATTATGAAATGTTGAGCAGAGCAATTACAGAAGACAAATCTTTGATCAGGCTTTCAGTATGGTTACATATTCATAATATGGTTGGGTAAGCCCTTTAAGTAGTAGTTTCAAGTACAGTAAATATAACACCTGTAACAATAGAAAATTGCAAGTAGTAAAGTACTTCAATGTAGATATCTTCTGATGCATTGCTACTTTAATTTCAATTTAAAAAGAGACATTGGACAGGGACATGTGGGACATTTGCATTATATGCATGCAGGACAACCTATGAGTATAAATTGGGCACAGTAGCAGGGCCGGTTTGTTATTGTCTGCTATAGCAATATATAGTTGGTGATATTTCATTAAACTTGAAACTGATGTCTGCTAAAGACGAGACAATTTTTTTGCACAAATAATATGCGACCAATTTTGACGTTTTATTTAGTTTCTAGCTACCAATAAGACGTCTTACTTTCAAGTCTCTTCTCAATTTAAGCATTTGAATTGTCTTGTCTCTTTAACTTTCCTTTTCTGGAATTATTTGTTGAGGGGAACCGAGACACTGGAAGCCCCACACGACAAGACCCATAAGAGGTCCGTCCACATGGACGCTTTTGATATTTCAGGAACCACTTCAGCCACAATTTGGAAACTTGACAAGCTAACATCCTTTTTTTTATACAGCAGCCACATTGTCTCACATCTCCTGTAGTGCAGTTTCATTCAACTCAGGTTCACTCAATAAAATGGCTGCCAATGGAATAGTTAAAATTCAGCTGCCAATACACGCGTATGCCTATATCTTATTATGATATGATGGTTCAAGTACAAAATGCTGCCTTTGAATCACAGTCTGTGTCTGCATGCCATTTGGTGAAATTCCACTCAGCTCATTATGATCAGTTGATCAAATAAGATCATTATGGTCAAATAAGTGGCACCTATCTTTTGTGAATAATTTGTCATCTGTCTAAATGTATTCCTCAACGGCAGAGGGGTTGTAAGTATTATTATGGTTTTTAATGGTAGCTAGCAAATGACACATTTTGCCTTGAAAATAACATGGGTTACACTTATAAATAGGTCTTGCAGGTTTTACCTTAGGAGTCATTTTCTCTCCTGTTTGACATTCATCCATCCCTGCTTGTCTCATGAGGTCAGACACATTTTTTTCCAAATCACTGATGCGTGTTCCCATTTCTTCCAGTTTTGGTGTTAGGGGATTTTAAAATCAATAGTTGATACAGACAGCTTCTGCTTTAAAATGTATTAACCCATCAAAAGAAGAAACTGGGAAAACACCTTAAGAGTCATTGCACGAGAAAACCAGGCAAAACCAGCAGGAGGTAGGAAGATGGGGGTCGGCCAAATCGGCTCATACTTTGTATATGTGATAAGTATGTGGAACTATTAACAGCCATATACTTAAAACCCTCAAACTCTTTTTTGTTGTGGAGTTCTGGGGCCCCTCTCAGAGAACCTCAAAAATCCAACAATTCATGGCTGAAAATGACTGAAATTGCCATTTCTACCCTGATTATCCTGATAAAGATATGAACATGAGCTTTACATTTCCATACATTTTCATCCCTCTAAAATTGGTCATTTTTAGGAGGCATTATCTCACATTCGCAGTGGCTTTGGTGGATGGTTTTACTGTTGCTGGACAGAGGAACATCTTCTGATTCAAAAACAATTGTCGTCTAATTGGGCCGCACATAATGTGCGCCGTGCCAGGAGGGTCTTTACGGGGTTTTTTCGGGTTTTGGAGTATAATAAACCAGGTAATAATATCTCACTATAGGGTAATTTATGGTCAATTTTTGTGTCACTGTATGACAAATTGTTAAAGAAAGCTTTAATTAACTAGAAAAGCACTCAAAGAGTGCAGACCTCTGCATGCATTGTTGTTCTTGGTTGTCATACATTTGAAACTAGACTATTCAGATCGCCACGAGTGGCCATACCATGCCATTACATCGCAAACATCTGGCATAACATCTGTTTGTGATGTAATGCCATGGTATGGCCATGTGATGGCGATCTGAATATGGTTTATCATAGGCCAAAACACAGAAAATCCTGCTAAAGACCCTCCTGGCACGGCACACATTATGTGTGGCCCAATTAGACGACAATTGTTTTTGAATCAGTTGATGTTCCTTTCTCCAGCAACAGTAAAACCATCCACCAAAGCCACTGCGAATACGAGATAATGCTTCTTAAAAATGACCGAAATTTAGAGGGAGGAAAATTCTGCTTTCAGTGGTGTAGATAACCCCTCGGTGCACCTTTTGGTCTTTAAAACTATGCTACCTAGGCTCTATGGAAATATAAAGCTTATGTTCATATCTTTATCAGGATAATCAGGGTAGAAATGGCAATTTCAGTCATTTTCAGCCATGAATTGTTGGATTTTTGAGGGTCTCTGAGAGGGGTCCCAGAACTCCATAACAAAAAACAGCTGGAGGGTTTTAAGTATATGGCTGTTCATAGTTCCACATACTTATCACATATACAAAGTATGAGCCGATTTGGCCGACCCCCATCTTCCCACCTCTGCCTGGTTTTCTCATGCAATGACTCTTAATATCATGTTACAGTTCAGTCTGCACTATTTGTATCTCCTAAGAGATTGCTTTACGTGGGTCTCAATACCCCATGTAAATTGTCTGTTTACTCTCGATATAAAAGGATATTTCTTGACACAATTTGATCCGACGTTGCTTGGAACTTATGACTTAGTTGCTGCATGGTTGTTTCCATCTGTAATCATGAGAATGTAGAATGACAGATCCTTAGAGGTTTCACTGGAAGCATATTACTAGAAAAATGTAAGGTGAAGCAAACTTGCCAGTGTTGTTAAGTCTTGTGCTGCCTTTGAGTTGGGTTTATCCATAGTGTTTGTATGATGATAGTGTTGGTAAGCCTATGTCATATAAGAAGAGTAGTTGGCAACATATAATCCAGTTTGTTATACTTATAGGGCAAGTCATTGGGTAAAAAAACACATTCATTAAGCAAAAACTATGATATTTGAAATGTTTACATCTGAAAGCAACAGATTCAGTAAAGTTCATTCAGGAATTCCTCATGAGTTTCATAGCACACACATAAAATGTATAGCCAAAATGAAACAAGAAACATTGCCTACAGAAGTCTCTGTCTAACCAAAGATCTTGAATAACTAACACCACTTCTCTGGTCTGTAGAGAAAATAATAGGCAGAATTGTAGGCTGACATTCTGCATCACAACAACATGGGCTCAGCCCAACTAGGCTACAATACAAATACAATGATAAACAATCTTCACCAAAAGTATGACTAGCCTACTTTTAGTGGAACTGAAACTAACTGGATGTAACACGGCCTGCTCAAAAAATAAACTACCAGTGTCTAAATGTGCACTAGATAGGCTACACGCTAAAAATAGCCTCCTGAAATGAAATCAATTCTCATGATAGCCTACCACGTAATTATTGAAATGTTAAAACGTTATTTTACCAGTTTTGACCAGACTTCCTGAAGGGACTTTGTTTTGACTGGAACTTGTCTAACTTGTCGCTGCCTACGTGTTCACGTCGTCACACCGGTCCCAGGTCAGTGCCATCTTTTGATCATGTGACTTATTGTGGTCATATGACATATTGCGCTCGGAGAACTATCGTCAGGCTGGGTGATTTAGTTGTATGCTTCTTATTTTTTGACGAAGCGTTGTCTCAGACATCTGTGCAGCCGTAGTCTGCTTTACCGAAGGTGTTTTGTGGCGTGGACAGACAGCATGGTTGGATCACTAATCTGGAAACTATTCAGCGTTACAGCAGCCTTTCTCTTTGCTGTTCTTCCGTGTGCTGATGGAGAGGTAAACGGAACTATTTGGCTAACGTGACTTTGTTATATTCAGGCCGGTCTTTAATCAGGATAGCCTTATTACCCTGTAATGTCGAGCCTGTGCATCATAGAGACATTTAATTTTAGACTTTGACAAATGCTTTGGGACAATTGGGCTGAAGTGTAAGTTTGTTTTAAGTGCGTTTTCATGCACAGTTCAGGATGGAGGCTATTCAGATGAAAATGGCAAATCCAACAACGTGATGGTTAAATGCATGGTTTCTTACACCTCTCAATCCTAAATTATTATTACATACTCCAAAATAACTAGCCTATTGGTTATGTTTTGTTAGCAGCAAATAACCCCACTAGTATTGGAGGAGTTGCTGTTATGGGTCGGTGGAGGAGCTGGACAGGTCAACACCTATCGGATTCCTTTGCTTACGTTCACGAAGCGTGGAAGCCTTCTAGCGTTCTCTGAAGCAAGAAAACAAAGTGCAGTCGATCTTGGGTCCAAGTTCATTGCCATGCGCCGCTCCACTGACAAAGGTACAACCTGAACAAAGATAACCACTTTAAGAAAAAGAGAGGAAAATCTACTGCATGAAATGAGAGGCCATTTCAGATATTCAAATATCAAATGTATTGCAATTTCCTCAGGAGCAACTTGGTCCCCCACTTCCTTCATTGTGAATGATGGCGGTATGGCTGATGGCTTGAATCTGGGCTCAGTCGTGGTAGATGAGGAGACGGGCTCTGTGCTACTCATCTACTCTCTGTGTTTCCATGAATACCACTGTAGTCCGTCCAGTACCATGCTGGTGGAGAGTCTGGATGATGGCCTCAGCTGGGGTCCTCCACGTAACCTGTCTGTCATGCTGGGGGTCAAGAGCTTTGTCGCTGGGCCAGGATTTGGCATACAGGTGCTTAAATGTAGCATGATCGGATCTATCATTCTAATACCATTGTCATTCAATTAATTATTGTATGTGTTTGAGATTCAAGGTAGGACACCACTGTAAATGTACACGATTGATTCCATTCATCAGCGTTTTAAAATGCTCCCTCACCCATTTTGTTGTCCATCTACAGAAGCAGTACCCCCCAGCTGCAGGCCGTTTGGTGGTTTGTGGTCACGGTTCAATTCCTGGAGACGGCGTCTTCTGTATCTTGAGTGATGACCATGGCAAGAAGTGGCGGTACGGGGCCACACTGAAGAGCATCCCTTATAACCAGCCCAAAAAGGCCCTGGACTTCAATCCTGACGAGTGCCAGGTGAGGGAGGGATCACCTCTGAACGCCCAAAGTGATCCAAATGGACCAAGAAATAATGTTTAAATGTTAAGATTTTCAGTTGTCTTGCTCCTGTTCTTTGCATGAAAATGGACAGTTTGTGTTTAGTAAACATAAATCGTTAAGTTAGTGCTTTTGCGAAAGGAGGAACTTGGTAATTGCAGAAATGCCACCTTGTGATCTTGGTTAATCAGAAACTAACAAGAGCCCTTTGTATTGCTTAGAATGGTGTTTTCCTAACTTTTTTTTATGGTACATTTTTTTTTTATGGTGCATAAGAGGATATGAGGATATCTTGCCGCACACTCCACAATGATATTAAGCAAACAAAAGGTACAACATGGCTGCTTATTTAAAAACTTTGAAAAATCTGTACGGTATATCTACACAGTACAGTATACAGTATATATCTACACAGTGCTGGGAAAGTAATTTAGCATGTGTCACACATGTGTTAGATCATTCAGCTATTTTTTAATATAAGACAAAGACAATGCGAGTAAACATAAACTGCAGCTTCTAAGTTCATCTGTTGAATGTAATGAGTTATTCAAAACCCTTATCACCCATGGGAAAAAGTAATTGCCCCCCTAAACCTAGGCATCTCAATCGGTCCGGACTTTGACTTGACCTTAAATTGGTTTCCCAGGCCCTGAAGCAGTAAAGCTGTCCCATATAGCAGCCACCACCGTGTTTGACTGTTCTTATTGTAGGTTGCGGCGTTAGCTTTATGCCAGAATCCAGATATAATGACACCCATGCAGTGATGGGCAGTAGCTTCACTACTTGTAGCGAAGCTACTAGCTTAGCTACATTTCTCAGTAGCTTGGTGGTAGCGTAGCTATTTTCTGAAGCAGATAGCTTTTCAGTAGCTTAGCTGTTTTTTTGACCATGTAGTGCTGTAGCTTTTACAGAAGCTACATTTTCCAGAGCATTTGTGGAGCTCACAAGTTTAATATAGCTTGTGGTAAAAATAAACTGAATGGGTAGGCCTAATTGTACTTTTAAACGTAGCACCAACATTTCAGCCAAGTGGAATGAAACTGGGATAATCAAGAGGTGAAGCTTATAGAGGTGAAAACCCACCCAACAATGAAATACTTAGAATATAGAGTTAAGAGCTTGAGTAACCCTAAAAATGTAGCTTTAAGTTTAAGGGCAGCCGTGGTGCACTGGTTAGCGCATCGGGCTTGTAACCGGAGGGTTGCCGGTTCGATCCCCGACCAGTCCACCACGGCTGAAGTGCCCTTGAGCAAGGCACCTAACCCCTCACTGCTCCCCGAGCGCCGCTGGTTGGGCAGGCAGCTCACTGCTCTGGGTTGTGTAATTCACCTCACTGTGTGTTCACTGTGTGCTGTGTGTTCACTAATTCGGTTAAATTGGGTTAAATGCAGAGAACTGAATTTCCCTCACGGGATCAAAAAAGTATATATTCTATTCTATTCTATTCTATCCTGCAAACTTAAGAAATGGGCAAATCTAATTTGGACCACATATGCACACTCGCTCAGTATAGGCCCTACCTTCCTTTCACTACATGGAGCCTGTTTTTCTCAAATTGATTTGGTTATTGTTTTTGAACTGAACATATGTTATAGCCCACATGTGTACACCAAGATAATTAAGTTACTGTATCTTATATGCTGAATTATGACTGGGTCATTGCCATATCAAGATGTTCTTTTTGGTCAGCAGTGTTTTTCATCTTGCAACTTCTTGTCTCTTTCTTACTGTGGAATCATGAACACTCACCTTAACTAAGACAATCAGCATGACGACTTTTCCCTACTGCGGAATGCAGTCATGTTATAGTGTCATGTTTGAGGTGTGATTGGTGGTTAGTAGTACTGTATGTATGTGTAGGATTCCTTGTTCAGTGTACAAGGAAGGTATTATTGATATCAATGCATTTACTCTGAGCATTTGAATGCAGATTAAATGGTCAGTTGGTCAATATGTGATTTCAATTCATGGGTTTCATCAGACCCCTCTCCACAGGTGTATAAAATCAAGCTCCGAGATTATGAATGCAGACTACATGGTGCTTGATTAATATACCTGTGGAAAGGGACCTGATGAACATGAATAGCCTACAATTTCAGGCAAATTTGTAATCTGTAAAGGTTAGGCAATTGTGAGTGTCTAGACTCTATTGACTTGTGAATGAGTTTGGTTTACCAGTTTAGTGTATCCCTCAAGACACAGTTTGGGAAACATTGGCTCACTTTAAGCTAGTCAGTCTGTAGTAAAGTAATGTGTTTAATACATTATTCTAACAGTGGTAGATATTTGATAGAACTAGGTTAATATACTAGGCAATGAAAGGCTTTCTGATAATAACCTTTTTTGTTCATAGCCAGTGGAGTTGGAGGACGGAAGTATTGTCATTAACGTCCGCAACCAGAACAACTACCACTGTCGGTGCCGAATGGTTGTGAGGAGCTTTGATGGGGGAGAGTCCTTGCCTGTGGAAGAGCTGGTCTTTGACCACGCTCTAGTGGATCCTGCTGTAGCTGCTGGGGCCCTGCAAAAGGAGGGAATCCTCTTCTTCACCAACCCATCCAATGAGCAACACAGTAAGAAAGGGAACATGGGCTCGGGGATCCTGTTTCTTTTTTTGTGACCAATTGTTTATTGAGTTTCACATGGTAAAAGAGTGGAAATCAAAAAACGATGTGTGTGTGTTTCTGTAATCGGTCATCCTTTCTCTCTCTCTCTCTCTCTCTCTCTCTCTCTCTCTCTCTCTCTCTCTCTCTCTCTCAGGAGTGAACATGACTCTGCGTTGGTCTTTCAATAAGGGTCAGTCGTGGGACAAGAAGGCTATCCAGATCTGGGCTGGTCCAAGTGGCTATTCCTCCATGACCTCATTTAGAGGTGACACTCCAGAAGATAAGAAGTACATTTATGTAATCTATGAAAAAGGAGTCAAGGACTATGATGAGACTATCTCCTTTGTGAAGGTGCACCTGTATGGGGGGCATTGAGATGGATGGATAGCATGGATAGGGAAAAGAGTAAAGGGATTTCAGAAGGAAACGAGCAGGGACTTGTAGATATTTTTCTTAATTGGAATGTTGACATCCCATAATTAGTACACAGAGCCTTCCATGAGTATTTGGTCATCTCTTGTCTCGGCTGAATGCACAGTAAACCTGTTTTGTGGGAGAACAGGTTCTGTTGCAAATCTCCTCCTGCCCAGTGCTTACAGTGCATTCAGTCTGACACACCTGAGACTGTGTTGAAATGAAAACACAGCACAGGCATGAAGGTTCAAAACAAAAGCCATTCGTCTTCTAATCTGTTGATGCATTGACATTGTCACTGTCACTGATTTCACTGTCTTAACATTTGTTTTATGTTTTGTGTTAATTGTGTAGACTACAGTCTGAGCCTAGTGGTTTTTTACCTCAGGACCAAGAGTCCTCTCGTGCACATCAAATTGAATGCATTTTAAGGGGTGAATTTCTAAGTGGAGCTTTTTCCCCCAGTTGATTGGGTAGATATTTCATTCTCTGGTGAAATGAATATTTCAGTAATTCAATTCTATTCATATCTATTTATGTTCTGGATGCAGTCAGCAGAAATGGTGGTTAAAAGTGGCATTATCATGAACTGTAATAAGCAAATATTTGGTAACATCTTATAAAAGTTTCCCCTTATTTATGTATATTTTTAGTACATTTTATTTTTAAATAGATCATCATTAATTAACTTCATACACAGCCTAAATACATCTTATGTTTCATTACCCCCAGCAAGGAATCGGGGTTTGTTTGTTTGTATGTTTGTTTGTCTGTTTGTTAGCAAGATAACTCAAAACGTTATGGATGGATTACAATGAAATGTTCAGGAAAGGTCTGAAATGACCCAAGGAAGAAACCATTACATTGTGATCCGGATCACTGTCTGGATCCAGGAGGCGGTTATGTTTTTGCTCGGTGGAGGTTTGCGCTCTGGGAGTTCTTTTCTAGTTTAAATTGCTTTAATGATATGAGGGGAAAATGTAAGGCTCCCTGTAAACATCACCTGTGAACAATCACCTCAAATGGTTCTTGATTCAGTCACTTTTTGTATATAGTGTATATTTGTTGGGCTGCCTAAACAGGATGAATAAAAGTCTTTTCCTATAAATCATTTGAGTCATGTAGATTTTATCTACATTTTTGAACAAGCTGTACAGATTTTTTTTGTTTACTATGAAAATAGCCTGGCGGGTTAAAAAGCATGCCCTGAAAACAGCACATTTAAACACTGAGCACGTTTACGTGCACTGTACGCTAAAAAAACGATTACTGGCAATGATCGGGTAAACTGGAATATACATGTCTTGAAGAAATAAAAATGTTGACAGACACCTAGGTGTGTTAAACAGATTTTTCATAAACCATTTACGGCAGTAAACTGATATCAGTTTATTCCGTTTACATGAGCACCTGAATTACAAGATAACCCGCTGATAATCTGTTTTTTAGTGTGCATGCAAGCCTGCTCATTGTATGCCATTGTAGTGTCTGAGGCTGTTCTACATAACCTGTAACCTGTACATAACCTACCTGAACTAATTACCCAAATTACACATGGTTTCCCACCATCCATCAAAGATATCTGGATTTTACATTCAATGTAAGGGATTTGGTATGCTTCAGAAGCACAAAGTTGTTAGTACTTTATTTTCTTGCATCACTTACTTGACTTTATCACCAAAGTAGTATATTATTATAACCCATGTTGTATGAAAACATTTTTATCAACAGCATAATCAGCCTATCAAATGGCCACCAGTAGAGGTCATGCAAGTGCCACTTGTGCGCGACTCTTGGGCTGCAGATCATTTCTCTAAAGGTGCCTCTCAACATCTCTCCTCGATCCTCGAGGGGCGTTCCCACTGATCTATAACTAACACTGGATAGACTATCCCATTGTTGCCGCCCCATCATTCTTTATGTAGATCAGTGGGGATCGAGGCCCGAGGAGGAAGGAAGGATGTATAAAAGACCAAATGAGAGGCACCCTATTTGTCCATCCTTCCTTCATTTGTTCCTTTCCTCCTGTCCTAACCACTCCTTCTAATTCATTTTGTGAAAGAAATTATTCATTCCATTTCAGTGAAGATATTTTTGCAAGTGCAGGCCTCAAGCCAGAGGAATTAAGGAGACACCATTATACAGATTTAGACAGAAAAACAATTAACGTTCAACATGACATTTAGTGCAATTGTATATTTCCCATGTATTTTCTTGTTTGTTTTTCAAATTCCATTACAATGTACTGTTCATGATTGAATCATCCATTCAGGATATTGATGCAACTAAATTATACAACAAAACAAAATTTCTCAGATCTAACCATAATTCCCACACTTGATTTGCACATTTCTGGTCTTAGGAATCTTAAACAACTTACTAATTAATGGAACATAGGCTACATACTCTATACACAGTATTGAGGTAGCTTCTGGTTGTTTAGTACACAGTACTACAATATGTTTGTTTTTTTGTTTGTTTGTTTTGTGGAACATACATACAGTGCCGTGTTTTCAAAAGTAAACTCCTCCCTCAATATGCTGCTCAACCATGATCAATGCACATACAGTAGTCTTACAGATTATTTGCACTCCTTTCCAAGGGTCACACGTGCTGTGCAACAGCAATGAAAATGTACACTGTATCTGGTCTCGGTTGATCTCTGCTCAGAAGTGATTAAAACAGTATCAATCATGATCAGTAAGCAAGCAACAAGAAGTTAAGATCAGCATTACTCCTTATGGATGATGTTTGCCCATGCTGCTAACAGCAAGACCTCTTGGAATAATTACCCGTTGGGAATTCCCATGCTTGTTAAATGTTTTAGGGAAATGCAGCTGTAACACAAGACTTTCTGAGTTAAGTCACTGCCTTAATGTTGACCCAGCAAGTACCCACAAGAGATATGGCTGGTCATATAGCAAGGAGCCAAATTACTTGACTTGTGTCTTATTATGGATCATTTACATCCCAATGGATGTAACAGGGAAGGGCTTGGGTGATTCTCATCAGGTTCCTCCTTCTGCCTCATTACCATCATCCATGAAGACTGGCCAATCAGGTTCTGTGTTGCTACGGTCCGAGCCCTCTGACTGGCTGCTGGGATTTGTGGAACCTGGGTCCTGTTGTGTGGTGGTGACGCAGGTACAGCCTTCACATAGGCCTGACCGTTTCAGACTGTGAGAGTTGCCATCCGTGAAGACACGCCTGCAGCCTTTACATACCACAGGCCAGTTCGCCCGATGCACCTGCCACCCAAACAATAGCGTAGGATCATGTACAGTTCACAGACACCAGTTAAAAGAAACACAACACACCGAACAGAAATAAGGTTAGGGTGCCATCATATACTAGATCCTTTGAACCTGGGCCATTAAGGGCATTGGAGTTAAACACCTTTACAGTACATTGCCAGACCAACACCTTCTCAACTATGGAGGGAGGAAGTATTGACCCTATTCATTCCAATGGCCGATGCTGGGTCAAAAATATACTTGAATGGCTGCCACCATCTAGCCACACTTTTACAAAGGAGTCAATTAGAAGACACATTACAGAGGGTCACAAATTATGTCATCTATGTAGATTGGTTAATGCTCCCAGCTTTAAAAGACTAGGAGCATCCATCAATCCGCAGACAACATACTTTTGTGTCCACCAACAATGTTGGTGGCTTGTTTGTGAAAATGTGGCCAAAAGTGAGCACAAAATGGAAAGACATTTTTAAAGATGGTGGTGGCCAATCTGGATTCTAACTGGTGAAAGGTAACCCTCCAAATCTCAACCCCCTGGCCTCAACAATCTAATCTACAAAAACAAACATCCTTACAAAATACAAGGATAATTTCCTCCTTTTGCTCTATAACTCAACCTTGGGATACACTTCTAAATGAACCTAGATAGCTATCTAAAATGGTTACGTCCAGCTACTTGAAAAATACAACTTTATGTGCAACAAATGTGATAAACGTGGTACATCATTTTAAGACATTTTTTTTTTTTTTTTTTTTTAATCTTACAATATGTTAAAGAAACAGGTCTTACACTGAGGGCGTGACTGCGAAGATGTTCCTGCCGCGTGAAGCGCTTGCCACATGTATGGCAAGGGTAAGGCCGTTCTCCAGTGTGGCAGCGGATGTGTCGCTTGAGGATGCCTCTCTGCTTGGACGTGTAGGGGCAGTACGGGCATTTATGCAGCTTGACCGACACCACCAGACCGTCCCCTGAAGCACAAACCAAGAGATACAACACAGACACAACAAATGATACAACCATGGTGCCCTTTTTTGGGGAAAAAAGGTTAACACACAAAAAACAAGGCTGCATGTTGTAAGCTTGGATTTCCTGCTGTTGCTGTTCAACAGTGTGCAGTAATTCGCCATTTTTAAAGCAGGCTAAGTTGCTAAGTGCTGGTAACAAGTTTTGGCATCACATCTTCACATTTGATATCATCTTTGAGATCATGAAAAAAAGCAAGCACTGCTGGCCACAATTACACAAGATCAGACACATACTGGGGGACACAGAGGGTGCCTCTCAACATCTCTCCTCGATCCTCGATGCTCGAGGGGCGTTCCAACTGATCTATAACTAAAACTGGATAGACTAGGATAGACTATCCCATTGTTGCCTCTCCATCATTCCTTACGTACATCAGTGAGGATCGAGGCCCGAGGAGGGAGGGAGGATGTACAAAAGCCGAATGAGCGGCACCCAAAGAATTAAGCATCCTCTCACCTGCATCCTCCCCAAACCAGTCACTGTGGATCTCCATGCTGGCCGAGCTTCCCAGGCCCATGCTCTCGTCCCCGCGCCCTGTGACTGCACCTCCTCCTACGCCTGGACTATAGTACTGCATCATCTTGGCCTGATAGCTGTCGTACTCCTGGGCGGCTGCTTCAGCACTGGTGGACAGGCTTGCTGCTAGTGTGCGGCCGTCAAAATGAGCGGACCTGGGATAGTGGCCCACTTCCTTGGGTTCTGGGGACTCCTCGTTGTCCTCATCTGGGTCGAACTCGATCTTGGGATGCACAAAGCTAAACAGCAAGTTCCCCGAGGAGCAGCCCGCTGGGTTCTCTGGGTCTCGCTTCACAGGGGGATCTACAGAGTTACCCGTGCTGAACTGCCCCCGTGAGCTCTCGCCCTCCTCTGAAGTTCTGCTACTTAAGGCAGCAGAGATGGTGGTGTTGGAGGGAGGGTTGTGAGAACACTGAGTGTCGGGCTGTGTCACTGTCCTTCCGTCTTGAGAGGTGGGAGACACGGTTATGCTGGACCCTTCAGCTGTTGTCCTGCTGTCTGCCGGCCCCTGGGCCTCCTTCTCCCGCTCTCCTCTTGCTTGCGTCTCCTGCTCCTTCCCTCGCGAGCAGATCTCCAGCGAATCGTGAATGTAACTCTTGCAGAAGTTCACCACGTCAGTCATCTGAAGATAGCTGGCAGCTGACATCACCTCAATGACATTGTCACTGCACAAATCCAGCCGGCCAGAGTACAGGAAGTCCAAGATGAGCGAAAAGGCCGTTGCAGTGACAATGTCCAATGAGGCTGTGCTGTGTCGTTGCCCACTGTCCTGCAGATAGTGGACCAGTAAGGCGCGGAAATAGCCACTCCCTGCAAACAGTATGTTCCTGTGTGCCTTGAAGACTTGGCCCTCCACAATGATGCTGCAGTCACAGAAGAAGTCTCGCTTGCGCTGCTCGTTTAGTTCGCAGAGCAGCTTAGACATGTAGCTTGGAATCTCCATGACCTTCCCCACAAACAGTCAAGACATGAAAAAGATCAACAACAACAACAACAACATAACTAGACCATCCAAAATCAGCAGGCAATATGTCACTTGATATTATTGCTAATAACACTGCACCACACACTAATGAGAACGCATGGTTGCCATGGAGTTACATTTACAACCTTGTATTTAAACAAATGCTTGGTATGGACAATGCTTGGTATTTACATGGATAGGCAAATGTATTTCCTTTCTCCATATCCTCACAACAATTCAAGCACATGATTTCTTGGTGAGGAAAACACACAACAGAATACTGCTCAAACTACATTATAAAATGAAAATGTATCCATACACTGCTCGACATAAAAAGGTCCCTTAGCAGCCTAGTGAACTTTCCATGTGGACGTTAGCAACATGTTTAAGAGTCAGTAAATCACACTTTAATTAAAGAAAAATTACCAACCCAAATAATGTAATATTATACACAGACTAAGATCTAGGGGTTACCTACCCTAAATATGTGAAGTCGTTGGTCGTCGTTAATTTCTTATATCGTTTTCAACATGTTTTTCCATTGTTATCTTATGTCAACCATTGAACAGGAACCACTTCCGGTATATGGACCACACTACTTCTGTTTCTTTCAGTGTATTAGCGGATTAAGCACCAGTCGGTGCAACACCGCCACCTACAGTATAAAATGACACAGTCCAACTGTATGCTAGAAGAAGAACGAAGGTAATGTTACTTCAGCATTCTTAATTCTGAAAGAGAGGACAGCAAGGTAGTGGTAGCCTGACAGCAGTTTGAGAAAGTTCTCTTAAAATGTATCTAGCCTTTTACTTCTCACTGTTGATTAATAGAGAAGGCTTCTCCTGCGACCTGTAGGCTAGCCTAGGGCATGTTGGAGAATTACTGTTGGCTAATAACCTTCATGGATCATGGACTAGCATACACTTCAAACAAAAAGATTTCCAGACACTCAAAACTCTGGGGAAATTTTGCCACATCAATGAGCCAAAATGACCACATAGGCCTACCTTAGTAGCCTACTGTGTGTGCTACTAAAACAGGACCAACCTGTATGGTCTCAAACACACCCATGAAAATTGTGAAGTGACTCCAGTGACTTGTTCAGGGTATGGGTCATCACTTAAGCTGGGAAATTGTACCTATATCCATCCTAACAATAAAAGGAAAGAGAGAGAACCATGCAACCTTAGGCTCTATGATGGCCTTGTACCAAAGTAAAAGTTGGTACATTTGCTTTTATATCCTGTAATTTTAAAGGGAAACTCCAGTCTAAGAACAACCTTGGGTCTACTTGTGTATGATAACGAGTAATTTGCAACCAAAGCTACATAAATTGGTGCAGTTTTGAATAAGACTGATATGCATTTACATCTGAATAGCATATAACATACTGTACCCTTTGGGGTCAACTTCACTATGTCAACATAAACCACTTTAATCCAACTAGGCCACAACGTTTTGTTGTGCCTCTTCATTCTTGGCCACAAGCTCTGTAAAACATAAATGACTGACTATTTTATATGACTGACATAAATGACTGACTATTTATTTTATATATATTTTTTTTTTATCCCTGTGTGTGTTCACTGTGTGCTGTGTGTTCGCTAATTCACGAATGGGATAGACGCAGAGACCAAATTCCTATATGCAAGTATACATGGCCAATAAGCCTGATTTAATTTGTGACTCCTCTGTATATTGTTCCTGTGATGTGATGAGCAGTATTGCCACAAGAGGGTGGAATACTAGAAGAAAGGCCAGTTTCTATTCCTTCACTGCTGACTAGTGTCCACTTCCTCACAGCAAAACAGTGGCAGTGATATAGCTTTCTCTTGCAGTTTAAAGAATGAACAAAACACAACAGAGTATAACTGCAGAGGTGAGGAGAGACGACTCACAAAGATTAACCTGTCTATGAAGGATATTTGGTCTTTTAAAAATAGCGTTGCGCTTTTGAATCACATAGGGTGCCTCTCATTCGTGTTTTATACATTCTCCCTTCCTTCCTCGGTCCTCCTCCTCACTGATCTACATAAAGAATGATGGGGCGTCAACAATGGGATAGTCTATCCAGTGTTTGTTATAGATCAGTGGGAACGAGCCTGGAGGACCGAGCATCGAGGATCGAGGAGAGAAAATGAGAGACCCCCATAAACTAAACACTCTGTCTTTCCTCTCTGTATTGCACACACAGTATGCACAGTCCACAGTCCTCAGAAGTCTGTCTTTACACCCAGGGGTCGCTGGGTGACTTATTTGTTTAGAAAATGTTCCCATGGTAAACCCAGTGCGCACAAAGGCTCTGTGGTGGCCTCCAGAAACCTCAGGGTAGGCGGATGCACATCAGCCACCATGCTCCCTCTTTGAAATCGAAAATTTATAGCACCTCATAAAACTATTCATGCCAATAATCCTTATATAGAAACCAGTATAAAGCCATTTGGAGTCCCCAGTGCCTTTAACCATTGTGCATTTTCAGAGTCAAACACACGGACCCCCTCTTACTGCTCTGCATATCTGTCTAAACAAACAGGACAGACGTTAGTTTTAAATAGTAACAAACACACTTGGCTAGATAGAAGACAACACCACACTGATTGTGTTTTTGCCGATGTTCTGCTCAGAACGTGGTTCTAAGTTGGCTGTTGGGGAGGGAGCGGGAGAAGGGGGGGGGGGGGGGTTGTTGTGGCCACGGACTGCGTTGCTGGCTTACAGCAGAGGGGAGACACTCTGATAGATGTATTGTGCTGAGCCGCTGCTCTGTCTCTCTGGGGTGCCATGCGTCTGTGTGGCGGCGCATGGCGCAGACAGGGGCAGCTGTACTTTCCCAGGACGGGAACACACACCGCAG
>NC_085017.1:7963821-7971321 GCF_963854185.1 Sardina pilchardus
AGCATTTTTACAAATATGTGTATATGTTTTGACTGAAGTGTGTATGTTTTGACTGAAGTGTTTTATGTAGCAAAGAATCTAGGAATTACGCAAACTGAGTGTGGCGTTTGGATAGCTGTGCTTAAATTTTGTTAAAAAGAACTCGGTTTTAAAAATCGTGTGTAAGCAATTGAAAAAAACTGTAATGTAGTTTGGAGCTTTTGGATGAACTAAGAGCTGATCTGGAGCTTGAAGATGCGGTCATATAGTTCCTGTCATTACAAATACCTTTTCTGCATCAATCGAGTGTACATTAGCTGTGTCTGCTGACGTCTCCTAAAGCAGTTTGTCAGGTGCTACATGCTGGTATGGATGGGTTGGTAGGCTACATACAGTTTCCAACCCCCCCATTATGTCTGTGCTCACTGTCATTTATGCAGTTTTTTCTCATCACCCACAAAACGTTCACCAATCAAACATGAAGTATTTTAGAATGCCTAGTAATTTAGCACTCATGATATGGGATAGTAGATTAGACCCACGGAATCTCTCTGGGCCCTAATTTGAATGATGGGCAAAGTTCTTAAGTCTACCTTCATCATCAAGTCCTTCACCACCACACCCTGCTCAGCTTCCACGCATAAAGGATGGGGACCAGCCTGGCTCCGCCTGACTACGTACTTCCGCTCAATTGCATTTCTCTTCATACTCCGTCTGGTATAGCTGGATTCAACTTTGTTTACTCCGGCAAATGCATCTCCGCCCAATCAATGAACAGAGGGCGTTCCCAAGAGCGATTACATTTAAGTTTCAAGCCTATCATTATCGTTGTGTCCCCCGTTGACTTGACTTGACTCTTGACTTGACTTGGTTATCATACGTCATTACCAAACGTGATTGAACCCCAATGAAAGCAAACGTGTTCACAAACCAGGAAATAAACGTTTGCCAATGGATCTACTGTAGGCCAGACTCTCTGCGAAGAAGAGATTCTTGTCTCTAGGGGACCAGGCACACACTCTCACTATTTGTCAGATTTCTGCAGACACATCTTTTACCAATTGGGCACTACAGTAATCCTGGAGTATCCTCATATATATAGTATATATATATGACAGAACATGTTACATAACCATAGGATATTGTTTTCAATTTGTTGTCTTCTGTTCCCAAGAATGCTTTATCTCACACATGTTTTTTTAGCACACATCACCATTTTGTTTTGTGTGCTAAACATGTCAGTTCACAGCCACTCCTCTCGTTTCCCTTAACTTCTCTGGCACACCCTGCGTAATCCTGTTCAGGGAACTCTAAATTTAAACCCGCAGTGGAATGCAACGGCGTGCTTTATGATGCCCGAGCGCTTATTTCTGCTCTCTTCAAATGACATTACTATGAGGTGCTGGGGAGATAGGTATTGATAAGTTTCTGGCCCTGTGTGTGAGAGTCTTGTCAAATGGCCGTGTACTGACAGGATGGTGTTGAGTTATCAGTGAGAGACATGCAGTGCTTCTCAGTTTCAATCTCATGATAGCATCAACAATAACATGTAATTATCAGATGTCATTCAATTATTACCTTATTTCCTAAAATATGAAATTGAGTGGTAACAGGACCAATACATGCTAGTCCAAATGTGCATTAATAATAATGAAATCTATTTCATCAGTTTAATATTCGTCATCATTGAAGAATAGAAATATGTTTTTCATATTTAACTCAAAGCCACCTAATGCTATACAGAGTCACGACACACCTAATTGAAACAATACCTCAAATGAGATCAGTAAAATGATTTACCACATTCTCCGGCCAATTGTTGATGGCACACACTGGACAACGTTGAGGAAAGACTGGCACAGGGTAGAAGTACAAGATGAAATATTTGCACCCTTTTTTTCTCTGCATTTTTTCTCTCCACAACCCATAAAAGATTGTGTCTTGCGTGTGATGTGGTGAGTGTGTGTGTGTGTGAGAGAGACTTTACTCAGAGAGAACTGATTACCGCAGAGCTGCAAGCCCTTTGAGTCATGGCACAGAATGACATTCTTTAGACTCTTAAAAATAGAAACCGTTTTCATTCTTTTTTTTTTTTTGCTGGGCATTTGTTTTTCTCATTGGATGTCCGTGGGGCATCGTCTCTCGATTTAAGGACTGGAATCATAACCAGATTTTTTTTTATTTCTTCTTTATTCCTTTCACTCTCTCCGTACTGCACTCTCTTCTTTGTGTTGTTGTGGAGCTTGTTTCATCTTCAGAGGAAAATTGGCTTAGCGTGGGAAAGTCAGAAATCTTCGAGGATAGGATTCTTGTTGTTTTAGAGTTGTGTGTGTGTGTGCGTGCGTGTGTGTGTGTGTGTGTGTGTGTGCGTGTGTGTGTGTGTGTGTGTGTGTGTTAAGGACAGCTAAAAGAAACCACTTTGCCAAAACCTCATAAAATGAAAAAAAAAGCTAGAGGTGGCCACAACACCACGACAAAGATATTGCCTGTCTATGTCTACAGGCCTTTACAAATGACAATCTTTGAGAGAAAGAGAGAGAAAAGGAAAAGAGGATTGACGATGGGTGTGTTTAAGTAGAGAGGAAAAGCAAGCGATGTGGATGGGTTGGGGGTGTGCGGGGTGGGGGGGGGGGCGGCTGGGGGGGTGGGAAGCATTCCCTCTCAGCCACATTAAAGAGATGAAAAAGAAAACAAACAGAAAAACATGTCTGACATGAAGGCCCTGGTTTCTGTGGCGACGGACAATGCCTGGCTGTGGCATGGGGAGGCCGAGCCACCCGTCTGAGCCGCGGCACCAGCGAAAGTCACCGCAGTCGGCCCCGCGACGGGGGCTCCTTCTGTGGGAACGCAGCTTGAAAGGGACCTCACTGGGGGCGACAAAGAGGCCTTTCAGCTTCCTCTTGGTGCCTTTAACCACACACCACCCCCCCCTCTCACACACACACACACACACACACACACACTCCCCCCAACGCGGCCCCCATCTCTACCACTTTATCTTATGGCGCTGGATGAGGGGAGAAGAGTAAACATCAGCATTCCTGTTCCAACTACCCCCTACCCCCTTTCCCTTTATCAGAGAGGGCTGAGCATGGGTGACAAGACAGTCGACCCAGGTTACCCCGGTAGAGCGGTGGTTTACTGTTTATCCCCTCTGAAAGGACTTTATCTCTCAATGAAGGTGTAGTTGGCTCAAAGCTGTAAACGGTTAGAAATATGAAATGGCTCAAGAGAAGTGAGAGTGCACGTCATAGGCTACATCATGGATTCCCTATTTTTTCCCATATGTGAGATCAGATCACATGACCTCAAAAACACTATAAAACAAACAAACAGATCAGCTTCCTCACATAGTTAGCCATTTGAACAATGGATTTGTGTGAAAGCAATAGTTGTCTCAAAAGATTGGCAGATGGCATCCTTCTCAGATACAGATGCAGAATTATACCTCCTCTCTAGAGTGGTAGCATGCACCCACTCTGTGTTGTTGCACAAGTGGACAATGAGCCAGTCATTCCGCCAGCGTCTGTAGTCATGTACTGCTAACTGGTGACTGTAACGATTTGAATGTTAGTGTATTGAATGTGTGCGTGCGTGCGTGTGTGTGTGTGTGTGTGTGAGAGAGAGGGATGCGTGTGTGTGTGTGTGTGTGTGAGAGAGAGAGAGAGAGAGAGAGAGAGAGAGAGAGAGAGAGGGATGCGTGTGTGTGTGTGTGTGTGTGTGTGTGTGAGAGAGAGAGAGAGAGAGAGAGAGAGAGAATGGGGAAAATATAAGCCTGTTAATTTCCATTGTGTGGCTAGTCTTGTTGTGGTTAAGGGGAAGGGCTAGTGAACAGACTGAAGTGGCCAGGCAGGATTGCAAGATATCTCCCAGAATCCCCTCTACCACTTAGTGCCATATTCGGTCTGCTCTGTTTTGTCCTCTCTCTCTCTCTCTCTCTGTCTCTCTCTCTCTTTTCCTTCACATTTTCCTATGTATTTTTCATTTCATCGTGTCTTTTTCACAGTGTAGGAAGTGTGCTGGAAAATGAATATACGGACATAAGGAAGAAACGAAGGAAAATAAAGCAAAACCCTTTTTGAAAGACAAATAAACGGAGTGAAAGTGGAGGGAGCTTTGAAGCAGTACCCCAATAAAAGTGCCACAGCCATGATTTCCTCTTCTCTCCTCTTCTCTCCTCTTCTCTTCTCTTCTCTTCTCTTTTCTTCTCTTCTCTTCTCCTCTCCTCTCTTTCAAATAATCTATTTTTCATTTGGATAGATGGACAAAACTGACTCCCAAGTCAACAAGGTTAGCAAGACATAGAGGATCTCATACACTCACAAAATGGCACATACACATGCACCCCTGTATATTACACTGTAAAATGTTTCACTGTGAATTTACTGTAAATTGCTGGCTACTAATTGCATGACTTTTACAGTAATTTACCGGTACTATCTCACACAGTAAATTACTGTGAATTTCATGTTTTATTGTAAAAGTCATGCAACTCAGTAGCCAGCAATTTGCTGTGAATTTACAGCATCATGTTGTGTATAATCACAATACCATACTGTACATTTTAATTTTTACTGTAAAAGTCATGCAATTTAGTAGCCAGCAATTTGGAGTAAATTTACAGTATCATGTTGTGTATAATCACAATACCATACTGTATATTTTCATTTTTACTGTAAAAGTAATGCAACTCAGTAACCAGCAATTTGCTGTGAATTTACAGTGAAAGATATTGTACATTTGAACATTTGATTTGTGATTTACCTGACCTATACCAACATGTTTTGGATCTGGTCAATAAAAGCAACAACAAAGAAAATACCATTTGAACTTTTAATGAACACTTTTCAATGAAAATCATTGAGCAGGCCATACAAACATTATAATATGAAGACATAGGATTGAACAAAAAAATATTGTACAGGCCTGAGACGGTGCAGCATAACCTTGTCTGATTTGACACGGAATGAGTCAGGGGGTAAATAGTGCAGTGTGTAAGTGCAGTATGGCAAGTCCATGTAATGTACTATGTGTGCTCAGGATGCGAATGGCATGAGGAAAGAAACTCCTCCTCAGTCTTCTGTTTTAGCCAAGTGGGATCAGACGTCTGCGTTACCTCAATGGTTTAAATAGTCCATGGTCAGAGTGTTAAAAAATGTTGGCCCCCTGTCCGTCCTCTTCTGGTCCTGCAGGGGTAGGGTGGTGCTCTGATGGTACCTTCGGCAGTAAATCGAGTATCTGTAAAAGAGTACAATAGGCCCTGTCCATGAATATAACTAATACAAACTACTCAAACTAGTAATCTTTTGTGACAAATAAAAAAAATACCCACATTAGCAACCTCAGTCAGATGCAATAGTTACAGTATAAGTAATGCAGATGTCGGGTGCTTTTCTTTTGATAGGAAGGATATTTCAAAGTGACCCCACAGTTCTGAGCAATAGTATATCTGTGTGATCTCATACCTAAGTGCAACACTGTCTCCAGCAGCTCCAGCCTTTGTACGTACACCACCTTTCTGATGCCTTACATCGATCATCCCCCATCTGACTTGCAATAGCAGCCTTTGGCTCCACACTGAGATTGTGACATGGCACCTAAAAAATAAAACAGCAATTGTCATACACCTTGTCATGGTTGAGCAAGATTAAAAAAATGAAGCATTAAAAAATAAGTAAGACAAGTCAATGAAATGTACAAACAGATATTATAATTACCTTGTGAAGGCACCCTTGCCACCACCACCATCACATCACCATCTACTGTATGTTAATTCCTGGTATCAGTTTATTTGTGAGGGCTCTGTCAATAAAAGATAGGATTTAACATAAGTATGCATTCTATACAATACACTTGAAATAATGAATGTGATCAGTTTGGCAGATATTCACAACACTTTACATTACCACCAACACAATGGTAAACATGGATATTTCAAGAGTATAGTATTTTAAGTAGCTGCATTCATTCACAGTAGAGCACTCACAATGGTACCAATAAATACATTCAAAACACATTAACACTTAGGCCACGTTGAGGGAAGCCGCTATGGCTTCAAGACGTCATCAATTAGCAAGTAGTGCAATCAGGACAGACCGACTTTACCCGGGATGGTTGATGGAGCCCACTACACAATCATAACAAACAGACAAGGAAGAGAGGGGATAAACGTACAAATAAATGCACACATCATAATGCTATATGTAATTCTGTAAATTTTTTGTATGTGTGCAGGGCCGGACCTACATTATTCTGGGCTGTCTTCGTATGGAAGTGGCACAAATTTGGAATTTTCCAGAATGCGCTCAGTGTTCCCAGGGCACCAGTCCTCACAATGCAATGTCTGTAAACAGAGGGAACAGAGGGAGACTAAGATTAATAAGTTGCAAAACACACAGAAGATAAAAAGATCATCACTGAAGCACTACTACACTCATATGCATTTTAAATAAACACATAGTTCGGCGCAGATTAGGTATATCAAACAAGGGATAAATAAGGGCTATGAAATTAAGAACATGAAGCCAAACACTACCCTTCACAACCTAAAGTGCATCATACCCCCATTCACATCCTTGACACGTCTGTTAATGACAATGGCCATACTAAACTGCAGTTTAGCTAAGGTTAAAGGGATAATCCGGAGTGAAATGCACTTTGGATCAATTTTTCGGACTATTGGGAGTACATACGTTGAGTTGACACCAAAATCATGTCATTCGGATGTATTTTGAGAAAGTTCGAGCTCACCGTTTTTAGCCAAAACTCGTTAGCCTGGAAGTGACTCGGGCATGTCCTTTCGCCGCTACAAAACGCTATTTTTATACCTCTTCTACTGTTCCAAACAACACTACACTTACGTGGTAGTGAGTAGAGGATCCCTAAAGCCAAACCGAAGTATCCCCACGTCTTTATGTGGTCGGATAGAGAGTCCAGAATTAATTTAATCGAGTCCGTACCTTTCCGGAAATGTTAATAAAGTGTTGTTAAAACGTTGCTAGCTGCAGCTGCGACATTTCCGGAAAGGTACTGACTCGATTAAATTTATTCTGGACTCTCTATCCGACCACATAAAGACGTGGGGATACTTCGGTTTGGCTTTAGGGACCCTCTACTCACTACCACGTAAGTGTAGTGTTGTTTGGAACAGTAGAAGAGGTATAAAAATAGCGTTTTGTAGCGGCGAAAGGACATGCCCGAGTCACTTCCAGGCTAACGAGTTTTGGCTAAAAACGGTGAGCTCGAACTTTCTCAAAATACATCCGAATGACATGATTTTGGTGTCAACTCAACGTATGTACTCCCAATAGTCCGAAAAATTGATCTAAAGTGCATTTCACTCCGGATTATCCCTTTAAGGTGGGAGATAAATTACTACATTCATTCGTTTTACTGGTCCTCTTTCCCTTTGTATCGGCACTACTGTATATCAAATTTAAATTAAGTTATCTACCTAAGCCTATGTCCCATGACAATTCTTAAAAGTCACGTTAGTTAGGAAAGTAACATTAACAACTCTCA
>NC_085017.1:7973821-8231321 GCF_963854185.1 Sardina pilchardus
CAGTTAAAGAGAGGATGCTGTAATAGGGATGTGTTAGCTTGGATTAATGCCGAGGCGGTCCGTATGGATACGGAAAACTACAACTTCATCTCGTAAAGTCAGCCTCAACGCAAAACAGGCGAGTGTCACAGAAGCGGGGGTCTGCTTCACAGAAGAGGGGAAAGGCCCAAAGAACCTTAAGGCTGAGAGAGGGAGAGAGACCGAAGGTGGCCCTTACCGTGGTCATTTTGTGCCAATGTTTGGAGACAGGTAGAGAGGAGACACAAAGCGAAGTAACTCAGAGAGAAGAGAAAGAGAGAAATTGACGGCCGAGTGCCCTCACTCTATCGTCCTGTGTTGGGACAGGAGATTAGGAGTCACCTGGAGCACACACCTTGCTGCTCAAATAGAACCGTCCATCCTGCTCTCCATCTTTCTTCCTATCCATTCATCTATCCATCCATCCATCCATCCTTGAGGAGGAGAGAGAGAGCGAGCGAAAGAGAGAGAGAGAGACGATGAAGAGACCTCATGACTACAGCTCTGCTGAATCAGACACAGATGAGCTGATTGATGTGGGCCAGGAGGACGGCTACTGGTAAGAGCAGGGACACAGGACACACACACGCATCCACACATCCCACCTTGACCTGTGCAACACGAGGCTGAAGCTGCACCTCATCAGGTGTCTAACGGCACGCTGTGCTATTCACGGGGAAAGCACATTTCCGCTGGATACTTTGTCTTCGTGAAATGAAGCACAAGGCATCAAAAACATTTCATAAATACCGATGTCTTGAAGTATGGAGTCGTGTCTAATGTTTAGTTTTCAGATAGAGTTTAAATGTTAAAATGTTGCAGCATTTCTGTTCATCATCGTCAACTGTTGTTGTGGCTGTTAATGTGAAATGAGCCATGCCTTTAGCCAGGTGTTCTCAGTTCTGCTACTTTTACGTTCTAGTAACGTTTTGCCCCTATACCTGATTGAAATAAGTCTCATTTAATGGTCATATAGCCTAAATCAGGTGTGCATGCTCATGTGTGAGTTTGACTGAGAAGTTTAGTTATGGAAAAAATGGGAAAGATAGAGGGAAACTAAAGCAGAACAATAACACTGCCTTTAGATGACTGAGGAGCTCAATCAAGAATTTAAATAATTAGAAATACAGTTTGACTCCAAAGTCCATTAGTAGGTTTGATATTATACTCAGAAGTGTGAGTGAGTGCCTGTGTTTTTGGTAGGAAATTCCCACTGGTTCATGCCCCTATACACTAAACTGAGCACAAACATATTTGGTTGCAATACATTTAAATGACAATCAGTGATACGATTTTTTTTGTCACTAAAATGCCACACAGATTGTCTTGTAATTATGAAGTCGCCTTGGGTATTGAATATGTCTCCTTCAGCCGCTCTGTTAAGGGACGAGAACACAGCATCTTGTTTGTAAAGAGACAGAAATAGGGAAAATGATGCAAGCCATGCTTATTGTATTTGACTTGTTTTTCTAAAAGAGCATTTCTTCATATCAACGTGGCACCACAAATCCTGGCTTTGACAAACAATTTGCAAAAATGCTGTTCCGGCCCCCACTGTCTGGTTTCCATTTTTGACTTGTTCTAAAAAAACTTTTTTTTTCTTTTTTGGTCTTTTGGTGGGTCTTTGTGACAGTTCTGAGGAGTAAAAATCAGGAGCAGATTTGGGAATGGTTGAGAGCAGAGATGTGTGTCTTTGATATGTTCAGCAGAGAGGCTAATTGTTTCTTACTGGTTTGAGCTTTCATCTCTGGAGGATTCAGATGCAGGTTTTTTTTTTCAAAAACTAGCTGCCAGGGCCACTTTGTGAGTGTGACAGCTCTCTGTGTGTGGACAAGCCATGCCAGAGTGGAGAGTCCATATATAACAAGAATATAAATGTATCTAAATGTACTTCTCCAAATGCTCCTATTAAGCACCACATACATTGTGGTGGAAGTTTGATGGATGTACCAAGACGTTGTGCATGTGGTCTGACCAGACCGTGTGTGTCTTCAAGGATTCACAGTTCCAATATACTGTATAACTTATTTCTATATGCCTTGTTGTGTCTCCAAGGGTTACATGAATCTATTCACAGTTCCAAAATACTGTATAACTTATTTCTATATTTCTTACTGGGACATATAGTCTAGAAAATGCTTTTGCAACTTAAAAGAGGTGTAGCATGTCAGCCAACTGGAAGTAATGTCCAGAAACGTGTTAGAGGTAAATAATATAATTTCCTCTCTCTGCTGGGCCCTCCTGTGCCTCTCTGCTCCCAAAGACAAATTAGTTTGAGCCTGACGATGTGCTAGGCTGTTTCTGCTTCTTATTAGAGGGAATAATGACAACAATATGAAGTGATTTCAAAGCTCATGGCTGTCCTCTTCTCTCCCCAACTCTTGTTCCTCTTTTCTGTGTTTTTTTCCCTCTATCATTCTCCATCGCCCTCTCAATGGTTTTCTTTTTCTACTTATCCTTGGTGGTCCACTGCCATTTGTTTTCACGTTTCTCTTTCTCCTTTATCTCCCTGCATGTCTTCCTCTGACTTTGTCTCTTGAATACTCTCCTCCGTGTTTCTGTACTGTATGTCCTACATCCTCTTTTTCTTCACCTGTTTTGGTCATGTTTCCCCATCTTCTTTTTCTCTCCCTGTGCGTCTGTCTCTCTGTTTCGTCCGTCTTTGTCAGTCCTGTCACAGGGTCCGTGTCCCCAGGCAGTACGTCTCAGGTTATGGCCCGAAAGAAGAGGAGAGGAGTGAGTTCACATCATTCTATCTTCCCACAGGTTTAAGAGAGTCCTAGAATTTATTCTGGACAGCACTTATAGCCTTACATGAGCATAACATTCATTATTCTGTTCAAGTAGTATCCCAAAAAAATCAAATAACAAAAGAAATAAGTAGATGTGTCATGTGTAAATATGAAAGACAAAAGTATGAAATATGAAAATATAGTATGAAGGTTTCATTTATCTTATGCATCTTAAGAATGCACAGTACCCGACAGAACACGCATGGCTCTTATTTTACTTTTCCAACATTTTGGATTTACTATTATGATTAAATCAACATGCAATGGTGTATTCAAACATTTTGGCACATACTCTTAGAAACATCAAGTGTGGCAATCATAAATAAAACCGTTGCAGAGATTATTTTCAGTGACAGATACTGACATTCCCCTCTCTCTGACTGGTGGTTTCTTTTGATCCATGTATCAGATCATCGAGAAAAGACGGCGAGACCGGATTAACCACAGCCTGTCTGAGCTTAGGAGGCTTGTACCCAGTGCCTTCGAGAAACAGGTCAGAGGCTGCACAAACACCAGTTGAGGAATGCATCTTCATTGCAGCATTGGCCCTTCTGAAAACACTACATATAATGAAAATGGCTATTGCAGGGCATAAAACTGAACTGATTTTAAAAAAAATCTTGTCTACATGATTGTCAGGGTTCCTCAAAACTGGAAAAGGCTGAAATTCTACAGATGACGGTGGATCATCTCAAACTGCTGCATGCCATGGGAGGGAAAGGTAAGATTTGATGTTGCTGTTTAAGACTTTTTTTTACTTTGAAATCTAATGTGAAATGGAAAGGGATTTCAGTCTTACATTAATTATTGCCAATGGTCGTAATCATGTAACATGAATAAACCTATTGAAACTGATATTGAACTCTATGTTTTTAACTATGAAGAAAAGCAATGATGAGACAATATTGCGTTGAAACACACCTCTACCATTTAAAGAAAATGCTACTGTGATAGAGATGAATGTGTTAAAAAATGTGTTGATAAACACTGAACAGTCCAATGAGCCTTCCCTCGTTTCCTCCTCCCTAGGCTATTTTGACGCCCACGCCCTGGCTGTGGACTACCGTACGCTGGGGTTCCGTGAGTGTGTCGGGGAGGTGGTGCGCTACCTGAGCTCCTTGGAGGGCTCCGAATCGGCCGACCCTATTGGAGCGCGGTTGGTGTCCCACCTGAGTCACTGTGCCAGTGAGCTGGACCCCCTCCTGCAGAGCCCTGCCCTGCCGTTCCCCCCCTGGCCGTGGGGCTCCTTCCCTGCCCTCTCCACGCCCCCCTCCCCTGCTTCCTCTCCCTCCTTCTCCACTGCCGGCCGACGGGACCTGGTTCCACACACGGCGACGACCCTGCTGGCGTACCCGTCCCCGGCGCTCCGCGTGGGGCCTTTGCCAGGCGCGCAAGGCTCCCTTCTGAATGTGGGGTTCTCAGGGGTGCGCAGGGTACAGTTGATGCCATCTGTGACCCACAGACTGTCTCAGAGGTCCCCTGAGGACTCAGTGGCGGCTCCACCTATTCATGCGGTCACGCGTTCTGCGCCCTCCTCTTCCCCCAATCCTCAGCAGACCTCTTTCCGGCCCTTCGTCCCCGTGGGGTCCCCCTCTCCTCAGCGCAGGGGCACAAGTGGGTCCAGTAAGCCTGGACAGAATTGGGGGACGGAAATCGGGGCCTTCTGATACACTGTCTTTCATCAGACTCTATACGATGGTGCCCAAGTGGCCATGGACACTGCGAGAAGACAGTGAGAAGAAAAATGTGACTGGCATGTTATGACCTTATCATGCACATCAGCTATCAAGGATAACCTATTAGGTTACCAAGGCAACACCTTTCAGTTATCATTCCACTAGCTCCATCGGTACTGTATGTGCTGCACATCCAAAGGCCAACAGTCAGTCTGAATATTACAGCCACGAGAGACAAACATGGAAAAGGTGGATCATAGAACTTAGTCATATACTAAGGGCAGCACACTGCTGCTACAGTACATTTAAAGGCAGATATTGTAGTCAATTAACAACACCATTTCCCCTGATACATGTTTGAACTGGATGGATTGGTCACTGTTAAGGATAAGCAGAGTTGTCAGCGGATTGCTGAGTTTGACAAAAATTGTTTAATCATTATTATGATTTTTGCCCTTTATTTTGTTTTATTTACTCAATTCAATTCATAATTTCTTTTATATTGATCCACTGATAAAAAAAAAAAGTGTTCACTAAGAGTGATGAGTGATTTGAGTCTGTTTAAATGTGTATGGATTCAAGAATACAGAATGTTGAATTATTTTTTTGCAAAGCAGTGATATATTTATCACAGCAACACACAAATATCACTGACCTAGGTTTCCCATATGATATGAGTGGCTTGCAGTAGCCATGTTCAGTTGAACCAAGAATACGTGTGTTGCACTGCGGCTGTAACACACACCTGCAGATAATGCTGTTTTGTCACCGAGATCAAATGAAGCCAGGGAAGATGGCGGAGTTGTGCTCAGTCTAGTTTGTTTTACCATTTCTATCCACTTTAAGAGGGTGTCCAGCCTAGTATCCAATCTTAGCAATGTGGCCTAATGATCTTAATAGCCCGTGCTCTATTGCCAACTTGAAATGGGTTTCAAATGTGTAACCTTTTTCTTCATTTAACAGATACCTACTACAGCCTGAACTCTCTTAACTGCCCCTAGTACAGTGAAACACACAGTGCAGTTGGCATGATAACTGTATATGATTTCATTAAAATAATAATTTACTCTCAAACAAAAATCAGCCAAGGGCATAGGCTACCAATTGAGTAATGACTGTTGCTCACTAAAATGCACAGTGGCAGACTATGGACAAATGAAATGTATAGAGAGGGCACAGACTTTAATTGTATTACAAATGTAATTTTTAGTCAGCAATAATAACAGGTTAGAACATACTGGCTGCTTAATGCCGAGAGCTGTTAACTCTCTTGCTTTTTTGGTGAGTTTGAGTGTGTGTGTGTGTGTGTGTGTGTGTGTGTGTGTGTGTGTGTGTGTGTCTGATGGGAGCGTTGTGTCATTCTTCAGCCACAAAGAGAAAACATGGAGAGGGCTGGTGGACTAGCGCTGTTGGCCACAGGAACCACGAAGAGGAAACAGAACAGAGCTCTCTCTGTGTCATTCACAGCACGGCAGAATTCAAATTACAGTCAGCCTTAGTCCTCCGTCAGTCTCTCCTGTACGCACACGCCATGCACATACACATGACCATGCACGAAAACACACTCCCATTATCTGTCTTCCTCTGTAGCGCACAGTTTGTTCTATACAGGTGTATGTCAGCCTTTCACTACATACTGTATATGTGTACTCCATTCATGTCCAATTTTCTGTCATGTAAACAACACACACTCATGCTAGACTATCTCGTTCCTTCACACAGATAAAGCACTCACCACAAGGGATGGCACACATAGCTGTTTTGTTTGTTTGCCCATAAGTAAAGGCTCTGGGAAAGAGACTGTGGAGAGCCTCTGCTGTGCTGATTACATGTTACCCATATTGTATGTCTGCTTCCACCCTCATGGCACCATAGCCAAAAGCAACGACACCCCCCCCCACCCCCTTAAAAAAATGTATGAGTAAAAATGTAAATATATTTTTTAGATTGCAACATTATCTTCCATGTCGGCGTAATAATGCGTGCGGTAGACGGATTACAGCAACAGGAAAAGATAAGGTGCAGAATGTGTGTACTGTAGGCTATGTGTGAAGGAAGAAAGAAGGTGTGTTTAGTAGGCCTACTGTATGTGTCAGTAACACAGACAATTAGTGAGAGCCAAAGAGACTGTTGGTGTGATTACTGATTAGGCATGATAAGAACACCGACAGTGTGTCAAGAAACCCTTCAGAAAGCAGTATTTAGATAACCTGACTTTCGCCAGATCCTGTAGTTCGCTGTCTGCTTCACACAAGGATCTGGGACTTCTCGATAGGAGATGTATTTCTGAAGGCGGGTCCTTGTAAAACATCCTCGCATGTGATTTGATAAACCACTTGCCTGTTATCTTGAATGACGTGCTAGGCTTCTTCAAGTTCTTGCCAAACCCGGTCGGAAGAAGAGTAAAAACATCCTTGCCACCAACAAATGTCTTCAAAACTATTCTCTGAAAGAATGAATACTCGATAGATTCGACAAAACGGTTGAAATAGCAGAATCAATGTCAGCACAAGACTCCTCGCTGCGTGCCGCCATTGTTATTTGAATCAAACACTCGCTTCGGCGCTCCTGATTGGCTGCTCATTTTTTGATCACTGTGGCAGGGGTTTGGATTGCCCTCGCGTCCAGACCCTTGTGTGGAGCTCAGCGAAACGCCTCTGGTGGAGCATGGCGGAACTACAAGGGTCTGGCGAGAGTCAGGCTAGTATTTAGATAGCTCATATGCAATAAATAGACAAACAGAGTATACAGTTTGTATTATTGTACAGGTGCATCTAAAAAATCCATTGCCCTGCACAGACTGAGAGATTAAAGAGTCAGAAAGCAAGCCATAGGCTGAGTCAGCCTGCAAAGCACCAGCCGCGGGTCCCCGATCTGATAAATAGATACTTTATTGATCCCCAAGGGAAAATTCAAGGTCCCAGCAGCTTAAGACACCACACACAACATACACTACAATGTAAACAGGAAAATACAAAGCAAATCAACAAATCAACATGACTAAAGGAGCAGTAAAATACTAGAGATAAAGATGTGCATGAATGTACTGAGGATTGGTACTGTGATCCAGTATGAGGTATGAGGTGTGTGTCAAGTTGGTAGTGCAAATAGGTCCAACAGTGCAACAGTGCACGATTAAATAGTGCACCTATAGTGACCAGCAATAAATACAGTACAAAGAATATGAGCATAGTAATATAACAGTACTAGTATAAATATATGGACCATTAAGATAAACATAACATACAGTAATAATATAAGATATAGATTGATGGGAAAGCGACCCTTAGACAGGCGTAGCCCCGGGATGGACCCGGGGCCGCATGTGCATCCGAAGTGTCGATGATCAATGTGTCCTGCAATTCACATTAATTCTCGCAGCTAGCTCCGATCTTCATCGACGCACGAGTCGAGTGACCCACTGCAAAGAGTTGTACTCGTTGTGTGTTTTAAGTAGACATTTAAAAAATCAGGAGTTTCAATTTCCAATGATTAAAAAGGCGTGCAATATTTCATATGATGTGTAATTAATATATTATATGAAAGTTTTACTTGTAAATGTACTCTAAATGTACTTTTCCATGATTTTTTCAGATGCACCTGTATGCAATTAGAAAAAAAAAACCCTGAATACTGCAAAGAGAACAATTCGCACATCAAAGCAATAGGATTACAAGAGACCATAACAATTGTGTATTTGTGATTATATGTTTATGTTTGCGTGTGTTTGCGTGTTTGTCCGTTGATGTTTTGTGACGTGCACCAACATTGGTTTTACTGACTCATGTAGGCTACAGTGTATTTAAATAAGCTGAAACAGATGTGACACATATTTCATCAGGAACGTGTGTGCTATGCACATCATTTGGTGAATGGTTATGTGTTTCACTGAAGTGTCATGTCTCTGAGCACTGGAAGGACATGCAGTCACAGGAGAGAAGATTCATGTGCAAGTGTGTGTGTGTGTGTGTGTGTGTGTGTGTGTGTGTGTGTGTGTGTGTTCAAAGTAGACAGGCTGTTGTTGTGTGAGTGGCATGTTAGTTGTGTGTCTTCATGGTCACCACAGCTTCCAGGCAAAGAGGCCACAAATACACAAGTCTGTCTTTCCCACGGGGAGGGGCTGGGGGAGAGAGACAGAGATGGAGTAAAGTGGAGAGACAAGGTGGTGGCAGAAAGGAGAGAGACCAGCGGAGGAAAAGACAAAGGGGAGAGGGGCAAATTAAAGCCAAAAATCAAACAAACAAGAAAAAAAGTACAGCAGAGTCAGAACACACACACACACACACACACACACACACACACACACACACACACACACGACTGGGTAGTTTTTTTCCCCGAATCTTTTAACATCAAAACACCTCACTTGAATACGTCTGCAAATATTTGAGGATACTGCTTAATGCTTTCCACTCATGAGAAGGTACCAAATGTCACAGTCTGACACTGGCTTAAAAAGCATAAACAACTTTTCAGGTTGATGCTGTACACTTAACATCCAACTACCGATGACACCACCATAATCGGCTGAATGATCACAAATGATGAGTCTGCCCACCTAGCAGAGGTGAAAACCCTGACATCTTGGTGCCAGGACAACAACCAGCTGCTCACCGTCAGCAAAACCAAAGAGCTGATGGCGGACTACAGGAGGCAGCAGAGGAGCACACATTAATTTATATAAGGGCACAGCAGTGGAGAGAAGAAGAAGAAGAAGAAGAAGAAGAAGAAGAAGAAGAAGAAGAAGAAGAAGAAGAAGAAGAAGAAGAAGAAGAAGAAGAAGAAGAAGAAGAAGAAGAAGAAGAAGAAGAAGAAGAAGAAGAAGAAGAAGAAGAAGAAGAAGAAGAAGAAGAAGAAGAAGAAGAAGAAGAAGAAGCTAACACAGCAAGTTGTTGCAGTAGTATACAGACATTTAAGGAACGAACCAACTGGAAAACTAGCAGCTTTAACCCCCTACAAGCACACCATATGGCAACAGTGGCAAGGAACAACTCCCCTATTCCAGGGAGAAACCTTGAGCAGAGCCCCTGGCTGAAGCTCTAATAGCAGTAGTCAAATGTAAACTACAGGTATGTTTTCATAATTGGCTGTGTATTTTTAAAAGACTGAACTGTCTCGTCTGTCTGATGTATAGAGGCAGGGTGTTCCATAGCTTCGGTGCATAATGGATAAAAGCAGCTTCACCACTGCTTGTGGATCACCTTGGGTACAGTTAGAAGATTAGCATTGGAAGAGCTAAGGTTTTTTCATGGTTAATAAGATACTAAAAGCTCAGAGATATATGAATGTACAGTACACACACACACACACACACACACACACACACACACACACACACACACAATTAATATATGCTTTTCATTACTACTATTCAATTTATTCTATAACGTTGAGTTGTCTCTTGAACATAATACATTTAATTACTGATAAATCATTTTATGACAATAAACTTGGACTTGACCTTGAACATTATACTGCCCAGAAAAAACGAAATCCATAAAAACAGACACACACACACACAAAAAAAGAGATGCGAGTTGGGCAGGTTATCTTATTATTATTTTTTTACATTTTTTTATAACCTCCACTGCCAGCATTTACGGGCAGACCACAACAAATATATTTTGCCAACAGCAGTGATGCTCCAGCTGTAGTAGTCTCTACAGGTCCAGGAACAGGTGAGGATCTCTGCATGACAGGAGATGGACTACACCTGGATTTCAGATTTCACATCCTAAAGCCTGAGCAAAAGAAAAGAAATCAGTGTTCGACTTCACACACACCAGAGGATTGTAGCAGAGGAAAATGTCAAAGTTGGAGGAAAACTCCTGTAGTTGGTCACCGTGGTTGGTACCGGGCCTGAAAATGTGCCATAGTCACAATAGTCACAACACAACCTTGCCTTTCACTGGTTTCTTTACAAACAGGAGGAATTACTTTCAATAAACCATTTATTTCTAGAATAAGGTCTGGAAACTCTCCTTTGTGGGATGTTTTAAATGCTGCCATTAACTTTGAAAACATTGGTCTAGCCTATGGTCTGGTCAATTGCATTGCACTCCTAAAGTTACTTTCTACTTTAGCATTAAGTAATTATCATTTTGGACAACATTTCTTCTTCTTTATATATATATATATATATATATATATATGTACATTTTTTTTTCACTATTGATTTGGGGACCCCTAGTGGCAAGGGGGCCTCAAGCAGCCAGTTAGTTTGCTAGTGCCTAAGGCCGGGCCAGACATTACACGATCAACTACAAATTCAGTGTATGGATGTTTGCTGGCATTGCAACTACTGCTTTATTGCTTCATCATCTTAGTGACTGAGGGGAACAAACATTAATATGAAAAGTGTTCCCAGACTGATATCTCAGTAAGAAATAGATAGAGCTATGTTTTTACTCTACTTCAGCCAGGACCATCTATTTCAACAGTTTTGTTTACTGTACATGTACAGTATATCAAATATAAAATATATAAAACCCTGGCCCAAGGGAAACAGGAATGTAGCTATCAGGTACAAGTCACTTGTTTTGGTCAGTGTAAATGACTCAACAACTCAAGACCCAAAGTCTACACGTAGTCAGTTTGTTTGCATACAGATGTAAAATTGTGGGTGTGAGTAAATGTGCATATTTATCCATACCTTTTCCACCGCTGCCGTAGCCTCTTCTGTTTTATTAGGATTATGGCAGCCCCTCAAAGAAAATCCAGACATCACCCCTTTCAGGGATGCCACTTTAGGAGGCACAGGCATTGTGATGACCCTCTTTAGGTAACACCGCCTCCTGCAGGACATGTGCACACACACACATACACACGCACGCACGCACGCACGCACGCACGCACGCACGCACGCACGCACGCACGCACGCACGCACGCACGCACACAGGCACACACACACACACACACACACACACACACACACACACACACACACACACACACACACACACACACACGCACACACACAAAAGGGATTATAGGAGCCTGATGGAAAAATGGTCATTTTTAAGTAGTCAAATGCATTTAAAGGGTTTTGCATCTGAAATCTTATGTGTGTGTTTATTTTTTCATGATCTGCTTGGTTGTAAAAACCCTTTCTAACTAGAATAGAATCTCTATGAGCTTTTTTATTAATGAAACATACCTGAAGTCAGGCTCATAAAAAGATGTGTAGACATAGGTGTAGAACTGGCAGTGAGGATCAGCCGTGCATAGCGCCTCACAGGAATTGGGGTCATCCAGTTTCACGTAGCGGATGTCAAAGCCAGGAAAATCTAGGCCCTCATAACGAATTGTTGCCCAGTCTGCAGAAAAATCAACAAATAGGGGGAAAAGAGGAACAGGAAATGCAGCTCAATCAAGTTGTGATGTGTAAAATTGTCATTGACAATGAGTAGCACATTGGAGCTCTGTCACCTGTGAGATGTAGATTTATAAGTTTTATTTAGGCTCCATATCCAACATTCCACTTACCCTTAGGAAGTTCACAGAAGCGTGATGGCATTCCAGAATACAGGTCTTCTTTACTCTGCATTGGCTTCTGATCCTTTGAATTCTTCAGGAAGCAACGCACCTTCTGTCTTTTATGGAGATCAAATGTTGCAGTTAAAAATAACATGGTGCCTTGTACTTTTTATAATCTCATGGCTAATTAATACATTACATTACAATACATTACATTAGGCCTAAAAGACATTACATTACATTTGGCAGACACTTTTTAACCAAAGCGACTTACATCATGGTACCGTATTTTTCGGAGTATAAGTTGCACCAGAGTATAAGTCGCACCAGTCAAAAAATGCCTCACAAAGAGGAAAAAGCCATATATAAGTCGCACCTGACTATGAGTAACATTTATTCAATAAATGTATTCACAAAATCCAAGACCAAGAACACAGAGGCTGTAACTAGACACAGAGGCCAAAAAGATTCATATTAATGATGAGAGGGCGTGAATGGCCACCCATCTGTAGCTGTAGACAGCTGTAGACAGTAATATTTACTCCTTTTTCATTTCGGAATTATTCAAAAACATGTTACATTTCATATATAAGTCGCACCTGACTATAAGTTGCAGGGCCAGCCAAACTATGAAAAAAAGTGCAACTTATAGGCCGGAAAATACGGTAAACATTTAAGATTTTTTAAAAGCATTTCTAGGAAAAATATAAAAAGGTAGAGTGCAGTTAGGGTAATGAAAAATGGAAAATGAAAGATAAAAAAGAATAATACAAAATTGAAAACTGTAGAGTGCAGTAAGTATGGGGGAATGTGGCTGGGAATGACCACCACCTTCTTGTCCCTTTTGAGGTTGCCATAGTTGAAGACATCTCAACAGGCACAATTAATCCCTTAACTATTACTTATGACACAAGTTAGCACATTGCTGATTACCAACACACTTTTGATAAGTGAAGAAGGTGCATTTAGGGTGAGCAGAGCAGAGGAACTGGCAGTGCTCCGCCGACACGGCAGGAATCTGTTCAAAATCGTGAGCGGGGAAATCCGTATTTGTGAGGATCCGAGCCTCACACTGTTCAGCTGCAAGAGGATGTAACAGATTTCATAGTTAAGTTAATCATGTGTGTGAAAAATATGGCGAGGAAAAAAAAAGTCAACACTGAACAGTATTCAAATTTGTAGGCTACATGAATGTTTTCAGACCCTTTCAAGTTTTTCACATTTTGTTATGTTTCATACTCATCTTTAAACACATTCAATTCATTTTATCACCAATCTACATGCAACACTTGAAATTGAGCTCTGGTGCATCCTACTTCTATCAATGGCACTTGTGATGTTCTAGACCTTAATTGGAGTCCACCTCGGCCTAAATGAATTAATTGGACATTTTAAGGAGAGGCACACATCTGTCTCTGTGAGCTCTGACAGTTGAGGGTGTATGTAAGAGTGAAAACCATGCAGAGAGAATTATCCATAAACCTACGAGACAGGACTGTGGCAAGACCCAGATCTGGAGAAGGGTGCAAGAATACTTCTGCTGCATTGAAAGTGACCAAGCGCGCGATGAAATGAAGATAGAACTATTTGGCCACAATTCCCAATGGTGTGAGTGGAAGAAACCAGGCGCTGAGCTGCACTATATGGTTCTCTTATCTTAACAAAGGAACTCTTGATCTCATTTTCAGTGCCTCTCCTACAGTAATAATGTCCAATGAATTCATTTAGGCACAGGTGGACTCAAATCAAGTTCTAGAAGCATCTCAAGGACCATTGACAGAAGAAGGACCAGAGTAGTCTGGTTTTCACCATACTAAGCTCAATCTTTTAAGATTGAACATTAGTCTGGGGAGGCTGCACTTTGTTTCTACTGCACTTCACGTCGCTTAAGTTTCGTTATCGTCACGTCACCGGCCAATAGCGTGCCAGGATTAGAGTATGGCCGTTTCTGATTGGAGCCAAAGGTTCTGCCAGTAAACAGAGGATATAGATCTGCTGGTTTCCAGCCTGAGCTGCCCGGGCAAAATTCAAATTCCCTGGAAGTTCAGGCAGGGTTCACCCAGCCTAGGACCAGAGCTAAATTGCAAGTGTCATAAGAAAGGCTCTGAATACTTATGTAAATGAATGCATGTAAGTACACGTCTGTGCATACTTTGACAATCTGACCGACTGTTGATCTGGAAGACCTTTTGTGAGAAGCCTGACACAACCCCACTCAGGATCTTCAGTGCTGGCGGTTTTGAAACTGACCAACTGAACTTCAGGTGGCATTTGTATCTGACAAGAAAGCAGACATTACTCAAATCAGTTGTAAGCTGTATGACAAGTGACACCACAACAAAATGCTTAATCATCTGTCAGTCATTCCCAGACCCAAATATAACAGGAAAGTAATGATTTGATGATGATATTCTCAAAAGAAGGTTGTGTACTTGTACAGGCCTATGGCAAAGTCATCATTCAGCCAGGAAAAGAACCGACATCCTGGATCTGATGTACAGGCTCTCTGGCACTCCTTATAGTCTGCTGTGAACAGGGAGTGATAATCGGCTCCATAGAAGTCTACATCCTCATAGACAGATGACAAACACCCATCTGATCCTTGGTGGGGGGAGGGGTGTGGGTGTGGGGGGAGGGATTGTTAAGACAAGAATAAAAGGGTGGAGAGAAAACACATCAGAACGCAGAACACATCAGAACCAACTCAACACGCATTTTAAAAACAAATGTAATCATGGTCAATGATTCTTTCACTAGACACACCTCTCATTTTTCTCTGACAAACAGTGGTAAACTTAAATCTGTTTTAAATGTGTATATGCAGCAGTTACTGAAGTGAGGAGGAAGCCGAGTGAGCCCACCAGTTGTCTCATTGCAGTTCTTAAGGGAGTAGCCTGATGTCACCCCCTCCAGCTTGTTCACTCGAGATGGTTCCCCAGTGTCTGTGTGCTTGAGGTAACAGTAGAAATGCCTGGGCAGATAGAGACAAAAATCAGATATTGTTACAAATCTCATAGACCTTGAAAATAATGCATTATGAATTTCTGTAGCATGTACTCGTAATTTCCTGACTATTAGCTGCGGCTTATAGGCCTTGATTTTGCAAAATTTCATCAACTATGAGGTCAATACATGGGGGCAGTTAATATTGCATTAATATGGTTTTGTTTCTTCTATCTTGAATAAAACAATGACAGTTGAAGTAACACCTGCGGCTTATACACAATGCGGCTAATACACAGGAAATTACTGTATATTTGTGGTGGATGTTTGTGTACTACAGTGGTTGTGGTGTGATGGCTTGTAAGGCACCTGCTGTCCCTGGTCCAGTCAGGTCTGATGAAGGTGAAGAACTGGCAGGAGTGGTGCTGGCTGCAGGCCCGCTGGCAGTGGAGCTCATCAGGGGAGAAGATCTGCAGCACATCGCTGCCAGGGAAGTCCACATCCACCCTTAAGTCCGAAAAACATTCTACACACACACACACACACACACACACACACACACACACACACGCACGCACGCACGCACGCAGCAGTGCACCAATACAGGAGAACATGAGCAAATGATGAATCATTGGTTCAAAGAGTAAGAGGGCAATGACTGTGAGAACACAAACAAACACGGTCCATCTGTGACACTGCCACATAAAATGCTTCATAAAACGTACTAATCTCAGCGTCTTTTTCTAACAGAAGATGAACGCTTCAACTAGCCCTCAGTATCTCTCCTCGCCAGGCTCACGTCACCATTCCACCTGACATCTCAGATGCATCTATCTTTGCAACACTTACTGTAGCTTCCACGATGTTTAATAAAAGCATAGGGGCTACATTCACGCATCCGTTGCTGATCAGACGAAGAAGTTTTTAATGCGGCTCTGACAACACCTCAAGATGTGTTCACATCTGCATGTTATGTGAGAAGTTTTTAATGCGGCTCTGACAACACCTCAAGATGTGTTCACATCTGCATGTTATTTTTAAACTCAGTTGTAAATATTTTCTTATGAATCAGGTAATTTTGATTCAAAACAGTGAATTTCGCCGAAAGGTGAGAAGTTTGCATGCCTGCAGGGCTGGCTTTTCATTCATACAGCTCTGCCCCTGTCAAGAGTGCCTAACCTGGCTCACTCTGGCACATCTGAATTTTCACTCCTGCAAGAATGCGCGTCCATGTTCTTTGAATGGGTGGAGTTAGGGCCAGCTTGGAGGAAAAAGGGCTATTTGAGTTGTGTATTTTCAACATCTGCTGGCCGTTTTGCGAATCCCATACCCCACCTTAAATCTGTTCAAAATGTGTATATGCAGCAGTTACTGAAGTGAAGAGGAAGCCCACCAGTCGTCTCGTTGCAGTTCTTAAGGGAGTAGCCTGATGTCACCCCCTCCAGCTCGGTCACTTCAGATGGTTCCCCAGAGTTTGTGTGCTTGAGGTAACAGTAGAAATGCCTGGGCAGACAGAGACAAAAACAGATATTGTTACAAATCTCACAGACCTTGAAAATTGAATTTGCAATATGCATTACTCTAGCAGGTATATTTGTGGTGGGTGTCGTAGTGTGATGGCTTGTAAGGCACCTGCTGTCCCTGGTCCAGTCAGGTCTGATGAAGGTGAAGAACTGGCAGGAGTGATGCTGGCTGCAGGCCCGCTGGCAGTGGAGCTCATCAGGGGAGAAGATCTGCAGCACATCGCTGCCAGGGAAGTCCACATCCACCCTTAAGTTTGGAACACATTCTACACACACACACACACACACACAGAGAGAGAGAGAGAGGTGCACCAATACAAGAGTACATGAACAAATGATGTAACTAATTGTTAACTGCTTATTGTGCACTGCTAATAGCTAATACGCACATGTTATTCTAAAGCGTTACCATACTTTTTTTCTTTTTCTCTTTACTCAATTACCAATGATACATCATTTGTTCATGTTCTCTTGTATTGGTGCACCTCTCTCTCTCTGTGTGTGTGTGTGTGTGTATGTGTGTGTGTGTGTGTGTGTAGAATGTCACTCTGAAGTGACCGAGCTGGAGGGGGTGACATCAGGCTACTCCCTTAAGAACTGCAACGAGACGACTGGTGGGCTTCCTCTTCACTTCAGTAACTGCTGCATATACACATTTTGAACAGATTTAAGGTGGGGTATGGGATTCGCAAAACGGCCAGCAGATGTTGAAAATACACAACTCAAATAGCCCTTTTTCCTCCAAGCTGGCCCTAACTCCACCCATTCAAAGAACATGGACGCGCATTCATGCAGGAGTGAAGATTCAGATGTGCCAGAGCGAGCCAGGTTCGGCACTCTTGACAGGGGCAGAGCTGTATGAATGAAAAGCCAGCCCTGCAGGCATGCAAACTTCTCATCTTTCGGCGAAATTCACTGTTTTGAATCAAAATGAATGATTCATAAGAAAATATTTACAACTGAGTTTAAAAATCACATGCAGATGTGAACACATCTTGAGGTGTTGTCAGAGCCATTTCACCATTAACAAGCTGCTTGTCATCACTTACAAGCTGCACGTTAACTGTTAACAAATATGCTTGTAAGCACCTTTAAATGCTGCTTATTAACACTTACAAGCTGTATGTTAACAGTTAGTTAATGTTATTAAAGGATAACAACAGTTAACTAACTGTTAGTAACTAATTGTTAACTGCTTATTATGCACTGTTAATAGCTAATAAGCACATGTTATTCTAAAGCGTTACCAAAAGGGTTTTTATAGTTACATATATATTTCCACGACATATACCGTAGACAAACTTAACATACAGTACCTTCACTAAAGCAGTATCTTAGAAGAGGTATCAGACACAAATGAATCATACACAGCCTCATCATTGCTTTGACAAAACTAGACCTAATAAAATCCACAGTGTCTCTGAGGTATTTATGAAGCTATCCATAATAATGTACCTCTTCTTTTGAGTTCAAAGAGTAAAAGTAAGAGGGCAATGACTGTGAGAACACAAACAAACAGAGTCCACAGTCCATCTGTGACACCACCACATAAAATGCTTAGTGGTATACCAAATGCACTTCAGTATCCATATTGTGTTTGTGTGTGTGTGCATACAGCTATAGTGAGTGTGCAAGTTAGACAGTATGTGTGTGTGTGTGTGTGTGTGTGTGTGTGTGTGTGTGTGTGTGTGTGTGTGTGTGTGTGGGTGTGTGTGTGGGTGTGTACCTGCGTACCGTATAAAAGTCAGTGCAATTCAGATCCAGGCATGAATAAATCCTAGGCCCCATCTAGCAAGAGGGAAACGTTCCAGAATGTACAGTACAGTAACATTGTGAATACTGAAAATTGCCAATGATTTCTCGCCCTCCCTTGTAATTCACCAGGACACTTAAACTTCACTTTCACACAGAAGTGCACCAATATAATAAACATATGAACAATGTTTATATAATTAGAAATCAGGCCAAAGAAAACATTTGATAAGTATTTTCATATAGTTACAGTACCCTCCAGAATTATTGGCACCCTTGGTAAAAGTTGACTAAGAATAGGTCTAAAAATAATCTTTAGGTGATTTATTGTACTCCCACAATGAAAACAATGAGGAAAAATACACCCTGCAAGGGAAGCAAATTTATTCTGAGAAAAAGGAAAATCTCATAAAGAAATAAATGTTTTTAATAAAAACACGTCACTCACAATTATTGGCACCCCTACTTGTAATACCTTCTTAAACCTCCCTTTGTCAATAAAACAGCATGTAATATTCTTCTCTGACACCCCATAAAGATTGAGAATACAAAGTAAGGGATTTAAGACCATTCATCTTTACAAAACCTCCCCAGATCGTCCAGATTGCTAGGTCCACACTTGTGCATTCTTCTCGTTGACTCATCCCACTGTTTTTCTATGGAGTTTAGATCAGGGGACTGCTATGGCAATGTCTGAAGCTTTATTTTGTGTTCAGTAAACCATATTTGTTTTGATCTGTGCATTTGTTTTGGTTCATTGACCTGATGAATGATCCAATCATGACCAACTTTTAGGGCCTTGGCAGAGATTGTTTGATTTCCTTTGAAAATGTTCAGGTTTTTCTTGGTGTTCATGATGCCATGCACCTTAATTAGGTTCCCAAGGCCTTTGGGAATTAAAACAGCCCCACAATAGCACAGCCCCTCCACCATAATTCTGATTAGGCATGGGGTTCTTTTTAGTATAGTCATTCTTCTATGTACGCCAAAGACACCTTAAGTGTTTTTAGCAAAAGAGCATAATTTTATTTTCATCTGACAATAGACCACACTCCCAGACATGTCATGGTACCATTCAGTAACTCCTGCCATTTACATTGTTCATTAAATGACTCTACTGGCTTTAACCTGACATGCTGTCTAAATAATCTATTAGCAGTGAGGTCACTTTTGAAGATTTTTTGGGGGGACTTGGTGACCCCAAGATGATAGCTTTGTCTGTAACTCTCAACAGTGGTTCTTATGGATTTTTTTGCCTATCATACCATCCTCCATACTGTGCGTGGGAGCAAAATAGCCATGGGTCTTTGTCCAAGCATGTTTGCCACATTTCCAGATGATTAGAACGTTTTAGTCATCATTTTAACTGGAAATATAGGCATTTTCAACAAAATACCTAGTTTCCATAGACATTCTCTTACTTACAAATGTCAACACAATTTCTTTTTATTTCAATTTAGTGTATTCTCTTGTCTCTCCAATGTTGAAAAATGACTAGAGGATTTAGCCTCTGAGTGACTTCATTTTCATACCATAGTGAAAAAGAACGTCATGAACTACTTCTGAAAGTTCACAGACACTCTGATTTACTTTAAAACGTTGCATTTACATAGGAAAATGCTCCTGTTAAATGTTGTACATAATATGTTTCAGGGGTGCCAATAATTGTGAGCAAGCTGTTTTTGTTAAAAATATTTATTTCTTTATGAGATTTTCCTTTTTCTCAGAATAAATTTGCTTGCCTTGCAGGGTATATTTTTCCTCATTGTTTTCATTGTGGGAGTACAATAAATCACCTAAAGATTATTTTTTATACCTATTTTTAGTCAACTTTTACCAAGGGTGCCAATAATTCTGGAGGGTACTGTACATATATATTTACACGTTACATAATCAGACCTACAGTATGTTCTATCTACTGTAACATGCTCATACCGAAGTCAAACTTAATTAACATACCTTCACTGAAGCAGTATCTTAGAAGAGATATCAGACACAAATTAATCATACACAGCTTCATCATTGCTTTGACAAAACTAGACATGAAAATATCCAGAGTCTTTTCTCTGAGGTATTTATGAAGCAAGCCATGAAAATGAAAAAGCATTTTTCAGTTCAAAGAGTAAGAGTAAGAGGGCAATGACTGTTAGAACACAAACAAACAGAGTCTACAGTCCATCTGTGACACTGCCACATAAAATGTTTTATAAAATTGAGTGGTATACCAAATAATTTAATATGAATAATGTAGCCAAAATTAGGACTTTGTGTGTGTTTAAGCTATTAACAAAATATATCATAAACGAAACAAATCCATGGTTCACTGTAGGGGGAAATGACCATGATAGCCTTCATATTTCACCCCAATATGATTCAGTCATCCATATAGACTAGGCTACTTTGTTATTCTACAGACAACTGATTGGGAATGAAAAAGAGCATCCCAGAAAGGCACAACCTCGTAGAAGTAAAGATGTAGGTATTCATCACTCTGTGTAAACCAGTGGAGGGCTGAGAACCAAAGGGGCGTAAGTGACATTTTGGTCAAAATTGAGTTATACATATCACCTGAAAGCTCTTGATGAGCTCTTTCTAACTGACAAAATTATAGAAGTAAAATATTTATAAATATAACGTTATTGAACAAAAACCAAATGTCTTTAATTGTGAACATATAGAAGCAGTTAGATTTGTTTCGGCTCTCCTGTAAAGTTGGTGAAATATCACTTACGCCCCTTTGGTTCTCAGCCCTCGCAGTGTGGACAAATGATGAAACATTTATTATTTCAATTGTAATGCTTCTTAAAGCAACACTAAAGCACTTTTGCTCTGTCGCACACACGCTATTTGTTTATCCAGCAAATAACAGACAAGGTAGAATATGTTGCATGATTTTATGAAAGTATGATGTGTTGCGACATTGAAGCAAGTCAAATTTGTAGTTTCTGATGTCTCATTTCATCGAACTACAGATACACTACCCCACCTCGTAAAGTTACATAGTGCGGTTATAGCCGATAGAGGGCCGCGAAGTGAAAGCAGAAGTGCCGTTCACCCTGTTACGAGTTGATGAACCACTGAAATGATTTTGGAAAAAAAAATGTAAGGTTCGAAAAACTCTTTAGTGTTGCTTTAACATGAAATTATGAAGTATTTGTGGAGTTCATCAGTATGCTATTCAAATATCCAGAGAATCTAATTTGCAATCAAAGGATAGAACTGAAAATAAATATTGGATGGCTGTGGTCTTTTGGACCTCAGATGGCACTGCATTAAAACCAGACCTGTTTGTAAAGAAAATCATTGTATGGGTTCTGTTTTCATTTACATTTTACATAACATCCCAACTCTTTTTGATTTGGTGCTGCATAATGTTTGATACATTTATCGCAATGTATCAATTCCTTTCCACAAATTCACCATTTTTCAAAATTTCCCTAGCATTATGACTGCCCAAAATAATTCTCTTTCATATCTTTTCATAGCTCAACATTACTAGCAGGGCCCCTTGACTTAACAATGTTGACACATTTCGATTTTGCTTATTTTTGACACAGTGTAATTATTTATTGTATTTTCCTATTTTATTCCATATGACTAGTTCTATTATAATAGAGATACTTAATATGCAGGCCCTTATAACGGTGTACAATGTAAGGTAGCCTAACATTTTTGCAAGTACTGTATTACACGACTTTCCCCCCAAAAAAATATTTACTGAATTTCAAGACTTGAATATATGCCAAGAAATGTTTAAATTCAATAACCTTCCTAGGATTTTCAGGATCGCAGGAACCATAATTATACGTTTTTGTGGGGTAAACACCCAAACACACTGAATGTTACATTGATATTACATATACAGTACATTGATATTACTATTACACATACATGAACAAAAGGTGTCACAAAATATTGCCAGAGACAAACTACAGACAATGTAATTTCTTTACATATGTTTTTATTTTGTGTCATCACTGGGTAATGCTGACAAAGGGGGGGTGGCAAGGTGCTGCATAAAGATGAGTTATAACTATGAACACAGAATTCCGATTTGATCACAATTCTCCTTTTATCTCGCTGTGATGTTAAAGATCATTTCATCTTTATGAACATCTGATTGTTACCCACAAATTCCCCCGTTCCATAAAGGTATTAACTGTGCATATTCACCTCAGTATAGCTTTGGCTTAAGAAGGGCTGAGGTGAGGAAACAGCTTCTGGCCAAAAAGGCTGAGCGGCATGTAAAAGCAGCATATAGCATTAGATGCGAAATATATCATGTGAGAGTATAGCTTTGTATAGTCTTATATACTGCACTATAGCTTATGATGGAAAGTGCTTAATAATACAATCATATATGTATAAAAACAAATTCAAATTATTACCCAGTCATTTTAAGCCCATAGAAGTCAGTAAACATAATTAATGACCGTACTGAGTGGGCTGTTTCTACTTGATAAAATAAAAAAAAAATGGCATATGTTTCTGCTAGCTCAAGATTATCATGCACAAAACTAGATAGCAGTCAACTTACTGATATATAAAACAATAATAAAAGATAGTAACATATATGGCACACTGACTCAGATGTGAGGAAGTGCCCATAAAACACTGGAAGCCACCATGATGTAAGATTCCACTGGTTAAAATTATATCAAATCCACGAAGACACATAAATTCGTTCTTGTTTGTTTCCCCCCACATTTTCCGCTTGAGTTTTCCTGAGTTGTTGCTCTTCTTTCAGGGCCAACCAACCAATAACCTTTGAGCTTCACCCCATTAAGTGAGGGGACCGTCCAAGATCGCCCCGGCTCTACAGTGTGTAATATGGCCCTTCAACCCACCTGACACACCTGTCCCGCAGGTTCTCTGCTCTACCTTATGCACATACAAAGCACTAAACCATAACAACAGTGAGAGAGTGAGACTAGTAAGGAGAGTGAGGCTTTTAGATTAAAGGGAGAAGTGGAGATTACCAGTTTGCACCACATCTGCTTCTCTCCCTGTCTGAGGACCTTGGAATGCACAATATATAGAGATAAATATTGCCAGTACTATAAGCATTATTCCTGTAGTTACATACAGTGGCCTCCCTACCACTGGAGGCACAAGAGTATTTTGGTGTGGTCTCCTGGCTAGGCTTCTCACCCAACCATGCCCCACCGAGGAGGTCTGTTCTGTCCTATGGAGTGGTCTCCCCTGGTCACTCCTCGTCTACAGCCTCTCGTTTGGACTCCTCGAACTTCTGGTCAACCAGCTGGGTGGAAGGACTAGGGAGGGTTGGTACCTCCATAGCAGTCAATGAGCTTCCATCTTGTTCAGCGTCCTTCCTCTGCGCCAGCTCCTCCTGTGCAAAGAGTTGTTGAGTCCCATTTTCACACAACTGTAATTGTGAATTTAGTTTGTAAAGCACTGTTTGAAGTTGAAAGTATTTCATATGAACAAAAAATTATTGATTTGTAAAGGAGGAGGTATTTAGTTGAAGTGTGCACATCCAAATAAAGGTGCAGAAGCCAAAAAATGAACATCCAAAATGAAGAAAAAGGTCTGCACACTTGCTCCGTATGGCTCTTCCTCAGACTTAAAAAAGTTGAGGAAGTCTGAGGAAGAGCCACACGACTCGAAGCGTAACCTCTAACGAATTCTAATAAATTGATGTCTATCAAATGCGTCTGTGCATAGCTCATCATGGTCTTGCTTTCTAACCCTGTTCTGTGATTGGTCGCCAACATCAGGCGAAAATCTGGATGTTACTTTCCTGACTGCCTTAGCAGCGTGAATGAAATCACCGCACAAGGCAGGATGGGAACACCCAGGCTACTAATCGAGAGCAAATGTGCGGACCTTTTTCTTCATTTTGCAATGGAGGCCACTGGAGCTGCTAATCGTGTGATTAGTGAAGTTCATGAGGGTGCTACAAATGTTGTTCACCCCATTTGTGATACCATTCCTATTACTTTACGATTCGTCTGGTCTATCCTCCCCTTGCATCCACGAAAGAGAATCCTGTTTTGTGTGTGCTTAATATTACTCCCCCTTTACCAGCTTCTTGAAGGAAAGTCCATATAAGGCGATTACGTGACGTGAGATACAGACTTTCCAAGTCCAGTTGGTAACTTATTGGTGTTCTTAACTCTAAAATCTTCTGTAATAAACTCCAGGTGCCCTATGTACATTGTTGGTGTTTCGTTTTATGCGTAGAAACCCTGAGCAAGCTACTGATGAGGTTTGGTGCTGTTTTTAACAATATTACTGGTAAAAATGCTATTTGGGAAGCGTTTTGTTTACTGCCCTTAGCTAGTCCACTGTTTGCGATTTGGGGCTATAACGTACGTCAGTGCAAGCTCTGTAATGATTTATCAATGAAAAATACTGTCTCCATGGCTTATTAGATGTATTTTTATGCAGAAAAAGAGTCTGATGTCACTTTTCAGCAGAGTTACACTTTAGAGCAAGCAATAATGTAAGACTACAATGGGCATGTAAACGCTTGCTTTTAAAGTGTTTACCCTTTGATGCAAGTCTCACTGATTTGATTCATATGGTTATGTTATTTCTCGGACATACAGTATAATTACTTCTTAATAATGTTGAAATGATCTTTATTCTGTAGCTTGTGTGTGCATGCTTCACCTGTTCAGTGAAACGCTGAGGCACCTGCTCAGGGAACTCCTGTGGCTCTGTATCCTCCCCATTTGAGTGACAGCTGGGGCTGGGCACCTCTATGCCATGGCTTTCCAAGATAGCTGCCTCTAACATATCACATGACACAAAACAAAACTAGTTTACTATCACTAAACACACTTTACAGAGATTTCCCGTGTATTAGCCACATTGTGTATAAGCCGCAGGACAGTGTTTATTGCGAATTAAAAGAAACAAAACCATATTAATACCATATCAACTGCCGCCGTGTATTAACCTCAAAGCTGAAGAAATGTAGCAAAGTCAATGCATGAGCTGTGGCTAATAGTCAGGAAATTACAGTACTACCGTACACTCACAATCTGTCCGAGGTGTTGACTATGGTAAATGTTTTCATATTGCAAAATAATCTCACCAATGTTGGCTCGTCTCTTCATCTCCTTCCTGCGATTGGCAAACCAGTTGTACACCTTCAGTGCCGTGACGCGCTCAAATTCGGACAGCTTGCAGCCTTAATAAACCAAGACAGCAATCACAATATGGGCACTGCAAAGAGTCAAAGACAGCTAAATGATGACATATTGAAAAAGATGTGTCACATGAATTGTTAAAAGAGCAATGCAAGTCAAACTAGCCCCTACCAAATAAAAAAGGATTTAAATCACAAACCCATCATAGCTTTGCACTTTCCATCACTTTAGAAAAACACAATTTCCAATGGAAGTAGTACAGTATATATTGTACTTTCTTTTACATTACTTGCAGTGTACAGTAGGTGGTGAGGTGCCAACTTGTCACAGTCAATGCCTCAGATTGTTTCTGGATTTCAAATTTGTGGATACAAGCTTGTGCATCTCAAAATAAATTGAGGACTTCTTTAGTTCACTGCATCATTTCTTTATTGCATTACGAATATATCCCCAAATAACTTCTCAACAAAGATAAATAATTGTGAAATACTGAATAGGGTTTAATTTTGAATGCAATCAATCAACCACCAAATTTGAAATTAACTAGCCAGCGGCAACACCGTCCGACCTCTGATGTACCTCGGCCATCCAGCGTATTCTACAGCCAGCCAATGAGGTGCGTTAGTGTCACTAGCCTTTTGTATATCATTTAATACATTAACCATACCATATATTAAATTATGAAGTGCATAATACAAATTTGAATATCATTCAAATATGTTGCCAAACCTGCTCCTGGATACAGACCTGGTTTCTGGATGACCGAGTTGCAGGCATTGGCAATCTCCTCCCTCTTAGCCTCATCAGGGTACTGATTCTCCATAAAGAAACTGGGAAAACAGACACCCATCATGAAGTTTATGGATCTAAATACTCAATACAACAACTGAATGGCCATAACTACTAAAAAAGTAGAGGTAGATCAATTCATTGGTTGGTCATCTAATTGGGATCGGCATTGACCAATAACCGAGTACATTTCGCAGATTAGTGGCTTGTGTGTACCAGTAGACTCCAGCCAGAACTTCTGGAAGAGTAAAACATTGTTGTCCCTGGGAGAAAAAGGAAAGGCTTAAATTCTTACCATTCTTTATCATGCAAATAGAGGGGGAGAAACGGACCGTACCCATATCGTTCAACCTCTACAAAAAAGCTTCATAGTCAGTGCCAGCTAGGTTTTAATTAATTTAATAGCCTACTGATTGGAGATGCAGTCGGAAAATCACACATCCTTACTTTGTACAACCTAGTTTTTTAGAGGTGTGCTACTGTACTTTGGATGCACAGGTAACTTCACAATTAGGGTGTGCACTTGACATTTTTCACACACAGGCCTGTGTATCCTAAAACAGTGTGTCAAAATATTGGAATATCATATGTTATTATTAATGATTACTAGACTTAAACCTATTACTTGACATAAACCTTAGCTCAACTGACTAACCCCATTTGGCAGAGGGTATACCTCTGCGACAGTATGCTTCATACCCAAGCAACAACTTGAACATGTATACTTCTAGCAAATCACATTTAAAGGACTAGTATCCCATTGATCATGCCTCCTGTGCAGTAGAAATACAGTGCAGACTCCCCAGACTAATGTTCAATCTTAAAAGATTGAGCTTAGTCTGGTTATATGTATATTTTCCACAAAAACCTTAATTATTATGATATCCGATACTGTGCATACATAAAAAAAAATCACAATTATTTCTTACAGTATGGATATCCATTACCTGATGCCTTGAAACAACATTTCGATCCTATTACAGAAACGTACTGAATGTGCAAAACTCAAACAATGACATTTTTAGATGGTTTTATTTTTTGACCCTTTTGAAAACTGATTGAGACATTATCTGTACAACACATTACACAAGAAATATGCAAGGGAGCAAAGGAAGTGGGTCTTGTGAGTTTAGAGCCAAAATTAATGAATTACATTAAGAAGAATACATTCGTCATCTTAATGACTGCCCATTTCAGGCTTATCCTCAAACCCAATATTACTTTCATACATCAAAGCAGATTTTCTTTGGGAACACAAGAAAAATAGATCATTGCTTCCCCCTTCTATGAGGTAATGGTACGCTGCAGGTGCCAGATATCGAAGGAGACCGGCAATGTACCAAACCATCTCAGAGCAAGTCTCTGCCTCTGCACAAATCAACAGTATAGTGAAATAAAACACACCCATGTTTTGTGAACAACATTCACCTTTTTACACATTTATCCAATAATGTAGGACACTTCATATTTACAGTAGGAACTACGTGATTGGATCTGAATTGTTGACAGGTACAAAAGTGTACTAATGCAGGTGAAATGTGTTGACTGAGTGGAAAGTTTACTAGATAGAGATAGATAGATGATGAATAATGAATAAAGTTATCATTTACAAATGATAGTGTTACTGCAGCAATTAATAATATTAACATAAACAACACACACAAGTAAAATGAATAAACAAATTAACAGAATCGCTGTATAAAGGTAGGGTAGAAGATCCTGGAAAACAATTCAGCAAAGCTGCATTTTGAAAATATACAGGTCAGAAGTCCCAACCCCTTTCTTCAGACTTCCCTGGAAGTCACGCCTCCAGAGTACAGGAACGTGCTATGCTTGTTCACGAGCAGGAGGGAGGAGCAGATTGCAGTTTGATAGATGCATCAGAATCCAGAAACAGTCCGTTCAGTATGATTGGATAGTGTTTTTCCTGGATTGTTCGTTATAAAGGCCACTAAAACTTTTCATCTTTGTGTCAAAACTTTTAATTAATTGGTTGCAATGGGGGTGTGAAGTGTATTTCAAGCAATATGTTAAAAAATGCTCCAGAGAGCATACTCCAAGCATCTCCAACCCCACCTTTAAAATGTGCATTGTCCCTCAGAATAATGATTCTCCTCTCCTGACACAAAGGCAAGTCATTATAAATTGTTACAGCACTTACAAGCACAAGCTCATTTCATCGGCTGGTTTAGCTTTTTGGTGCCGTTCGCTCTGATAATTGCACTAGAAAGAACAGACTAGTAAAACATTCAGCATTGTGCTGCACACATACTGTAGTGTAAAGAGGAAAGGTGACAGTAGTCCTCCGCGGTGCTCCTGTGCTGCAGACTACCAGCTCAGACACATATCCTCTCAGCTGTCCAAACTGTGATCTGTCCATCAGCTAGTCAATGATCCATGAGGTCATGGAGGTGTCCACCTGCATCATATGAAGCTTCTCTCGCAACAGTATTGGTTGTGTTGTGTTGACTGCACTGGAGAAGTCAAAGAAACACTACTCTCACATAGCAGCCAGGTTCATACAGGTAAATGTGGGTTCGCTGAAGCAGGCAGATGACTGCATCCTAAACACCAACCTCAGAGCGGTAAGCAAATTGCAGTCCAAGGAGGTCCAATTGGCAAGCATCAATTTCTTCAGGACTTCCATGCAGGGGGACAGGAGGCCACCAGTCTCGTCATTGAAGACAACTGGAGAAGACTTCTTGGGTACTGGAACAAAGCAGGACGTCTTCCACAGCACCTTCTCCTGACACAGGCTGTCCAGCATCGTCCTGTAGGCTTTCTTGCCCCGCCCCTCTTCTTTTTGTTAAGCTGCCCCTTTAGGTCACATGATTTTACATCTCCAGAAAATCTCCCTTGTGAACTCTCTCAGTAGATAATAAGGACATAAATTCATGGCTAACATGGCTAACGTGTCTGGGCTTGTGTGGTAGGAGGAGGCTTCATTCAGATTTGCATTCTTTCTTCAGAGTGCAAGGCCAATTACGATTAAAAAACTTAAAGTATGCAATATAAGTATGCCATTAGAAAGAAAGTTGAAAGGCCGTCAGTTGCAAGGCATCTCAACACTACAGGCCATGATGCCAATTCACTTAGGTCACACAGCCTACTAGAGGAGGAGACCATGAAAACCTGAAGAAGGCACTAAACACGCAATAGACACATTTTGTATGCAAATTTTGTAAACATTTTATATTTTTCTTCTTCAATGTCTGGGGTCTTATAAGGGTTCCATCAGATGAATGTGTCCAAGGTTACACCAACTGTTGTTGAACAACACAGGAAGACCCCTCCTTTCTTCTTACCGCTCAACCTGTGATCTCTGTCCGCCCAAATAATCCGTAAGCCTGGAACTGTGCAGTTCGAGTCCTGACCTTTTTACTTTGACTTTACTTTTTTTACAGCCAATCTCGGTGAAGGAAATATCAATGGCTCCATACAGTAAACCTTGATTTATGTCTTATTGTAGATGGGGGGAAAATTACAGGCAGAACCCAAGCAAATGATTGCTGCATCATCTCAGATTTCAGTATCTATACTCTTTTGATCCCGTGAGGAAATTTAGAAATGTATCCCAATCCGTGAATTAGTTAAACACACAGTGAGCACACAATAACCCAGAGTGAGCTGCCTGCTACTGCTGTGCTCGGGGAGCAGTTAGGCGTTAGGTGTCTTGCTCAAGGGCACTTCAGCTGTGGATGTGGGCATGGGAGAGCAGTGCTCAACCACTTCCCCCGCCCACATTTTCCTACAGGTCTGAGATCGAACCAGCAACATTTTGGTTACAAGCTCGAAGCCCTAACCAGTAGGCCACGTTTGTTTAACACTCTGTAAAGTGTCATAAAACATATGTAATCGCTCTATAGGTAAAATTAAATTCAAAGTGAAATATCTCAACGTTTAATTAGCTCACCTCTCCATGATTGACTGACACTCTTTCCTCCATGTAAATCGACTCCCTCTGCGCAGCCGGAAAGGCCCGCCCATTATTCCCCGATCACCAGGGCTACCTCCCATCCTCCAGTCGGGTTCTTCTTTCACCAAAGAGCGCATGGACAACGTAGCTCCTGCACGAGGAGACATTATGAGGCTAAATATCGAACTTAACCCAATAAATAATCCTTCTCTTTATGCCCAAAACATGCAGATAATGTTTATTCACAGCTGGGCAAGCCTTATAAAAACATCAACTAAGGACACATGAGACACATGTGTGGTTATGGCATGGGGGTGACACCCTGACATGTGATGGCGAGGGTTACCTGTCTGAGCCTGCTGGTGGGCAGAGTACCATGGCAGCAGGTGCAGCAGCAGTTCCCTCTGCCTACTCCAAGGGGCATCATTCCTGCTCCTAGGGGTCTGCATGTGCTGGCTTTCGCTCCACCTGATTCCTTAAGGCAGTCAGCCAATCAAGAAAGACTGTGCGTTAACACAGGGGCTACTCTGTCGCAGGCAACTCCCCCTACAGGGGTTGTGAGTCCTTATGTTAATAGAGTGATTTACTCGAACATCAAGAGCCCCAAATGTAGATCAACAGGCTACTTGTGTTTATTTTTTTGTTGGTGTTGGTGATCTGGTTGAATTGCACACTGGATTGCATACATAGTCAGCCCAAGCAGAGAGGTTTGTGTTGCCCATGCACAGTGGAGCATTAAAAGAAAGTGGAGCCACATTAGCATCAGGATCGAGTGTTAAGTGGAGAGCTGCTGGAGCACTGACACCGAGTGCTGTAGAGCAATCTTTTAGCTGAGGAGATGAAAACCAGCACGACAGCACCAGGATTAGGACTGAGACAAACATATCTGTGCCCAGAGGTTGGGAGGTATAATATAGAGGTCCTAAAGGGCTCATTGCACACCCTGGAATGTTTGCTAAAACATTTTTCATAGCGTGCCGTGAATGTAAGTGTATCATTACTTTTGGCTAGATTAGAGCCTGGGTTGGTTCTGAGTGGGTCAATTCAACTTCTGAACATCGTTAACACCACTTCTAGCTTTGCCAATTGAGGCATTAACGGTAGGGAAATGGTCCTGACTGACAGCATGTCGTTGCATACTGCCAACATTTCCGGCTGCGCATGATGGCAAGGGGGCTGTCGACTGGGTCCATTTTGGTTCTCCATTTAAACAGTTACCCTCTAGGACCAACTCAAAATGGAAGGCAGATGAGAGGTGAAAAATGGGGATGGGTGCAGCAGAAGGTAAGTGTGTGTGTGGAGAGAGGATTGTAGCCAGAAAAGCATTACATCCAAACGCCTCAGATGCAAACCCCCATGCCACCCCCAAAACATGCTGTGAAGTCACCTACACAAAGCCTCTTTCACAAAATGGGGCCATAACATTGCTATAAAATCAGGTGTAACAGTTAATTGTTACTCATACAAAATGTTTTACTAAAGACCGCAGCCCTCTCTTTCAGATACTACTACGCTGTCCTTATCACAATAGCCTTCTCGTCTAAACAAGGTAAGCTAAAATAAACTGGCATATGGTTGAACAAACACAACTAATATCCCTCTGAATTATAGTTAGCCACCTCGATAGGCCTGATCTCAATGACCTCTAGTATGCCATTACAGTTCACCGACAGTAAAATACAAAAACATAATCTTGAGTCCAACTAAACCTTTGTATAACTCATTACTCCCACTGTATTTTCCATGGACAAGGTTTGATAGTAGAGTCTGTCCTGAATGTCTGATTTATTTAAACCAATTTTTTACTTATTTTTCTATTTTACTAAGCCACACACAGTACTGTATGTCATCTGTATGTGCAAGGTGGACATGATTTGAGATGCAAATGCCACCAGGCCTAATTTTGCTACCACTGACTAAAGGAAGAGGAATTGAGTGGGATTAGGGTATAGAGCCGGGTGTCCATTTCCATTTAGTGTTGGATTCCCTGGTTGTTGCGTTGTATTTTAATTATAGGTCTGGGCTGAACATTTCATTTGGTCATAGTAGAATTATAAAGGTATTACAGAACATAACATATTTCTGTGATGTTCTGTAATACCGCTACAATATTCTATAGCCGCTATAGTATTTCTATAGTAGTCTTACAGTACTTCTATTACTTACCAAAATACTATAGCATTCCTATAAGATCGGTATAATATTTTGTCCAAAAATACTATAAGATTCCTATAGTACTTTTGACACTGGGTTCAAATTACTCCAGAATTACACTTTAACATTAAAACTGAAAAGTTAAAGTAAAGCAATATACAGTAGCCTGATAGTATTTTTTCAGATATGCACAGGAAAGATGTTAAATACAAGATCCGTATCTGTTTAACCCGGTCACCATCAGCCCAGCCAATGGTTGTGTTGATTGCATGGTCTGTCATATAAAGCTCAACCTATGCTGGATAAGGGTTTGTGATTGGTTCCTACTGTAGGTTTCTTGAAAATTGGCAATGGGTGACACTGATAAACCTACTGTATCTACAGTAGCTATCCTAGAGCTGGCTTACAAGGCTGTAACTCAATAGCCCACCACCCACCCCTGCCTGGTGCATGTGTTTAATCTATTATATTATCATTATTATATTGCTCAAACCTGGGCTGTTGCGCTCAAGCAGGTACCACCGGTAGAAGGCTCTGCGCTTTGAGTCGCTCATCTCCAGACCCTGCTGCAGCAGCCACTGGGAGATGTAGCTCTGGCTGATGCCTGAGGGAGACCGAATGGGAGAGGAAGGGCGAGAAACAAGAGCAGGGAATTTGGGGTAAAAGAGACAAGACGAGAATGTTAATATTAAACCCCCAAAATATGTAACAACTCGCAGCACATTTTTCAAGTGTCTACTTGACATTTAATCTACACTACATATGTAGTATGGTATTGAAGAGCACTGCAATGACTACAGTAAATTGAATGAAACACACTACTTAACTTCAACTGACTAGGGGCACTAACTTGAATCTGCAGCGTGTACTTCCGAAAAGTGCTCTGCACATTGGCGCCAACATGAGTGTGGCTCACAAGTGTATTGTATTGTATTGTATTGTATTGTTTCAAAACAATACAATACAATACACTGTTTTCAATACATAAAACTCTGCCACTGCCATGTCGATTACGATACGTTATATTCTTATTCGCTCAGGAATCCACTGTTTATTCAATGCTTGTTAAAAATGTATACGCCGATTTGTGCGTGGCAAGTGATCGTGCACTCATGTTACCGTCTATTCGTGGAGCACAACCACACAGTTAGAAGAGGTGGTGATGTGAATATCTGAATATTAGAAATGAGTTTGACATCTTTGATTTTTAGAAGTTTCATGGAAATTGTGTGAGGTTGTGTGATACAAATTGTGCCATACAAATTAGAGCCTCAGATGTTTAATGTGTTAAGATGTCAGGTGAGTCACAATTACCTGTGACCTGTCCGACAATGGCCTGAGAGATCCTTCGGTTATTCAAAAAGGCCTTGATCTCCTCCTTCACCAAGTTGCTATCTCTCCTACAACCACAAACACACGTCATAACCTTTTAGGGTAAGGTGGCCAGATGTCCAAAAACAGGGACATTTTCAGTTTGACTATCAATCTGATTGAAATACATACAGGTTTTATCTTCAAAAAACGGGGACATCGGTAGTTTTTCTATATTTTCCCGGAGACAGGCAAACAAAAACGGTGACTGTCCCCTGAAACCGGGGATGTCTGGTCACCCAATTTTACAGTCTAGAGTGGCTTGGAATACTTCGATGACAGTGATATGATTGAAATTTTAGGACAAGTGTAGAAAACTTCTAGAGCCCTGTGGTTAGAAGTCTTTATGAACTGCTGGGAACAAAAACAAAGAAAAAAATCCCAACAAATTCAGAGCATCATTGAAGTACTACACGGTGGCAGAAGCTAACTAGAAATGCAATTCCAAGGAATTACCAGTGCATGAAAATGCAAAAATAGATAGATAATGTAGATATGGTTACTAAGGTGTAGCTAGGGTAAACATGGTGGTTGCATAGTTTACAGAGAGTTGATAGTGTGAAGGTAGACAGTTTAAAGATGAAACATTCCAGCTCTAACTTAACTAATGATTTCTATCCATGTTAAAATGTTGATTAGCTAAGTTAGGTAATGATTTCTAGCAGATACGTTAAAAATGCTAATTATGCTAGCAATGCTAACTTTACTAACAATGCTAACCAGGTTGATTAGCTAACTTAACCGATGATTTCTAGCAGTAATGCTAAAAATGCTAACTATGCTAACAATGCTAAATTTGTTAATAATGCTAAAAAGGTTGATTAGCTAACTTAGTTGATGTTTTTTTGCAGTTATGCTAAAAATGCTAACTATGCTAACAATGCTAACTATGCTAACCATGCTAACTAGCTAACTTGCTAGTGAGGACTTTTATTTTGAAACATTTGTTGCTAGGGTATCCATGGTGGCCACTATCAATAAACAAGAAGTTACTGCAGTATAATCATGTTGGTTGCTATGGAAACGGTCATAAACACTTAATTTTAATGGTTGCTATGTTGGTTGCTAGGTACATGGAGGTTTCATGTAGTTGACTGGAGGCATAGTGGATGATAACTGACAGTTGGAATGGTTGAACAGTTCAATAGTTGAGTAGTTTCAATGGTTAAATGATTTAATAGTGTATTATTGCAGTGAGGACTTTTATTTTGAAACAGTTGTGGACAGAGGAAACAGTTAACAGGATATGTAGTCTTCTGAGAGACTGTATGCTTAAAGCCAGAGAAACTGACAGTTGGTGCCCAGGTGGCCGGCCACCTGGCGTAAGATTCTAATTGCTGCCGTGATGTCATAATGAGCAATGTTAAGTCTATGGGGGAAATTGTAATAGTTTTTAACTAATAGTTTAAAAAGTATAAAAGTTACAAAGTTGAAAAATACAAAGCACACATGGCATAAGCAAGACCTACGCAACAACGTTTGAATGAAGTTTCTACGTTAAACGGTTCAACCTGAATTGCGTGCGTTAGAAGAAGAACTAGAAATGCAATTCCAAGGAATTACCAGTGCATGAAAATGCAAAAATAGATAGATAATGTAGATATGGTTACTAAGGTGTAGCTAGGGTAAACATGGTGGTTGCATTGTTTACAGAGAGTTGACAGTGTGAAGGTAGACAGTTTAAAGATGAAACATTCCAGTTCTAACTTAACTAATGATTTCTATGCATGTTAAAATGTTGATTAGCTAACTTAGCTAATGATTTCTAGCAGTAATGCTAAAAATGCTAACTATGCTAACAATGCTAGATTTGCTAACAATGCTAACCAGGTTGATTAGCTAACTTAGTTGATGATTTTTTGCAGTTATGCTAAAAAAGGCTAGCTATGCTAACTATGCTAACCATGCTAACTAGCTAACTTGCTAGTGAGGACTTTTATTTTGAAACATTTGTTGCTAGGGTATCCATGGTGGCCACTATCAGGAAACAAGAAGTTACTGCAGTATAATCATGTTGGTTGCTATGGAAACGGTCATAAACACTTAATTTTAATAGTTGCTATGTTGGTTGCTAGGTACATGGAGGTTTCATGTAGTTGACTGGAGGCATAGTGGATGATAACTGACAGTTGGAATGGTTGAACAGTTCAATAGTTGAGTAGTTTCAATGGTTAAATGATTTAATAGTGTATTATTGCATTGAGGACTTTTATTTGGAAACAGTTGTGGACAGAGGAAACAGTTTAACAGGATATGTGTAGTCTTCTGAGAGACTGTATGCTTAAAGCCAGAGAAACTGACAGTTGGTGCCCAGGTGGCCGGCCACCTGGCGTAAGATTCTAATTGCTGCCGTGATGTCATAATGAGCAATGTTAAGTCTATGGGGGAAATGGTAATAGTTTTTAAGTAATAGTTTAAAAAGTATAAAAGTTACAAAGTTAAAAAATACAAAGCAGGCGTGGCATAAGCAAGACCTACGCAACAACGTTTGAATGAAGTTTCTACGTTAAACGGTTGAAGCTGAATTGGCTGCGTTAGAAGAAGAAGTTTAATAATAACTAGAAATGCAATTCCAAGGAATTACCAGTGCATGAAAATGCAAAAATAGATAGATAATGTAGATATGGTTACTAAGGTGTAGCTAGGGTAGACATGGTGGTTGCATAGTTTACAGAGAGTTGATAGTGTGAAGGTAGACAGTTTAAAGATGAAACGTTCCAGTTCTAACTTAACTAATGATTTCTATTCATGTTAAAATGTTGATTAGCTAACTTAGCTAATGATTTCTAGCAGTTACGCTAAAAATGCTTATTATGCTAGCAATGCTAACTTTACTAAAAATGCTAACCAGGTTGATTAGCTAACTTAACCGATGATTCCTAGCAGTAATGCTAAAAATGCTAACTATGCTAACAATGCTAAATTTGCTAACAATGCTAACCAGGTTGATTAGCTTACTTAGTTTATCATTTTTTGCAGTTATGCTAAAAATGCTAACAATGCTAACTATGCTAACCATGCTAACTAGCTAACTTGCTAGTGAGGACTTTTATTTTGAAACATTTGTTGCTAGGGTATCCATGGTGGCCACTATCAGGAAACAAGAAGTTACTGCAGTATAATCATGTTGGTTGCTATGGAAACGGTCATAAACACTTAATTTTAATGGTTGCTATGTTGGTTGCTAGGTACATGGAGGTTTCATGTAGTTGACTGGAGGCATAGTGGATGATAACTGACAGTTGGAATGGTTGAACAGTTCAATAGTTGAGTAGTTTCAGTGGTTAAATGATTTAATAGTGTATTATTGCAGTGAGGACCTTTATTTTGAAACAGTTGTGGACAGAGGAAGTAGTGAAACAGGATCTGTAGTCTTAATGAGATTGTATGCTTAAAGCCTGAGACAGAAGGTGCCTCTCATATATAGCGTTTACGCGTCCTCTCTCGCTCCTCACTGATCTACATAAAGAATGATGGAGCGGCAACAATGGGATAGTCTAGCCCTTCTTCTATCTTTCTTTATGTAGATCATTGAGGATCGAGGAGCGAGGGAGGACATATAAACACTGCTTGAGAGGGACCCACAGTAAATACTTTAAAAGTTGTATATAGTCTAATTAATGTTGATAGACAGAATGTTTAATGGATGTTGATAGGCAGATTGTTTAATAGATATTGATTGACAGTTTAATGGGTGGATGAGTGAATGGTCTGAAGAAGATGAATGGATAGAAGGTTGGATGGAATGTGCCTTATATTCTTGTTAAGAGAGACACTGATACAGCTCTCTGAGAGTAGTTGACACAGGTGTAATCAATTTAACTGGCTAGTCTTAAGAGAGCCAGCGTGTACTCTTAAAGCCTGAGACAGTAAATAATTTAAAAGTTGAATGTAGATAGTCTAATTAATGTTGATAGACAGAGAGTTTAATGGATGTTGATAGACAGATTGTTTAATAGATGTTGATAGACAGTTTAATGGGTGGATGAGTGAATGGTCTGAAGAAGATGAATGGATAGAATGTTGGATGGAATGTGCCTTATATTCTTGTAGAATGGAGAGACACAGCTCTCTACTGAGAGTAGTGGATACAGATACAGGTGTAATCAATTTAACTGGCTAGTCTTAAGAGAGCCAGCCTGAGACAGAGTAGATTGTTTAAAAGTTCAATGTAGAGCGTCTAATTGATGTTGTTGATAGGCAGACTGTTTAGAATGGGTGGATGAGTGAATGGTTTGAAGAAGATGAATGGATATAAAGTTGGATGGAATTAGGAGGACTTATTTTGATACTGTTGTGCGCAGAGGATACAGGGGAACAGAATATGTAGTCTTCAGAGAGGAGCCTGAGAGAAACTGACAGTTGGTGCCCAGGTGGCTGACCAGCTGGGGTAACATTCTAATTGCTGCCGTGATGTCATAATGAGCAATGTTAAGTCTATGGGGGAAATGGTGATAGTTTTTAACTAATAGTTTAAAAAGTATAAAAGTTACAAAGTTGAAAAATACAAAGCACATATGGCATAAGCAAGACCTACGCAACAAAGTTTGAATGAAGTTTCTACGTTAAACGGTTGAAGCTGAATTGCGAGCGTTAGAAGAAGAAGTTTAACTAGAAATGCAATTCCAAGGAATTACCAGTGCATGAAAATGCAAAAATAGATAGATAATGTAGATATGGTTACTAAGGTGTAGCTAGGGTAGACATGGTGGTTGCATAGTTTACCGAGAGTTGATAGTGTGAAGGTAGACAGTTTAAAGTTTAAACATTCCAGTTCTAACTTAACTAATGATTTCTATTCATGTTAAAATGTTGATTAGCTAACTTAGCTAATGATTTCTAGCAGTTATGCTAAAAATGCTAATTATGCTAGCAATGCTAACTTTACTAACAATGCTAACCAGGTTGATTAGCTAACTTAACCGATGATTTCTAGCAGTAATGCTAAAAATGCTAACTATGCTAACAATGCTAAATTTGCTAACAATGCTAACCAGGTTGATTAGCTAACTTAGTTGATAATTGTTTGCAGTTATGCTAAAAATGCTAACAATGCTAATTATGCTAACCATGCTAACTTGCTAGTGAGGACTTTTATTTTGAAACATTTGTTGCTAGGGTATCCATGGTGGCCACTATCAGGAAACAAGAAGCTACTGCAGTATAATCATGTTGGTTGCTATGGAAACGGTCATAAATGCTTAATTTTAATGGTTGCTATGTTGGTTGCTAGGTACATGGAGGTCTCATTTAGTTGACTGGAGGCATAGTTGATGATAACTGACAGTGGAAATGGTTGAACAGTTAAATAGTTGAGTAGTTTCAATAGTTAAATGATTTAATAGTGTGTTATTGCAGTGAGGACTTTTATTTTGAAACAGTTGTGGACAGAGGAAACAGTTTAACAGGATGTAGTCTTCAAAGAGATTGTATGCTTAAAGCCTGAGAGAAACTGACAGTTGGTGCCCAGGTGGCCGGCCACCTGGCGTAAGATTCTAATTGCTGCCGTGATGTCATAATGAGCAATGTTAAGTCTATGGGGGAAATTGTAATAGTTTTTAACTAATAGTTTAAAAAGTATAAAAGTTACAAAGTTGAAAAATACAAAGCCCACATCGCGTAAGTAAGACCTACGCGACAAAATTTGAATGGAGTTTCTACGTTAAGCGGTTGAAGCTGAATTGCGTGCGTTAGAAGAAGAATAATAAGAAGAAGCAGAAGACCGAGGAAGAACAGTACAGTGCATTTTCATGCACTGTAATAATAACTAGAAATGCAATTCCAAGGAATTACCAGTGCATGAAAATGCTAAAAAAGATAGATAATGTAGATATGGTTACTAAGGTGTAGCTAGGGTAAACATGGTGGTTGCATAGTTTACAGAGAGTTGATATTGTGAAGGTAGACAGTTTAAAGATGAAACATTCCAGTTCTAACTTAACTAATGATTTCTATTCATGTTAAAATGTTGATTAGCTAACTTAGCTAATGATTTCTAACAGTTAAGCTAAAAATGCTAATTATGCTAGCAATGCTAACTTTACTAACAATGCTAACCAGGTTGATTAGCTAACTTATCGATGATTTCTAGCAGTAATGTTAAAAATGCTAACTATGCTAACAATGCTAAATTTGCTGACAATGCTAACCAGGTTGATTAGCTAACTTAGTTGATGATTTTTTGCAGTTATGCTAAAAATGCTAACTATGTTAACAATGTTAACTATGCTAACTAGCTAACTTGCTAGTGAGGACTTTTATTTTGAAACATTTGTTGCTAGGGTATCCATGGTGGCCACTATCAGGAAACAAGAAGTTACTGCAGTATAATCATGTTGGTTGCTATGGAAACGGTTATAAACACTTAATTTTAATGGTTGCTATGTTGGTTGCTAGGTACATGGAGGTTTCATGTAGTTGACTGGAGGCATAGTTGATGATAACTGACAGTTGGAATGGTTGAACATTTCAATAGTTGAGTAGTTTCAATGGTTAAATGATTTAATAGTGTATAATTGCAGTGAGGACCTTTATTTTGAAACAGTTGTAGACAGAGGAAGTAGTGAAACAGGATCTGTAGTCTTAATGAGATTGTATGCTTAAAGCCTGAGACAGAAGGTGCCTCTCATAGCGTTTACGCGTCCTCTCTCGCTCCTCACTGATCTACATAAAGAATGATGGAGCGGCAACAATGGGATAGTCTAGCCCTTCTTCTATCTTTCTTTATGTAGATCATTGAGGATCGAGGAGCGAGGGAGGACATATAAACGCTGCTTGAGAGGGACCCACAGTAAATACTTTAAAAGTTGTATGTAGATAGTCTAATTAATGTTGATAGACAGAATGTTTAATGGATGTTGATAGGCAGATTGTTTAATAGATATTGATTGACAGTTTAATGGGTGGATGAGTGAATGGTCTGAAGAAGATGAGTGGATAGAAGGTTGGATGGAATGTGCCTTATATTCTTGTTAAGAGAGACACTGATACAGCTCTCTGAGAGTAGTTGACACAGGTGTAATCAATTTAACTGGCTAGTCTTAAGAGTGCCAGAGTACTCTTAAAGCCTGAGACAGAGTAAATAATTTAAAAGTTGAATGTAGATAGTCTAATTAATGTTTAATTTAAAGTTTAATGGATGTTGATAGACAGATTGTTTAATAGATGTTGATAGACAGTTTAATGGGTGGATGAGTGAATGGTCTGAAGAAGATGAATGGATAGAATGTTGGATGGAATGTGCCTTATATTCTTGTAGAATGGAGAGACACAGCTCTCTACTGAGAGTAGTGGATACAGATACAGGTGTAATCAATTTAACTGGCTAGTCTTAAGAGAGCCAGCCTGAGACAGAGTAGATTGTTTAAAAGTTCAATGTAGAGCGTCTAATTGATGTTGTTGATAGGCAGACTGTTTAGAATGGGTGGATGAGTGAATGGTTTGAAGAAGATGAATGGATATAAAGTTGGATGGAATTAGGAGGACTTATTTTGATACTGTTGTGCGCAGAGGATACAGGGGAACAGAATATGTAGTCTTCAGAGAGGAGCCTGAGAGAAACTGACAGTTGGTGCCCAGGTGGCTGACCAGCTGGGGTAACATTCTAATTGCTGCCGTGATGTCATAATGAGCAATGTTAAGTCTATGGGGGAAATGGTGATAGTTTTTAACTAATAGTTTAAAAAGTATAAAAGTTACAAAGTTGAAAAATATAAAGCACATATGGCATAAGCAAGACCTACGCAACAAAGTTTGAATGAAGTTTCTACGTTAAACGGTTGAAGCTGAATAGCGAGCGTTAGAAGAAGAAGTTTAACTAGAAATGCAATTCCAAGGAATTACCAGTGCATGAAAATGCAAAAATAGATAGATAATGTAGATATGGTTACTGAGGTGTAGCTAGGGTAAACATGGTGGTTGCATAGTTTACAGAGAGTTGATAGTGTGAAGGTAGACAGTTTAAAGATGAAACATTCCAGTTCTAACTTAACTAATGATTTCTATTCATGTTAAAATGTTGATTAGCTAACTTAGCTAATGATTTCTAGCAGTTACGCTAAAAATGCTAATTATGCTAGCAATGCTAACTCTACTAACAATGCTAACCAGGTTGATTAGCTAACTTATCGATGATTTCTAGCAGTAATGTTAAAAATGCTAACTATGCTAACAATGCTAAATTTGCTGACAATGCTAACCAGGTTGATTAGCTAACTTAGCTGATGATTTTTTGCAGTTATGCTAAAAATGCTAACTATGCCAACCATGCTAACTAGCTAACTTGTTAGTGAGGACTTTTATTTTGAAACATTTGTTGCTAGGGTATCCATGGTGGCCACTATCAGGAAACAAGAAGTTACTGCAGTATAATCATGTTGGTTGCTATGGAAACGGTTATAAACACTTAATTTTAATGGTTGCTATGTTGGTTGCTAGGTACATGGAGGTTTCATGTAGTTGACTGGAGGCATAGTGGATGATAACTGACAGTTGGAATGGTTGAACAGTTCAATAGTTGAGTAGTTTCAATGGTTAAATGATTTAATAGTGTATTATTGCAGTGAGGACCTTTATTTTGAAACAGTTGTAGACAGAGGAAGTAGTGAAACAGGATCTGTAGTCTTAATGAGATTGTATGCTTAAAGCCTGAGACAGAAGGTGCCTCTCATAGCGTTTACGTGTCCTCTCTCGCTCCTCACTGATCTACATAAAGAATGATGGAGCGGCAACAATGGGATAGTCTAGCCCTTCTTCTATCTTTCTTTATGTAGATCATTGAGGATCGAGGAGCGAGGGAGGACATATAAACGCTGCTTGAGAGGGACCCACAGTAAATACTTTAAAAGTTGTATGTAGATAGTCTAATTAATGTTGATAGATAGAATGTTTAATGGATGTTGATAGGCAGATTGTTTTATATTGATTGACAGTTTAATGGGTGGATGAGTGAATGGTCTGAAGAAGATGAATGGATAGAAGGTTGGATGGAATGTGCCTTATATTCTTGTTAAGAGAGACACTGATACAGCTCTCTGAGAGTAGTTGACACAGGTGTAATCAATTTAACTGGCTAGTCTTAAGAGAGCCAGAGTACTCTTAAAGCCTGAGACAGAGTAAATAATTTAAAAGTTGAATGTAGATAGTCTAATTAATGTTGATAGACAGAGAGTTTAATGGATGTTGATAGACAGATTGTTTAATAGATGTTGATAGACAGTTTAATGGGTGGATGAGTGAATGGTCTGAAGAAGATGAATGGATAGAATGTTGGATGGAATGTGCCTTATATTCTTGTAGAATGGAGAGACACAGCTCTCTACTGAGAGTAGTGGATACAGATACAGGTGTAATCAATTTAACTGGCTAGTCTTAAGAGAGCCAGCCTGAGACAGAGTAGATTGTTTAAAAGTTCAATGTAGAGCGTCTAATTGATGTTGTTGATAGGCAGACTGTTTAGAATGGGTGGATGAGTGAATGGTTTGAAGAAGATGAATGGATATAAAGTTGGATGGAATTAGGAGGACTTATTTTGATACTGTTGTGCACAGAGGATACAGGGGAACAGAATATGTAGTCTTCAGAGAGGAGCCTGAGAGAAACTGACAGTTGGTGCCCAGGTGGCTGACCAGCTGGGGTAACATTCTAATTGCTGCCGTGATGTCATAATGAGCAATGTTAAGTCTATGGGGGAATTGGTGATAGTTTTTAACTAATAGTTTAAAAAGTATAAAAGTTACAAAGTTGAAAAATACAAAGCACATATGGCATAAGCAAGACCTACGCAACAAAGTTTGAATGAAGTTTCTACGTTAAACGGTTGAAGCTGAATTGCGAGCGTTAGAAGAAGAAGTTTAATAATAAGAAGCCTAGGAAGAACAGTACAGTGCATTTTCATGCACTGTAATAATAATAACTAGAAATGCAATTCCAAGGAATTACCAGTGCATGAAAATGCAAAAATAGATAGATAATGTAGATATGGTTACTAAGGTGTAGCTAGGGTAAACATGGTGGTTGCATAGTTTACAGAGAGTTGATAGTGTGAAGGTAGACAGTTTAAAGATGAAACGTTCCAGTTCTAACTTAACTAATGATTTCTATTCATGTTAAAATGTTGATTAGCTAACTTAGCTAATGATTTCTAGCAGTTACGCTAAAAATGCTTATTATGCTAGCAATGCTAACTTTACTAACAATGCTAACCAGGTTGATTAGCTAACTTAACCGATGATTTCTAGCAGTAATGCTAAAAATGCTAACAATGCTAAATTTGCTAACAATGCTAACCAGGTTGATTAGCTAACTTAGTTGATGATTTTTTGCAGTTATGCTAAAAATGCTAACTATGCTAACAATGCTAACAATGCTAACTATGCTAACTAGCTAACTTGCTAGTGAGGACTTTTATTTTGAAACATTTGTTGCTAGGGTATCCATGGTGGCCACTATCAGGAAACAAGAAGTTACTGCAGTATAATCATGTTGGTTGCTATGGAAACGGTCATAAACACTTAATTTTAATGGTTGCTATGTTGGTTGCTAGGTACATGGAGGTTTCATGTAGTTGACTGGAGGCATAGTGGATGATAACTGACAGTTGGAATGGTTGAACAGTTCAATAGTTGAGTACTTTCAGTGGTTAAATGATTTAATAGTGTATTATTGCAGTGAGGACCTTTATTTTGAAACAGTTGTGGACAGAGCAAGTAGTGAAACAGGATCTGTAGTCTTAATGAGATTGTATGCTTAAAGCCTGAGACAGAAGGTGCCTCTAATAGCGTTTACGCGTCCTCCCTCGCTCCTCACTGATCTACATAAAGAATGATGGAGCGGAAACAATGGGATAGTCTAGCCCTTTTTCTATCTCTCTTTATGTAGATCATTGAGGAGCGAGGAGCGAGGGAGGACATATAAACGCTGCTTGAGAGGGACCCACAGTAAATACTTTAAAAGTTGTATGTAGATAGTCTAATTAATGTTGATAGACAGAATGTTTAATGGATGTTGATAGGCAGATTGTTTAATAGATATTGATTGACAGTTTAAGGCGAGACACCCCAGGTGAATAGGGGGAAATTTTAAACTTAAAGATATCTTCATGAAACTTTACCAGTTGAATACTCACATAAATAGGAGAATAAAATGTATTGCAAGTTTTCTTTAATTTAATGTTTAAATATGCTAATTAGGCTATATCTCATTAAATATGCGCTAATTTGCATATATTTTGATGCGAAGGATCTGACCATTGGAAAAAGCCAGGTTGAAAATTATTTTTTTGTTGTGTTAATATATCAAATAAAAAAACATTTACAGAGGGGATTATGAATATCTTCTTTTGTTTTCCAGTAAATCAGAAAATACTGCCAATTGGCTTAAAAAGTGGATTTTCGCCCTATTTTTAGGCATAAAAAGTCATGTAAATCATGCCTAGAATGCTATATCAACAAATCCCTCTGTAAATATCTTCCTAATATAGTTAGGAATAAGACTGGAAAGTTTGGTGTATGTAGGTGCTGCAGAAGTGGAGATCCTTTGCATGGCGTGTGGGGGAAAACTCGTTTTGAGAAAACAGCCTTGAAACACAGCCAATGAAATGCGTTCTCAGCTTAGACTCGTCTTTGAACTTTCGCGATTGGTTGCTAATACAAAGGAAATGCCCATATTTGGATAGCATAGCGTCTTGTAGGAGAAGCAGGGCTTTCAAACGGTATCAAACACGATATGATTTGGATCACGATCACGGTAGTACATGACACTTTAGAATGGGAACTTTTGGTAAAATTAGGAGAAATATACAGGCGCGAGTAGACAAAAGTTCGTGAAATAAACACTTAAATGTGAGAATCGGACTTTGTTGTTGTAGTAGGGTGGTAGAATACATGCTAAAGTAGCAAACTAGCTCAAAATCTCGAAATTGACCGGAGGTCACAAAAACAGTATTTTCACCTGCCGTGTCTCGCCTTAATGGGTGGATGAGTGAATGGTCTGAAGAAGATGAATGGATAGAAGGTTGGATGGAATGTGCCTTATATTCTTGTTAAGAGAGACACTGATACAGCTCTCTGAGAGTAGTTGATACAGGTGTAATCAATTTAACTGGCTAGTCTTAAGAGAGCCATATTGTACTCTTAAAGCCTGAGACAGAGTAAATCATTTAAAAGTTGAATGTAGATAGTCTAATTAATGTTGATAGACAGAGAGTTTAATGGATGTTGATAGACAGATTGTTTAATAGATGTTGATAGACAGTTTAATGGGTGGATGAGTGAATGGTCTGAAGAAGATGAATGGATAGAATGTTGGATGGAATGTGCCTTACATTCTTGTAGAATGGAGAAACACAGCTCTCTACTGAGAGTAGTGGATACAGATACAGGTGTAATCAATTTAACTTGCTAGTCTTAAGAGAGCCAGCCTGAGACAGAGTAGATTGTTTAAAAGTTGAATGTAGAGCGTCTAATTGATGTTGATAGGCAGACTGTTTAGAATGGGTGGATGAGTGAATGGTTTGAAGAAGATGAATGGATATCAAGTTGGATGGAATTAGGAGGACTTATTTTGATACTGTTGTGCGCAGAGGATAGAGGGGAACAGAATATGTAGTCTTCAGAGAGATTGTATGTGAGAGAAACTGACAGTTGGTGCCCAGGTGGCTGACCAGCTGGAGTAAGATTCTAATTGCTGCCGTGATGTCATAATGAGCAATGTTAAGTCTATGGGGGAAATTGTAATAGTTTTTAACTAATAGTTTAAAAAGTATAAAAGTTACAAAGTTGAAAAATACAAAGCACACATGGCATAAGCGAGACCTACGCAACAAAGGTTGAATGAAGTTTCTACGTTAAACGGTTCAAGCTGAATTGCGTGCGTTAGAAGAAGAAGAATAAGAAGCCTAGGAAGAACAGTACAGTGCATTTTCATGCACTGTAATAAGAAGAATAGGAAGAACAGTACAGTGCATTTTCATGCACTGTAACTAGAAATGCAATTCCAAGGAATTACCAGTGCATGAAAATGCAAAAATAGATAGATAATGTAGATATGGTTACTAAGGTGTAGCTAGGGTAGACATGGTGGTTGCATAGTTTACAGAGAGTTGATAGTGTGAAGGTAGACAGTTTAAAGATGAAACGTTCCAGTTCTAACTTAACTAATGATTTCTATTCATGTTAAAATGTTGATTAGCTAACTTAGCTAATGATTTCTAGCAGTTACGCTAAAAATGCTTATTATGCTAGCAATGCTAACTTTACTAAAAATGCTAACCAGGTTGATTAGCTAACTTAACCGATGATTCCTAGCAGTAATGCTAAAAATGCTAACTATGCTAACAATGCTAAATTTGCTAACAATGCTAACCAGGTTGATTAGCTTACTTAGTTTATCATTTTTTGCAGTTATGCTAAAAATGCTAACAATGCTAACTATGCTAACCATGCTAACTAGCTAACTTGCTAGTGAGGACTTTTATTTTGAAACATTTGTTGCTAGGGTATCCATGGTGGCCACTATCAGGAAACAAGAAGTTACTGCAGTATAATCATGTTGGTTGCTATGGAAACGGTCATAAACACTTAATTTTAATGGTTGCTATGTTGGTTGCTAGGTACATGGAGGTTTCATGTAGTTGACTGGAGGCATAGTGGATGATAACTGACAGTTGGAATGGTTGAACAGTTCAATAGTTGAGTAGTTTCAGTGGTTAAATGATTTAATAGTGTATTATTGCAGTGAGGACCTTTATTTTGAAACAGTTGTGGACAGAGGAAGTAGTGAAACAGGATCTGTAGTCTTAATGAGATTGTATGCTTAAAGCCTGAGACAGAAGGTGCCTCTCATATATAGCGTTTACGCGTCCTCTCTCGCTCCTCACTGATCTACATAAAGAATGATGGAGCGGCAACAATGGGATAGTCTAGCCCTTCTTCTATCTTTCTTTATGTAGATCATTGAGGATCGAGGAGCGAGGGAGGACATATAAACACTGCTTGAGAGGGACCCACAGTAAATACTTTAAAAGTTGTATATAGTCTAATTAATGTTGATAGACAGAATGTTTAATGGATGTTGATAGGCAGATTGTTTAATAGATATTGATTGACAGTTTAATGGGTGGATGAGTGAATGGTCTGAAGAAGATGAATGGATAGAAGGTTGGATGGAATGTGCCTTATATTCTTGTTAAGAGAGACACTGATACAGCTCTCTGAGAGTAGTTGACACAGGTGTAATCAATTTAACTGGCTAGTCTTAAGAGAGCCAGCGTGTACTCTTAAAGCCTGAGACAGTAAATAATTTAAAAGTTGAATGTAGATAGTCTAATTAATGTTGATAGACAGAGAGTTTAATGGATGTTGATAGACAGATTGTTTAATAGATGTTGATAGACAGTTTAATGGGTGGATGAGTGAATGGTCTGAAGAAGATGAATGGATAGAATGTTGGATGGAATGTGCCTTATATTCTTGTAGAATGGAGAGACACAGCTCTCTACTGAGAGTAGTGGATACAGATACAGGTGTAATCAATTTAACTGGCTAGTCTTAAGAGAGCCAGCCTGAGACAGAGTAGATTGTTTAAAAGTTCAATGTAGAGCGTCTAATTGATGTTGTTGATAGGCAGACTGTTTAGAATGGGTGGATGAGTGAATGGTTTGAAGAAGATGAATGGATATAAAGTTGGATGGAATTAGGAGGACTTATTTTGATACTGTTGTGCGCAGAGGATACAGGGGAACAGAATATGTAGTCTTCAGAGAGGAGCCTGAGAGAAACTGACAGTTGGTGCCCAGGTGGCTGACCAGCTGGGGTAACATTCTAATTGCTGCCGTGATGTCATAATGAGCAATGTTAAGTCTATGGGGGAAATGGTGATAGTTTTTAACTAATAGTTTAAAAAGTATAAAAGTTACAAAGTTGAAAAATACAAAGCACATATGGCATAAGCAAGACCTACGCAACAAAGTTTGAATGAAGTTTCTACGTTAAACGGTTGAAGCTGAATTGCGAGCGTTAGAAGAAGAAGTTTAATAATAACTAGAAATGCAATTCCAAGGAATTACCAGTGCATGAAAATGCAAAAATAGATAGATAATGTAGATATGGTTACTAAGGTGTAGCTAGGGTAAACATGGTGGTTGCATAGTTTACAGAGAGTTGATAGTGTGAAGGTAGACGTTTTAAAGATGAAACGTTCCAGTTCTAACTTAACTAATGATTTCTATTCATGTTAAAATGTTGATTAGCTAACTTAGCTAATGATTTCTAGCAGTTACGCTAAAAATGCTTATTATGCTAGCAATGCTAACTTTACTAACAATGCTAACCAGGTTGATTAGCTAACTTAACCGATGATTTCTAGCAGTAATGCTAAAAATGCTAACTATGCTAACAATGCTAAATTTGCTAACAATGTTAACCAGGTTGATTAGCTAACTTAGTTGATGATTTTTTGCAGTTATACTGAAAATGCTAACTATGCTAACAATGCTAACTATGCTAACCATGCTAACTAGCTAACTTGCTAGTGAGGACTTTTATTTTGAAAAAAATTTTTGCTAGGGTATCCATGGTGGCCACTATCAGGAAACAAGAAGTTACTGCAGTATAATCATGTTGGTTGCTATGGAAACAGTCAACTTAATTTTAATGGTTGCTATGTTGGTTGCTAGGTACATGGAGGTTTCATGTAGTTGACTGGAGGCATAGTGGATGATAACTGACAGTTGGAATGGTTGAACAGTTCAATAGTTGAGTAGTTTCAATGGTTAAATGATTTAATAGTGTATTATTGCAGTGAGGACCTTTATTTTGAAACAGTTGTGGACAGAGGAAGTAGTGAAACAGGATCTGTAGTCTTAATGAGATTGTATGCTTAAAGCCTGAGACAGAAGGTGCCTCTCAAAGCGTTTATGCGTCCTCTCTCGCTCCTCACTGATCTACATGAAGAATGATGGAGCGGCAACAATGGGATAGTCTAGCGGCCCTTCTTCTATCTTTCTTTATGTAGGTCATTGAGGATCGAGGAGCGAGGGAGGACATATAAACGCTGCTTGAGAGGGACCCACAGTAAATACTTTAAAAGTTGTATGTAGATAGTCTAATTAATGTTGATAGATAGAATGTTTAATGGATGTTGATAGGCAGATTGTTTAATAGATATTGATTGACAGTTTAATGGGTGGATGAGTGAATGGTCTGAAGAAGATGAATGGATAGAAGGTTGGATGGAATGTGCCTTATATTCTTGTTAAGAGAGACACTGATACAGCTCTCTGAGAGTAGTTGACACAGGTGTAATCAATTTAACTGGCTAGTCTTAAGAGAGCCAGAATATCTTAAAGCCTGAGACAGAGTAAATAATTTAAAAGTTGAATGTAGATAGTCTAATTAATGTTGATAGACAGAGAGTTTAATGGATGTTGATAGACAGATTGTTTAATAGATGTTGATAGACAGTTTAATGGGTGGATGAGTGAATGGTCTGAAGAAGATGAATGGATAGAATGTTGGATGGAATGTGCCTTATATTCTTGTAGAATGGAGAGACACAGCTCTCTACTGAGAGTAGTGGATACAGATACAGGTGTAATCAATTTAACTGGCTAGTCTTAAGAGAGCCAGCCTGAGACAGAGTAGATTGTTTAAAAGTTCAATGTAGAGCGTCTAATTGATGTTGTGTGGGATAAATTTTATATGTTTCTCATTTGTATTAACCATTTACTATGGCTTACATATATAATTAACTCTAGTTGCCATCCTGGCCTTAGAAATGTGAAGATAGCCAGAACCCCTGCTGTGGCAATGTGAGGATGGTGGCCCCTTGGTGACCCCATGAAACACAAACATGGTTTAGGTTGAGGAGTTCTTGTAAACATTCTTATCTCTGTTAATTACCAGGTGGTTAAAGACTTACCAGTGTATCTAGTGATGTTCCATGTGTGTGTGTGTGTGTGTGTGTGTGTGTTAAGGGTATAAGAACTGGCTTCGCCCACAGATGTGTGGGTTTTGTTACTTTGACTTTCATGTGAGTAACATGCTCCCGGTATCGTGAATAAAGCTGCAGTCTCACACCAGTTGTCTTGGAATAATTTTGACCACATATTTGGCGACGAGGATGGGATACCTATCTCTGAGACATAGTGAGGAGGACCAACGGCGCAGGACCCAATAAAGTTGCAACTGAGGGAGATCTCTTTGTGATCTTGGGAGAAGGCCGTCAACAGCAACCAACACTGCTCAGCGGCACCCAGCCTGGCCAGAGGGAATCCTCCTGTGACTCGGATACGGTAACACCCGTGTTTGGTGGTCACAGACAACTTGGTGGTGAGTCCCTGATTTTACATTCTTTTAAGCTTGTAAAATAGGGTGATTGTGTACACGGGTTCTGCCTAGATAGAGGTAGAACGTTTTCCTGCCAGTGATAGTGGTAGTGGGTTTACTGCCTATGCGTAGGTAGTGGGTGCACATTTTTCCTGCCAGTGATAGTGGTAGTGGTAGTGGGTCTGCTGCCTATGAGTAGGTGGTGAGTGCACATTTTCCTGCCAGTGATAGTGGTAGTGGGTTTGCTGTCTATGCGTAGACAGTGGTTGAGTACTCTGATATTTCCTGCCAGATATAGTGGTAGTGGCCGTGCCGTCTATGAGTAGACAGTGCAACCGGTTCTGCGCAGTGTGTGTTTTGGGTGTTTGTGTGTTTTGCGTATTGTGTGTTTTGGGTGTTTGTGTGTTTTGTACTTTGGGTGTTTTGAACTTTGGGTATCTGATAAGATTGTCATCACATTTTGTTTGATTTGCTCTGATTTTAGGCGTAAGGCAATTGGCAAAATAAAAATATTAAGGAGACACTGATATGGGGAGTAGTAGAGTAAAGACATTAACCCACCAAGAGGGATAGGATGTTTAAGGGACATGTAGAGAAAATATGGATCTGAATGTAGAGTTGGGAGATTAGTGGGTAAAGGGAATAGGTGAAGTGAAGGGAAATTTCCTTTATCTATAGTGTGGAGCATAGAAAAGCTAAATGAATGTAGGGCTATGGAAGAAAAGGGAAAATGAAAGTAGGGCTATGGTAGAGAAGGGAAAAGAAAGTAGGATAAAGAACAGAAAGAAAGATAGACCTGTGCAGAAGAGAGAGAGGCAAAGGCTCTACAGAGGATATTATGGACTATGTAAAGTGTTCTTGTTGCTTGGAGTACAACAGCTCTGAATGAACTGAACAATATGCTTGAAGGAAGAACATGGATGTGGCTAGGGGGGCTAACCAGAGGAGTAGACCACTTTGTATGCCACTGTGACAAAGACACTCAGAAAGAGTATTGGGATCACCCATCACAACAGCACTCTCCAACTCCTGTCTGGTCTCAGTATGACAAAGCTGAATGGGACAGAGAGGTCTGAACAGGGGACCCTATGGTGACACTTCTGATTTACAACTTGAACTGTTTCCTCAACTCGCTCTGACAACAACAGCACAGCCTACTCAGCCAATTCTCTCTTTCTGTTAACGGGGATATTTTTTCTTGTTGAATGATAAAGGAGCAGAGATTAGTTATGAGAGTGAAGAAGGATAATAGTAAGTTTATGATAATGAAAAGTACAAGAGAAGTGCAGGGTATAGGAGTTTCAGATCAGTTAACATCAGACAGAGTTTTAACCCATGGGGAGTTAAATATAAGCAACATGTAGTTAAACAACATTCCTCCTCAGCAGTGTTTGCTCCGAAAATTACTGGACTGGGATTTAATGTAGAAATGACATCTTACAGTTTCACTCACACATAATGGGGTGGGTTTAGAGGTCTGTTTTCTCAAATAATCTGGATAGGGTACATGCACACAGCCTAGTGTAGTATTAGCTTCACCAGTCTTGGTCCAGGGAGATAAGGCATCTCCAGAGTACTTGCAATGTGTGATGTCATCCTTTCAGGATAACCTCGGATCCGAAATACTTAGAACAATGGTACCACTTAGGACATACAGAGTTAAGACTGTTGAAACAGCTGGCTAATTAGCAATTACATGTAAAGCTAATCTGCAGATGTAGTAGACCTGTCACCTGGTCTGACATATTTGTTTGCAAACTCAATATATTCTTATACACATGTGTATTTTAATTTATTTAAGGTGTGTGTTAATGACAAAGGTTGGACACATGCCCAACACACCTTGGTTTATTTCCTATTATCATGAAGGCATATATTTTTAGAAATGGTGATTAGTAAAAGTCACCCTTGTGCAGACAGGGACAGATCTTTGTTTTATGCAGAGAACTTCTGCACAACAGGAGGAGTTTGTGACTCTGTCTCCCTAACAAAAAGCAAATCTTCTACTTGTCTACTGCTCAGCCACTAACTGTAATATCAAATTATCCGTCGAAGGAGCAATATCCACTATTGAAAAAGGCTGAGCAGGGGATAGCGCAAACATGTAAAGCAATACATGAGAGAGGAGTTATTGTGATGAACTCCAACACTGGTCTCTCAAGTTTGCCTCCAAATGCAACATGTTTCTCTGTAATCGTTATAGAATTGCATAAATTACAATTAGAGCGGATCCATATTGTTAGTTTTGATTTGCGTTTATTTTCAAAGGACATATTTGCCACAAAGATACAGAGTCAGCGTCCGTTTCAAACAAAGCTCTGGTATCTTGCCTCTTAATATTAATTCTGCTGTCATGAAGCGCTATTATCACCTAATGTTTAACTAGCAAATCCGCCGACTGAGGTGTGCCAAATTGACACTGTGGCAATATAACATTCCTGGCCAGTGTGAGACTGGAAGTCTCCAAACAAAAGTTGCAACTCTGTCAGGAGAGAGTTAAGTATTTGGGTTATATACTAACTCCTGACTGTTGGGCCCTAGATGCATCTTGCATCTTATCAATAACTGCTTGTCCAGACCCAAGACAAAGCAGCAAATGTTGTGCTTCCTAGGAATAATTGGCTAATCCTTGCTTGGATTTTAAATTAAACAAAGAGTGTAGCCACTCCAAGCATATGCAAATACCTGTTAAAAAATTGACTGACGAACTGACTTGGACTGACAATTGTGACAAAATGTTCTAGATCATTAGTGTCAACTCTAGCTCTGAGGTTGCCTAATCATGACCTACCATTCTGTGTGGAAACACCTCAACATATCCCCAGTGTTATGTCAACAGCATGAGGGTCAGCACAGACCAGTGGCTTGACTTATCTAAACAATTAGGTCCTGAATGATTCCTTATCTGAAGTTTGTAACAGCAGCTGCCAGTGGGGTGTTAGCTTGTGCTGACATTGTGTTGTTGCAACCACTCACTGCAAATGTCCCACATGAAGTATATTCATTGCTTCTACAAGAAAATATACACATCTTACACCTGCTAGTGTCCTGACATATCAGCATGTGTTATTAACCCTTACTCATATAACCCTTGCATGTTGTACAACATTTAATCCAACTACTCTATACCAACAAGATGATGGTGATTTGCATAATTACTGTGAAGTTGTTTCTATGTGCACTAATGCTAGCCTTGACATTTCTGAAACACTTTTGTCAAATCCCGACTTAATCTTGTTTGTTAATAAATCATCTAAGTGTTTGGAGTCCGGAGAGGTAGGGACTGGTTACTCTGTAGTGAATCAATTTGATAAGAGTGAATCTCACTTCCTCCCATATTTCTCTGCCCAATCAGCTGAATTGGTGGAATTGACAAAAGGCAAATCTGTTCACATTTATATGGATAGTCGTTTTAACTAGAAAATTGTTCATGTTGTGCCTGTAGTAAATTGTCAACCCACACTGCAATAAAGATGTTATCAGCTTGGTCAATAGGAGGGCTGACGCGGCAGCTAAGAGAGCCGCGCAGGGGGGAGTGTAGAGAATAACACCTGAATTAACAACTGAATTTTGAAATTTGAGACAACAAAGCACAATGCATTTCTTTTTGAATTTACAAATACCAGATATTGTTATATCTGAAGAGGCTTCAAATGAAGCACAGAAAGCATCAGATAATAAGGAAAGACAGAAATGGAAGAATTGTATGGAAAATACACAGGGTCTGTGGGTACATACCCTGACAGGCAGGCCAGTTCTTCTGAGGTCTTGTGTTCACATTATTGCTAAACTATCTCATGGCTTAGACAATGCAAATTCTAACGCTATGATACAGACAATAGAGAAAATCTATTTTGCACCAGGATTCACTACAGTAGCAACCATGTATTGTGCAAGGTGTATTAATGTGTCTAAAATATAATGTTGCACCTACAATGAGAGTCAAGGAAGGACATCACCCACCACCTGAATGGCTGTTGAGCATATTATAATGTATTTCATTCAATTGAACAAATGGAGAGGATTTGAATATGTGATAGTTGATATGTTCTCAAAATGACCTGGATGTTACCCAGGAAGACAAAAGGCTTTAATGAGACATGTGGTGCCTAGATTGGGAGGCCCTAAGAAACTAACCTCAGATAATGGAGAACATTTTGTGAATAAAACTTTTAAAATTCTATCAGAGAAATTGCAAATTGGCTTTAGAACCCATTGTGCATACCAACCACAAAGTGTGGTTGACAGAACTAATTCAATGTTAATTCAATGTTGAAAGCAACATTTAAAATTATAGTGTCAACAGAGATGGGCTGGGTGACAGCTTTTCCTTTGGCTTTTTTCTACCTTAGAGGCCGTTCATCAAAATCTACAAGGTTTAGCACTTTTGAGATTTTGACCGGACGTCCCTTGCCGGCTCTAGTTTACCTAACCTAAGAGATGTAGATAGGACAATGGTTACATGCGAGAACTGATTGCTGCTCTGTCTTCTGTTTCTCATCAGGTGGCGTTGGCATTTCCACAAAGTTTGCAAAGGACAAACCCAGCCAAGCCAGGCTCCTAGGAACTCATCAAAGGATTGCAAAGGAAGAAAACGCTGGAATCAGGACAAGTGGAAATGGCCTTTTGAAGAATTATCATCTACACCTACATGTACAGCCATAAGGATTTCAGAGTGGTGAAGAATCCAGAACATACATGAACTGAACTGAACATAACCAACACGTGGTTGCAAGAGAAGGTTGACAAACACATTTTGCAATAGACTGAAGAATAGACTTTTGGGGAGAATGAATAAAATATCACTAGCATCACATTAAAATATTCTTTCTCAGTTTAGCTAGATAAACGTTACAAGTTTGTTGTTTTGGTTTAATTTTATTTGGACAGTTACCTGAGGAGGGTCTAAACACCCAAGTCAGCTCTGCTGTTGAAGATTAGGATTAGGTTTTATTTTTGGTTTTGAATAACTGAGAAAACAGAAGATGTTGATGTTTGTTTTGCTTATTATTCACCTAATCATCCCTTAAGAAAGAAGTTTGTGATAATAATAAAGTCTGTGAGTTAGCCTTCCATGCTAAATTAACATTAACAGGAAATAATGAAATATGTTGGATATGCCAAGAAAAATATTTTTAAGTGCGAGTGTTTTCTCTATTAAGTGTTTCCCTATAGAACTTTTCAGGATTCTCTGTGCGGTCTATTGACTATGTACCAGCCCTAAATGTTTATCAACAGTGACATGGTCCCATGCCAAGTGGAACTTCTAAAGATTCAGAGAAATATTAGATATTAAGAAAGAGGAAACGATAGAACTATAAAATAAGTCTAACCTTCTGTTTATTGTATCATGAATATGCATATTATATATTGATGCGATAGGAATGGAGCTTCATAGCTCCACAGGGGGGAATATGTGGGATAAATTTTATATGTTTCTCATTTGTATTAACCATTTACTATGGCTTACATATATAATTAACTCTAGTTGCCATCCTGGCCTTAGAAATGTGAAGATAGCCAGAACCCCTGCTGTGGCAATGTGAGGATGGTGGCCCCTTGGTGACCCCATGAAACACAAACATGGTTTAGGTTGAGGAGTTCTTGTAAACATTCTTATCTCTGTTAATTACCAGGTGGTTAAAGACTTACCAGTGTATCTAGTGATGTTCCATGTGTGTGTGTGTGTGTGTGTGTGTGTGTTAAGGGTATAAGAACTGGCTTCGCCCACAGATGTGTGGGTTTTGTTACTTTGACTTTCATGTGAGTAACATGCTCCCGGTATCGTGAATAAAGCTGCAGTCTCACACCAGTTGTCTTGGAATAATTTTGACCACAGTTGTTGATGGGCAGACTGTTTAGAATGGGTGGATGAGTGAATGGTTTGAAGAAGATGAATGGATATAAAGTTGGATGGAATTAGGAGGACTTATTTTGATACTGTTGTGCGCAGAGGATACAGGGGAACAGAATATGTAGTCTTCAGAGAGGAGCCTGAGAGAAACTGACAGTTGGTGCCCAGGTGGCTGACCAGCTGGGGTAACATTCTAATTGCTGCCGTGATGTCATAATGAGCAATGTTAAGTCTATGGGGGAAATGGTGATAGTTTTTAACTAATAGTTTAAAAAGTATAAAAGTTACAAAGTGGAAAAATACAAAGCACATATGGCATAAGCAAGACCTACGCAACAAAGTTTGAATGAAGTTTCTACTGTAAACGGTTGAAGCTGAATTGCGAGCGTTAGAAGAAGAAGTTTAATAATAACTAGAAATGCAATTCCAAGGAATTACCAGTGCATGAAAATGCTAAAAAAGATAGATAATGTAGATATGGTTACTAAGGTGTAGCTAGGGTAAACATGGTGGTTGCATAGTTTACAGAGAGTTGATAGTGTGAAGGTAGACAGTTTAAAGATGAAACATTCCAGTTCTAACTTAACTAATGATTTCTATTCATGTTAAAATGTTGATTAGCTAACTTAGCTAATGATTTCTAGCAGTTAAGCTAAAAATGCTAATTATGCTAGCAATGCTAACTTTACTAACAATGCTAACCAGGTTGATTAGCTAACTTATCGATGATTTCTAGCAGTAATGTTAAAAATGCTAACTATGCTAACAATGCTAAATTTGCTGACAATGCTAACCAGGTTGATTAGCTAACTTAGTTGATGATTTTTTGCAGTTATGCTAAAAATGCTAACTATGTTAACAATGTTAACTATGCTAACTAGCTAACTTGCTAGTGAGGACTTTTATTTTGAAACATTTGTTGCTAGGGTATCCATGGTGGCCACTATCAGGAAACAAGAAGTTACTGCAGTATAATCATGTTGGTTGCTATGGAAACGGTTATAAACACTTAATTTTAATGGTTGCTATGTTGGTTGCTAGGTACATGGAGGTTTCATGTAGTTGACTGGAGGCATAGTTGATGATAACTGACAGTTGGAATGGTTGAACATTTCAATAGTTGAGTAGTTTCAATGGTTAAATGATTTAATAGTGTATAATTGCAGTGAGGACCTTTATTTTGAAACAGTTGTAGACAGAGGAAGTAGTGAAACAGGATCTGTAGTCTTAATGAGATTGTATGCTTAAAGCCTGAGACAGAAGGTGCCTCTCATAGCGTTTACGCGTCCTCTCTCGCTCCTCACTGATCTACATAAAGAATGATGGAGCGGCAACAATGGGATAGTCTAGCCCTTCTTCTATCTTTCTTTATGTAGATCATTGAGGATCGAGGAGCGAGGGAGGACATATAAACGCTGCTTGAGAGGGACCCACAGTAAATACTTTAAAAGTTGTATGTAGATAGTCTAATTAATGTTGATAGACAGAATGTTTAATGGATGTTGATAGGCAGATTGTTTAATAGATATTGATTGACAGTTTAATGGGTGGATGAGTGAATGGTCTGAAGAAGATGAGTGGATAGAAGGTTGGATGGAATGTGCCTTATATTCTTGTTAAGAGAGACACTGATACAGCTCTCTGAGAGTAGTTGACACAGGTGTAATCAATTTAACTGGCTAGTCTTAAGAGTGCCAGAGTACTCTTAAAGCCTGAGACAGAGTAAATAATTTAAAAGTTGAATGTAGATAGTCTAATTAATGTTTAATTTAAAGTTTAATGGATGTTGATAGACAGATTGTTTAATAGATGTTGATAGACAGTTTAATGGGTGGATGAGTGAATGGTCTGAAGAAGATGAATGGATAGAATGTTGGATGGAATGTGCCTTATATTCTTGTAGAATGGAGAGACACAGCTCTCTACTGAGAGTAGTGGATACAGATACAGGTGTAATCAATTTAACTGGCTAGTCTTAAGAGAGCCAGCCTGAGACAGAGTAGATTGTTTAAAAGTTCAATGTAGAGCGTCTAATTGATGTTGTTGATAGGCAGACTGTTTAGAATGGGTGGATGAGTGAATGGTTTGAAGAAGATGAATGGATATAAAGTTGGATGGAATTAGGAGGACTTATTTTGATACTGTTGTGCGCAGAGGATACAGGGGAACAGAATATGTAGTCTTCAGAGAGGAGCCTGAGAGAAACTGACAGTTGGTGCCCAGGTGGCTGACCAGCTGGGGTAACATTCTAATTGCTGCCGTGATGTCATAATGAGCAATGTTAAGTCTATGGGGGAAATGGTGATAGTTTTTAACTAATAGTTTAAAAAGTATAAAAGTTACAAAGTTGAAAAATATAAAGCACATATGGCATAAGCAAGACCTACGCAACAAAGTTTGAATGAAGTTTCTACGTTAAACGGTTGAAGCTGAATTGCGAGCGTTAGAAGAAGAAGTTTAATAACTAGAAATGCAATTCCAAGGAATTACCAGTGCATGAAAATGCAAAAATAGATAGATAATGTAGATATGGTTACTAAGATGTAGCTAGGGTAAACATGGTGGTTGCATAGTTTACAGAGAGTTGATAGTGTGAAGGTAGAGAGTAGATGAAACATTCCGGTTCTAACTTAACTAATGATTTATATTCATGTTAAAATGTTGATTAGCTAACTTAGCTAATGATTTCTAGCAGTTATGCTAAAAATGCTAATTATGCTAGCAATGCTAACTTTACTAACAATGCTAACCAGGTTGATTAGCTAACTTATCCGATGATTTCTAGCAGTAATGCTAAAAATGCTAACTATGCTAACAATGCTAAATTTGCTAACAATGCTAACCAGTTTGATTAGCTAACTTAGTTAATGATTTTTTGCAGTTATGCTAAAAATGCTAACTATGCTAACAATGCTAACCATGCTAACTAGCTAACTTGCTAGTGAGGACTTTTATTTTGAAACATTTGTTGCTAGGGTATCCATGGTGGCCACTATCAGGAAACAAGAAGTTACTGCAGTATAATCATGTTGGTTGCTATGGAAACGGTCATAAACACTTAATTTTAATGGTTGCTATGTTGGTTGCTAGGTACATGGAGGTTTCATGTAGTTGACCGGAGGCATAGTGGATGATAACTGACAGTTGGAATGGTTGAACAGTTCAATAGTTGAGTAGTTTCAATGGTTAAATGATTTAATAGTGTATTATTGCAGTGAGGACTTTTATTTTGAAACAGTTGTGGACAGAGGAAGTAGTGAAACAGGATCTGTAGTCTTAATGAGATTGTATGCTTAAAGCCTTAGACAGAAGGTGCCTCTCATATAGCGTTTACGTGTCTTCTCTCGCTCCTCGATCCTCACTGATCTACATAAAGAATGATGGAGCGGCAACAATGGGATAGTCTAGCCCTTCTTCTATCTTTCTTTATGTAGATCAGTGAGGAGCGAGGAGTGAGGGAGGACATATAAACGCTGCTTGAGAGGCACCCACAGTAAATACTTTGAAAGTTGTATGTAGATAGTCTAATTAATGTTGATAGACAGAATGTTTAATGGATGTTGATAGGCAGATTGTTTAATAGATATTGATTGACAGTTTAATGGGTGGATGAGTGAATGGTCTGAAGAAGATGAATGGATAGAAGGTTGGATGGAATGTGCCTTATATTCTTGTTAAGAGAGACACTGATACAGCTCTGTGAGAGTAGTTGATACAGGTGTAATCAATTTAACTGGCTAGTCTTAAGAGAGCCAGGATGATTTTTTGCAGTTATGCTAAAAATGCTAACTATGCTAACAATGCTAACCATGCTAACTAGCTGACTTGCTAGTAAGGACTTTTATTTTGAAACAGTTGTGGACAGAGGAAGTAGTGAAACAGGATCTGTAGTCTTAATGAGATTGTATGCTTAAAGCCTTAGACAGAAGGTGCCTCTCATATAGCGTTTACGTGTCTTCTCTCGCTCCTCGATCCTCACTGATCTACATAAAGAATGATGGAGCGGCAACAATGGGATAGTCTAGCCCTTCTTTTATCTTTCTTTATGTAGATCAGTGAGGAGCGAGGAGTGAGGGAGGACATATAAACGCTGCTTGAGAGGCACCCACAGTAAATACTTTAAAAGTTGTATGTAGATAGTCTAATTAATGTTGATAGACAGAATGTTTAATGGATGTTGATAGGCAGATTGTTTAATAGATATTGATTGACAGTTTAATGGGTGGATGAGTGAATGGTCTGAAGAAGATGAATGGATAGAAGGTTGGATGGAATGTGCCTTATATTCTTGTTAAGAGAGACACTGATACAGCTCTGTGAGAGTAGTTGATACAGGTGTAATCAATTTAACTGGCTAGTCTTAAGAGAGCCAGAGAGACAGAGTAAATAATTTAAAAGTTGAATGTAGATAGTCTAATTAATGTTGATAGACAGAGAGTTTAATGGATGTTGATAGACAGATTGTTTAATAGATGTTGATAGACAGTTTAATGGGTGGATGAGTGAATGGTCTGAAGAAGATGAATGGATAGAATGTTGGATGGAATGTGCCTTATATTCTTGTAGAATGGAGAGACACAGCTCTCTACTGAGAGTAGTGGATACAGATACAGGTGTAATCAATTTAACTGGCTAGTCTTAAGAGAGCCAGCCTGAGACAGAGTAGATTGTTTAAAAGTTCAATGTAGAGCGTCTAATTGATGTTGTTGATAGGCAGACTGTTTAGAATGGGTGGATGAGTGAATGGTTTGAAGAAGATGAATGGATATAAAGTTGGATGGAATTAGGAGGACTTATTTTGATACTGTTGTGCACAGAGGATACAGGGGAACAGAATATGTAGTCTTCAGAGAGGAGCCTGAGAGAAACTGACAGTTGGTGCCCAGGTGGCTGACCAGCTGGGGTAACATTCTAATTGCTGCCGTGATGTCATAATGAGCAATGTTAAGTCTATGGGGGAAATGGTGATAGTTTTTAACTAATAGTTTAAAAAGTATAAAAGTTACAAAGTTGAAAAATACAAAGCACATATGGCATAAGCAAGACCTACGCAACAAAGTTTGAATGAAGTTTCTACGTTAAACGGTTGAAGCTGAATTGCGAGCGTTAGAAGAAGAAGTTTAATAACTAGAAATGCAATTCCAAGGAATTACCAGTGCATGAAAATGCAAAAATAGATAGATAATGTAGATATGGTTACTAAGGTGTAGCTAGGATAAACATGGTGGTTGCATAGTTTACAGAGAGTTGATAGTGTGAAGGTAGACAGTTTAAAGATGAAACATTCCAGTTCTAACTTAACTAATGATTTCTATTCATGTTAAAATGTTGATTAGCTAACTTAGCTAATGATTTCCAGCAGTTACGCTAAAAATGCTAATTATGCTAGCAATGCTAACTTTACTAACAATGCTAACCAGGTTGATTCGCTAACTTAACCGATGATTTCTAGCAGTAATGCTAAAAATGCTAACTATGCTAACAATGCTAGATTTGCTAACAATGCTAACCAGGTTGATTAGCTAACTTAGTTGATGATTTTTTGCAGTTATGCTAAAAATGCTAACTATGCTAACAATGCTAACCATGCTAACTAGCTAACTTGCTAGTGAGGACTTTTATTTTGAAACATTTGTTGTTAGGGTATCCATGGTGGCCACTATCAGGAAACAAGAAGTTACTGCAGTATAATCATGTTGGTTTCTATGGAAATGGTCATAAACACTTAATTTTAATGGTTGCTATGTTGGTTGCTAGGTACATGGAGGTTTCATGTAGTTGACTGGAGGCATAGTGGATGATAACTGACAGTTGGAATGGTTGAACAGTTCAATAGTTGAGTAGTTTCAATGGTTAAATGATTTAATAGTGTATTATTGCAGTGAGGACTTTTATTTTGAAACCGTTGTGGACAGAGGAAACAGTTTAACAGGATATGTGTAGTCTTCAGAGAGATTGTATGCTTAAAACCTGAGAGAAACTGACAGTTGGTGCCCAGGTGGCCGGCCACCTGGCGTAAGATTCTAATTGCTGCCGTGATGTCATAATGAGCAATGTTAAGTCTATGGGGGGAATTGTAATAGTTTTTAACTAATAGTTTAAAAAGTATAAAAGTTACAAAGTTGAAAAATACAAAGCACACATGGTATAAGCAAGACCTACGTAACACAGTTTGAATGAAGTTTCTACGTTAAACGGTTCAAGCTGAATTGCGTGCGTTAGAAGAAGAACTAGAAATGCAATTCCAAGGAATTACCAGTGCATGAAAATGCAGAAATAGATAGATAATGTAGATATGGTTACTAAGGTGTAGCTAGGGTAAACATGGTGGTTGCATAGTTTACAGAGAGTTGATAGTGTGAAGGTAGACTGTTTAAAGATGAAACATTCCAGTTCTAACTTAACTAATGATTTCTGTTCATGTTAAAATGTTGATTAGCTAACTTAGCTAATGATTTCTAGGAGTTACGCTAAAAATGTTAATTATGCTAGCAATGCTAACTTTACTAACAATGCTAACCAGGTTGATTAACTAACTTAACCAATGATTTCTAGCAGCAATGCTAAAAATGCTAACTATGCTAACAATGCTAAATTTGCTAACCAGGTTGATTAGCTAACTTATTTGATGATTTTTTGCAGTTATGCTAAAAATGCTAACTATGCTAACCATGCTAACTAGCTAACTTGCTAGTGAGGACTTTTATTTTGAAACATTTGTTGCTAGGGTATCCATGGTGGCCACTATCAGGAAACAAGAAGTTACTGCAGTATAATCATGTTGGTTGCTATGGAAACGGTCATAAACGCTTAATTTTAATGGTTGCTATGTTGGTTGCTAGGTACATGGAGGTTTCATGTAGTTGACTGGAGGCATAGTGGATGATAACTGACAGTTGGAATGGTTGAACAGTTCAATAGTTGAGTAGTTTCAATGGTTAAATGATTTAATAGTGTATTATTGCAGTGAGGACTTTTATTTTGAAACAGTTGTGGACAGAGGAAACAGTTAACAGGATATGTAGTCTTCTGAGAGACTGTATGCTTAAAGCCAGAGAAACTGACAGTTGGTGCCCAGGTGGCCGGCCACCTGGCCTAAGATTCTAATTGCTGCCGTGATGTCATAATGAGCAATGTTAAGTCTATGGGGGAAATTGTAATAGTTTTAAACTAATAGTTTAAAAAGTATAAAAGTTACAAAGTTGAAAAATACAAAGCAGGCATGGCATAAGCAAGACCTACGCAACAACGTTTGAATGAAGTTTCTACGTTAAACGGTTGAAGCTGAATTGGCTGCGTTAGAAGAAGAAGTTTAATAATAAGAAGACTTGGAATAACAGTATAGTGCATTTTCATGCACTATAATAATAAAAAGTTGAAGTTGAAGAAGCCTAGGAAGAACAGTACAGTGCATTTTCATGCACTGTAATAAGAAGCCTAGGAAGAACAGTACAGTGCATTTTCATGCACTGTAATAATAATAAGAAGAATAGGAAGAACAGTACAGTGCATTTTCATGCACTGTAATAATAAGAAGAATAGGAAGAACAGTACAGTGCATTTTCATGCACTGTAATAATAAGAAGACTTGGAATAACAGTACAGTGCATTTTCATGCACTGTAATAATAATAAGAAGAAGACCGAGGAAGAACAGTACAGTGCATTTTCATGCACTGTAATAATAAGAAGAATAGGAAGAACAGTACAGTGCATTTTCATGCACTGTAATAATAAGAAGACTTGGAATAACAGTACAGTGCATTTTCATGCACTGTAATAATAAGAAGTTGCGGAAGAAGACTAGGAAGAACAGTATAGTGCATTTTCATGCACTATAATTAAATGTTGAAGTAGATTGCTTTCTGTGCCACTGAAGAGGCTCAATGTCATTACAAGTACAGTTCAACATGGGTAGGAGCCTTATGCACTATGCCCATTTAATTCAGTAATGGTAAAGAAATGTTACAGGCTAAATTGAGTGTTTGTACAGGCAGTCAACTAGTATAACTAGTATGGAATTTACAGGAATTTCACTGACTGCCTGTGCAAACACGCAATTGATCCATATTATCTGCTGCCAGCTAGGCTACCTTGTAGCTACAACAGCAGAATCTTGAGGCAAGTAACTTTACTTTGCATTGACACCTGTAGCAAAAGTGTAATTTCAATGTACCGCTGCCTCTTGTATACTAGTGCTATGCTACTCCTCTATGCTCATCAGCTCTCTGTAGACCTGCCCTACATCATCAGCGCACTAAGTAAATGAGCTACCTCCTTTGGGAAGAGAAGCAGTCATTATCTGCGGTTATATTAAACTGTCCTCCCATTAGAGAGGTAGGTGGACAGATGCGAAAGAGAGGGTGAAACAGAGAGGTAAAGGGAAGGTAAGAAAACGAGCCAAAAAAAGAAGACTTGAAATAAAACAAGGCAGGGGGTATATAGCAAGACAGAGAAGGCAGAGTGAGGCAAGGAAAACAATTGAGGTAGAATGATCAAGACTTGTGAGGCAACAGGTTGTAGCCCATGGGTGCCTCTCAACATCTCTCCTCGATCGGCGTTCCCACTGATTTATAACTAAAACTGGATAGACTATCCCATTGTTGCCATCCCATCATTCTTTATGTAGATCAGTGAGGATCGAGGCCCGAAGAGGAAGGGAGGATGTATAAAAGCCGAATGAGAGGCACCCCATACAGTAAGCCAAAAAGTGAACAAACAAAGGGGGAGGGGAAAAAGAGGTACCTTTAGTCAGTATTATGATGAGACAATATCACATCCATTAATTTCATTACAGGAAACACGAGGGTAGAGATGTACAGTATTGTTGCGCTCTAGATACCAGATTTTTGTGTGTGTTGGTGTGTTATAACAAAAAGATCCAAAGGAAAAGCTGGAGTGGTTCGCACACTGAAAGATTTCGCCAGACAAAGTCTTTGCAGAGAACATTTTAATTAAAGGGAGGGAGCAGACGTTTCAGCAGTTCCGGCTATTCTCAATGCTCGCACCATTACAGGAAACTCTAAATAGAATCTCTATTAAGTGCAATACCTATGGAACTGCAATGCAACAAGGCCATCAAGTGACAACTACTATATGCCACAGAAGGCTCTTAAGCAAGCTCATATGTTTCTGATGGAGCGTCAGCTATGTTGTAACAGCATCTTCTGTTATATTCTGCTCCTTTCATGTTCACTCGGACACTGAATATCTTGTTTATATATATAAAAAAAATAGTGCCCAATCAACTTCTTTCTGCTCTTCATAACAACATTTTGAGAGGTATCAATCTGGCTTCCGAAAACATCAAAGCACTGAAACATCAATACAGAAAATTACCGATGACCTTTTAAGAATAGCGGATGATGACTTGGGCTCTGTTCTGATACCTCTGGACCTTACTGCGGCCTTTGACACAACTGATCAGTGTGTACGTTAAACAGGCTGAGGCACTGGGTGGGATTATCTGCCACTGCATTGCTATGGTTTACATCCTTGTCAAATAGAAGGTTATGCGTCTCTGCAGACAACTATATGTGCTCTTACTCTTCTGTTAAATGTGGTGCACAACAGGGGTCTGTTTTGGGACCAGTTTTATTTAGCTTTTACATGCTCCCCCTTAGTCACATTTCCCAGAAACATTTTCACTTTCCTTTTCACTTCTATGCAGATGGTACACAGATTAACCTTCCACTTTGACCCTCAAATCCTAGTTAACACTGAATGACTGCCTTAGTGATGTTAAGAAGTTAAGAACAGGATGTCCAATAACTTTTTCCAGGAAAATTCTGACAAAACAGAGATCCTTGTCATTGGGTCCCAGCACATGGTGAATCGAATTTTGCCATTTTAGGTCTCTTGTAGGATAAAGCCAAGCCAGTTGCAAAGAATCTTGGAATCTGGTTTGACGGCAATCTAAATTTTGAACACCATTGCCAAGCTTGTGCAATCTTGTTTTTACCAACTAAGGAATATTTCCAAAATAAGGCCTATTTTATCATTCATAGACACAGAGACCATTTGACATGCTTTTTAAAATTTTTTTTAAAAAAAATCTCCTCACGCCTGGATTATTGAAACAATCACACAGGCTTTAAATAGTCTGAAACTCTGCTGCCAGGCTCCTAAATAAGACCAAATGGTATGAAAACATCACTCCTGTTCTAGCATCACCACAAAGGCTCCCAATATGCTGGATAATTGATTTTGAAATAATACTCATTAAGCCTACATTTAAAGGTCTTTATGGCCTTTCCCCTGGTTACATTTCTGATATGATAGTGCCCTAGAATACACTACACAAACATTAAGGTTTGCAGGCAAAGGTTTATTAACCATTCGCGAGTCCCGGCTTGCTACTTAAGGGGACAGATATCCTTCTGTGTTGGCAACAAACCTCTGGAATTCACTGCTTGAGCAAATAAGGTTAGCTGATTCTGACATATTTTAAATCTCTCCTTAAAAGTCACTTAAAGTTAGCTCATACCGTAAAGCTTTTCAACAGCCTAGTAAACAGTCTAATTATTGTAGTTTATTTTGTTATTTTTCTTTCTTTCTTTTTTTAAAAAAGATACATTTCCTTTATTCTTACCAATGTTGATATGGTCTTACTGTATTGTGTATTGTTTTGTAAAGCACTGTGTAACTTTGTTTAGAAAGCACTCTATAAATAAAGATAATTATTATGGTATTATTATTATTATTATTATTATTTATATGACAGCACAATTCAACTTTGACACACACATAAATCCTTCAGCATCTTAACCTGCTCCTTCATTAGGTGCAATTGGGTCCAAAACAGGTACACCAAAACAAGCTCCTCTGGTGCTCCACCAGAAATATATGAGCTGGTTAAAGAGCCTTCATGGCATATACTGTACTGTAATTTAGGTTAGCCAATAACATTATTTTTTTTTACCCAACAGCGGTGACTTCCCAAGGTACTTTTCAATGACAGCAACTTTCAAGCTAGACAGACACAAATGGAAAGCCTGTTTCATTGTTTAAGCCAAGGTAAGGTGCAAGGAGAATATTATGGAATAAAACTAGAGCGATCTGATTGAACAACACTTCAGCATTAGGGCAAGAATGAGAATGGGGTTGGTAAGGACGTACCCACAGCTGTGGTTCGGCTGTAGGCATGAGGCTGAAGGCTGTGGTTATATCCGTTACCAACCCGACTCTCATACCCACTCCTGCCATACTGCTTTTGCAATACTTTAAAAATCTAAATAAACTACAGAAAACACAATTTGATAGTTGTTCACTCATTCTCCACACCTAAAAAATAGTTCCAATCGTTGTTTTGGCACTTCCTGTTGCTAAGCAAGGTAGCATTGATTCTATGTATTTCTGCACACAATAATTAGTATAGTCTACTTGCTTGTCACGTGCTAAATTGAACAGTCACACTACTCCACTTACTCCACAACAACAACCCAACAACACTCAACAACATCCAACAACTGTCAAATGAGACATGAAATCTGTGACAAACAGTATGGAATCACTGCTCTCTTGGTTTGAATGAACGGAACGATTTAGCAGCATATCATAAGTAGATTCTCACCTCATGTACTCCTCCACCTTCTCCTCCAGGTCCCAGTCCTCCTCTGGCAGGTCATAGCTAAATGAACGCTGTACTCCACTAGGGGGATAGAGGGGTGGAGGTGAGGCCTCATAGCTGTTGCTTGGTGACAAAGAGGCTTCAATCACTGGGGTCTGTGTAGTGGCGGAGGTAAGAGAGGAAGATGATGATGACGACGAAGATGCAACTGTTGCTGTATTGGTAACTACACTGGGAGGGGCCGGGTGGCTGTCACAGCAGGAAGGGGAGCGGTGGTCAGAATCAAGCCGCTCCAAAGAGTCTAGCGCCTGAATGATCTGCGGTTTGGTCATGCCTGAAAGTCTAAGTCGCTGAAGGAGGTCAATCTGCTCGATGGTGTAGCGAGGCTCCACATCACAACACTCCATCCTGGCATCTGTAAGACAAGTAAGTATGAAACAAGAAAACCTAAATCCTAAAAGCAGAGAAGCACTGAGGATATTGCTATAGTTGTTACATCATGGAAAACATAGACTTAAATACCTAGGACAAACTTATTCACGTTGCAAAAGCTATGAGAAGCAAAACACTTTGGTGCCTGCTTTCAGCTGCTTACTGTTCGAGTCCATTGCAAAAAATGGAAGAGAAAGTCTGTTCAAGTCACCAAACAGAAATATTGCTGACCAGGAAATTAATAATAAGGTGTACATTTGAAATACGATGTCAGGAAAATGCGGCTTTGGTGTATTAAATCATAGTTGTTTCAGTTTATGTCCTAGATGGGAATAGTTGTATAATAAACATGATGAGCCTCCAACTACCTGAGAGCGGAGACAGTCGGCCCGTAGGGAGCGGTTCAGTGCGTGGAGCCACGGCCGGTAGGCACCACTGTCGCATGGCTCAGAAAAACACGGGGTGAAGGACACTGTCACAGATTGGGAGACACAGGTTATCGAACATTGTAAAGAATCGCTCACTAACAAAAAATGGATCCGCAGCAACTCAATTTGAAGATGAACTATGTAGCTGGCATAACATGAGCAATCCTGACAAACCTCATAGTTTAAGTGGTCCACTGTAGTTGAGGCTGTTAGCTTACTGGCTAGCTTTAGCTAACTGGCATAGGTCACAGACAGTTGATGCTTAGTTTAATTTTCGGTATGACAAGCTCTACGACTGTGGCACTACTTACGTTACGTAATGCATATTTGTATTAAATCTAGCTGAAGGTCTGTAACTGCATATGCATTTGTTACTGTGGCTGTCTAGGATTGCGTTAGCAATCTGTCTGGCTAAATGTGCTAACATTAATTAAACGTCAGTAATATTACGTGGAGTGGAATGCACAAACACGAACAAACAAGCCACAACCTACATCTTATTAGCTACTGTACACAATCATTATGAGGGCAGCAGTGACGAGATGGCTAGCCAAAATATTAGCAAGCTAAGTTAGCTGGAAAGTTATTCGTAGCACACGTCCCGAAACAGTTACCAAACATTACTTACCTCCCAGTGCAGCTGCTAAGTGCAGAGATGTTTTGCCGCAGCCAGACGACGTAGCTGGTGCACTCTACTGGCACCGCTTTCCACTTTGAACAGTCCAAACTAGCTATTGAAGGTGAACCAGATGGGTCACATTGTCCCGGGATGCTGCGGTGAGGTAGGCGGTCGGTGTAAAATAGGAATTCGGTCTGACCTCTCACCCGCAGCTGTCCCAACTTGATTCAGGAAGTGTTGAATGCCACCAGTGGAGAATATCAAACAGAAGTTTGTTTGTTTTTATCTCAAATTGATTTGAGTTGTAATATTCTCAAACATCTGCTTTAAAAGGCTATGTCCACACTTGTAATAATCATACTTTTTACTGGACACAGTGGCTACCTAGGAATGCAGGCTGCAGCTTGTGTGTAGGGTGTTTGCATAATGTTAAAACATACTAGGCCTACTGTATTTAATGAAGCCAGTATGCATTTGGTGCTCACACTACTGTAGAACAAAAGGTGCTTGACCCACCTTAAAGCCACACATTGACTGACTGGACACCGGCCCAAAACTAACCAGCTGAATTTCCAGTGTGACTTCTGAGTCTTGATCGTGCTTCCTTGGGCCCAGCACAGCCAGAGCTTCGACTGCAAATTGACCTTGCACCAACTAATGCTTCAGGTGGTATGTACCCAGATAGCATATTTTCAGATATCAAGATAACAAAAACACACTGGGACGCTCTCGTTCCTGAGTCCAAATATACAGCTGCCCTGTCTGCATCCACAACATGGATCTGCAGTGAATAGTCAGCACTGGACTAGCTCGATTTTAACATGATTCTCTGCATTTTAGATGCAACACCTTACAGCTTATCAGATCTCAGTATACCCTAATGGGTTTATCACGGGGCATAGCCTATATGCATTTCTGTGTTAGCCAAGCCAAACAAAATAGCCTACTTTTGTCATTGTTTTTTTTTTTGTTGTTGTTGTTTTTTTATGTGTGGGCTAGAATAACTTTGTAACAACATAGGCCTAAACAAATTACTGTTTGAAAATCAGTTTGAAGATATCCATCACCATATATGTAAAAATGTGTTGAAAAACGGAGACATAAGGAGTCAAAAAAGTTTTGTAGCTGTAAGAGTATGTTGTGAATATAAGATTTATGCCTGTGTAGCCTACGTTCTTTGACTTTCAAAACAGCCTTAAACACATGTATAGGCTACTGTATGTGGTTGACTTATTCTTTGAAGAATTGTGAGCTCTTTACATCTGTGCTACCCCATCACTCTGACTTGGCAAAGAGAAACTTCTGAACTCTACACAGATCCTATGCAGCATAGGGAGAGCATGGTTAAAGGTAAAGGGAGGAGCAGCAGATATGGAGAAAGCCTAAAAGAAGCTACTGCTAAAAAAAGTCCAAATATTGCTCAAAGTCGCATATACTGTAAGTGGACTTGGCAACAATCGATACAACATTCACGAGCTATGAATTTTGTCTCTGTTTAAGATTAGCTAAATAATCAAATTAGCTAAATAATCAATCAGTCAGCCAATCAGAATGCTGCCCCCAGACTATCCAGATTATGGAGTAGTGGACTGTTATCTCTCCATTTCATGCATGCAACATCTCTTCTGAAACACAGGTGGTGGATCAAATAGAAGGTTTAAACACAGATGAAAACATAGCCTCCTTTGTAAGTGATCCGAGCCTAACAGACAATCTTGAGTCAAATTGCACTTCAGTCCACTTTTTGGTGATAGTGTTTATGTCACTTACAACAAAAGCTCCATTTAGACAACATGGTAAATTTGTAAAATACAGTGCATCTTTAAAAAAACAAACTTTATTAACTTGAAGTGATACAACCTGTTCTTATGTATTTAAAAGCAGCCTGTCCATCTCATCTTGTCTTATAACTGGCACACATTTCCAGGTGCGTCTTTTCATCACATTAGGCTATAGGTAGAGTGTGTCTGCATGCAAATTTGTGTTGAAAAGTGTGGTATTTAACAATGGAGTTTATTCAATTTTCCCAGCAAAGTGAACGACCAGTAGCAATGAATCATGCACGGTATGGATAGTCAAGATGCAAGAGGTTTGCAATAGCATGCCAGGCCCCAGCCCTGGCGCAACTGGCTGGGGCACCATCACCGCATGCCGGCGACCCGGGTTTGAATGATCTACGCCCCGTGGTCCTTTTTCCGGATCCCACCCCAACTCTCTCTCTCATTCGCTTCCTGTTTCTCTCTACTGTCCTATTGGATTAAAGGCATAAAAGCCCAAAAATGATGCGTGCATTATGCTAAACCGACACTTCGAATAGCCCTGGGCAGCTACTTTGGACAGTCATTAGAGCCAATAGACTTTGAATTCAGAATGCCGCACATGTTTTGAGTCCCAAATTTCATATCATGCGTCATTCCACAAAATGTGTCTTCTCGTGAAGTTATTCAATAGCATTAATTCAAAACAGCTGTTATAGGCTTAATGTCATTTTTAAATGTCATATGCAGCCATACTTAAATTCTGCTTACTGCACATGCATTATGTATTATTATAGCCACCCCCCCCCCCCCCCCCCCAATCTTATTTTTAAAGCAGACCTTTGTAGACCATGCAATTGGACTACGGGTTTAGATAGTGGTTCTCAAAGTGGGATCCGGGGACCCATTGGGGTCTGTGACCCATAGCCAAGGGGTCCGCAAAATAATTTGCTGAGGTTTATAATTTTAAAAAGATGATGCCCTTTTCACCCATAAAATGAATTGTGTCTATTTGGTCCTACCCACATTAACATTTAACTTAATTCAGGTCATGAAGAACCATACTACTGCTCAGCCTGGCTTATTTGTTAGCCAGCTAGCTGATGAAATGTTTGAGTCTGATGAAATGTTTGAGTCAGTCCATGTTGTCAAGCAAAGACCAAGTTACACATCTGCCAAAAAACATGGATTAGTGGACTGGTCACAACTTCAGAGAATACAAATGGTTAATCGTTACGGTTATACGGTGGTCCTCGGAAAATGTTGTCCCCCAAAAGGGATCCTTGGAACCAAAAACATTGAGAACCTCTGTTCAAGAGGAATAGCATGGTTGAATTAACCTGACTCTCGCCAGATCCTTGTAGTTCGCTGAGCTTCACACAAGGATCTGGGACTTCTCGATAGGAGATGTATTTCTGAAGGCGGGGCCTTATAAAACATCCTTGCATGTGATTTGATAAACCACTTGTCCATTATCTTGAATGACGTGCTAGGCTACTTCAAGTTCTTGCCAAACCCGGTCGGAAGAAGAGGGGAAACATCCTTGCCACCAATACGTCTTCAAAACCATTCTCTGTTCATCTTTTAAAGAATGAATACTCGATAGATTCGACAAAACGGTTGAAATAGCAGAATCAATGTCAGCACAAGACTCCTCGCTGCGTGCCGCCATTGTTGTTTGAATCAAATACTCGCTTCGGCACTCCTGATTGGTTCATCATTTTTTGCTCCCTGGAAGGAGTTTGGATTGCCCTCGAACCCAGACCCTTGTGTGGAGCTCAGCGAAACGCCTCTGGTGGAGCATGGCGGAACTACAAGGGTCTGGCGAGAGTCAGGCTATGGTTGAATGGGCACTGTTCAAACAAACGGACACACAGACTGAGAAGTTAAAGGCGAGGCATTCCAGTATTTACTTACTGTGGTACCCTTTGATAACGTGACTGCTTTCTTCAAGTGTATAAGAGTGAGTCGGTCACATGTATATAACAGCCTTTGTGAAACATTAAGATCAGCGTCAGTCTTTGGGACCACACCACTTCAGCATCTTCACCATGAACTGGGCCTTTTTGCAGGGTCTCCTCAGTGGGGTCAACAAATACTCTACGGCATTTGGCCGTATTTGGCTCTCCGTTGTCTTCATCTTCAGATTGATGGTGTTCCTTGTGGCTGCTGAGAAGGTATGGGGGGATGAGCAGGGCAACTTTGACTGTGACACAAGGCAGCCGGGTTGCAAGAATGTCTGTTACGATCACTTCTACCCCATTTCCTACGCACGGCTCTGGTCACTGCAGCTAATCTTCGTCACTTGCCCTTCTCTGCTGGTTTTACTGCATGTGGCATACCGTGACGACCGAGAGCGAAAGCAGCAGCTGAGGTATGGTGAGGACTGCCCAAAGCTCTACAAAGACACCGGAAAAAAGCAGGGTGGACTGTGGTGGACCTATCTCTTCAGCCTTTTCTTCAAGTTAGCAGTGGATGGCGTTTTCATTTTTCTCGTGTTCTACATCTACGAAGAGAATTTCTTTCCACTGGCGGTGAAATGCCAAGAAGCACCTTGCCCGCAGGCTGTGAACTGTTTCATCAGCCGTCCCACAGAAAAGCGTATCTTCACAGTTTTCATGGTCATCACCAGCTGTGTTTGCATCCTCCTGACGTTGCTTGAGATGGTCTACTTGATGGGAAAGCGCTGTAAGGATTTGGCAAACCCTCAATCTGCGTACAGAAACCCAGTACACATTGTATCTCTACCAAATACTCAGGAGCAGAATGGTCATAATGAGTCCTTGGAAAAGGACCATCAGCTAGAGGAAAGTGCCCCTGTCTATAAGGCTTGATCTTGTGTTAGGCCTCTGAGTGTCTGTGTTGTGAAGATTCTGCAGTCAAGATGATTAGGATGAACCCCAGTATGCTTGCCTGACTAATGATAATTGTCACTGAAGCAGAATGAAATACCTGAAAACTTTCACACCTTTGATTAATTAAAATGTATATCAGTATCTTAACAGTTAGGTTCATATCCAGAGCTGTTCAGATCCAGTTAAATTCATAATTGTGTGACAATTTACGTCAACTGTTTACAACATTAAATTGTTTTCAAACAATTATGCCAGACCAACGCATAACAGAATTGTTTTGTATTCCATTGTATTTTGTATATTTCTCTCTAAATGCATTAAAACATTTGAATATTAAACATGATTAAATATGGTGAATTGAACAAATGTTTTGGTTTCAAACCTGATTTATAATTTTCAAATTATTATTTTAATAAAAGCTTTAATATACAGGTGCATCTAAAAAAAACCTGAATATCATATATAGAGAGAGAGACAGACAGATAGATACAGTACCCTCCAGAATTATTGGCACCCTTGGTAAAAGTTGACTAAAAATAGGTATAAAAATAATCTTTAGGTGATTTATTGTACTCCCACAATGAAAACAATGTGGAAAAATATACCCTGCAAGGCAAGCAAATTTATTCTGAGAAAAAGGAAAATCTCATAAAGAAATAAATATTTTTAACAAAAACAGCTTGCTCACAATTATTGGCACCCCTGAAACATATTACGTACAACATTTAACAGGAGCATTTTCCTATGTAAATGCAACGTTTTAAAGTAAATCAGAGTGTCTGTGAACTTTCAGAAGTAGTTCATGACGTTCTTTTTCACTATGGTATGAAAATGAAGTCACTCAGAGGCTAAATCCTCTAGTCATTTTTCAACATTGGAGAGACAAGAGAATACACTAAATTGAAATAAAAAGAAATTGTGTTGACATTTGTAAGTAAGAGAATGTCTATGGAAACTAGGTATTTTGTTGAAAATGCCTATATTTCCAGTTAAAATGATGAATAAAAGGTTCTAATCATCTGGAAATGTGGCAAACATGCTTGGACAAAGACCCATGGCTATTTTGCTCCCACGCACAGTATGGAGGATGGTATGATAGGCAAAACAATCCATAAGAACCACTGTTGAGAGTTACAGACAAAGCTATCATCTTGGGGTCACCAAGTCCCCCCCAAAAATCTTCAAAAGTGACCTCACTGCTAATAGATTATTTATACAGCATGTCAGGTTAAAGCCAGTAGAGTCATTTAATGAACAATGTAAATGGCAGGAATTACTGAATGGTACCATGACATGTCTGGGAGTGTGGTCTATTGTCAGATGAAAATAAAATGATGCTCTTTTGCAAAAAACACTTAAGGTGTCTTTGGCATACATAGAAGAATGACTATACTAAAAAGAACCCCATGCCTAATCAGAATTATGGTGGAGGGGCTGTGCTATTGTGGGGCTGTTTTAATTCCCAAAGGCCTTGGGAACCTAATTAAGGTGCATGGCATCATGAACACCAAGAAAAACCTGAACATTTTCAAAGGAAATCAAACAATCTCTGCCAAGGCCCTAAAAGTTGGTCATGATTGGATCATTCATCAGGTCAATGAACCAAAACAAATGCACAGATCAAAACAAATATGGTTTACTGAACACAAAATCAAGCTTCAGACATTGCCATAGCAGTCCCCTGATCTAAACTCCATAGAAAAACAGTGGGATGAGTCAACGAGAAGAATGCACAAGTGTGGACCTAGCAATCTGGACGATCTGGGGAGGTTTTGTAAAGATGAATGGTCTTAAATCCCTTACTTTGTATTCTCAATCTTTATGGGGTGTCAGAGAAGAATATTACATGCTGTTTTATTGACAAAGGGAGGTTTAAGAAGGTATTACAAGTAGGGGTGCCAATAATTGTGAGTGACGTGTTTTTATTAAAAACATTTATTTCTTTATGAGATTTTCCTTTTTCTCAGAATAAATTTGCTTCCCTTGCAGGGTGTATTTTTCCTCATTGTTTTCATTGTGGGAGTACAATAAATCACCTAAAGATTATTTTTTGGACCTATTTTTAGTCAACTTTTACCAAGGGTGCCAATAATTCTGGAGGGTACTGTAGGTACTTTATTGATATCCCAGGGGAAATTCTTGAAAAAGTCTAATGCACAGACAGAGATTACAGTAGACTCTGGCAACTATTGCTAGTGTTTTGACTTCTCAGGTTGACATTTCTGTATTATAAATTCTTTATTGTAATGTTTTGATATTGTATTTTTGATATCCATGAACAGTAGTCATCTAGATTAAAACAAACAAATTGAAATATTTCACTTGTGTAATGAATTTAAATGATGAAAGTTTCACTTTTTGAAATAAATTACAGGAAGACATTTACTTTTCCACGATTCCATTTTTTTTGCGATGCATCTTTGCGTCAGTTTGTTATGGAAGTTTAGTGATTAGTATTTGTTCAAGCAAAAACAAGGAACAACACAAATGCATCACTTTGGCATGAAAAAATCTAATGAAGTCATAGTACTGTAGGAGGAGCTTGTCTTTACGGTACACACAATGATGATAAAACTAAAATATAATGCACTGAATAAAATCATATCCTGCCATAAAGGTGTGGCAGGCACTCTTGGAACAAGCCAAATGCGTTTTTTTCAAAGTTGGAACTATAGTGTCATATCCTGGTTCTGTGATAAGCAGATCATTCATGGCTGATTGATAGCAGAGGTCCCATGAAGCATTTTAAGTCTGATATGACTGAATGATATGCCTACTGTGTGGCTCCTCATTCAGACACATGGCAAACAAGGGCTTGGCTTTTGCTGATTATTAATGTGTGTTTATAGTCATTAGAGATGATATAGGGTTAAATAAGGTTTGATACTGTAGTAATATTGCAAGAAAGCAACAAAGGTCTGTAAGTATTTGTTGCAAAGAGTGTGTGCACCTGTGCAAAAACATGGCATTTCCCCTCAACATGAAAGATGTATGCAGACAAATCTCCTGCATTTATGGGCAGTCATGATGAATCAACAAGTGACCAATTGTGAACAGAAGGTGAGCTGTGAAGGCTTTCAAAGCCTAACTGTGAGTGATTGTACAAGTGGGTGGTGGAGATATGGACAAAGTCACGTTGGTAATATCATGCCATTCAAACACCAGACTGCAGTGATTCAGGAATAAACAGGGAATAAATTAATTAACACTCAAGCAGGATGGTTCTCTTTAGAGTCTCAAAGAGCCTAAGTCCAGCTGTAAAGTGTTAAAGCACCACTACAACAATTTGCCAGTTTGTGATCTACAGTATGTGTTCATCAGGCAGCTACAGTAGATAAGCATCTTTACATACAATCAAAATTAATTTGAAGTACAGGTAATAGTCATTCCTCCTAGCCATCCATGATATGCTTTATGAAGAAAGCCATTACAGCACAACATTACTGGCTATATTGCCAAAAGACATAGATCCACTTTTATCGCAGGGGTCGTGGGTGTCTAAACTCATGTTGTTTGTGCTGCAGGCACCTTGAAACTTGCAACTAGCAGTTGTCTTACTATAGTTACATGAATGAACATAGCTCTACGTGCCATATCTTCAAACACCTCTGAAAGGTGTCAAACAAGCGACTTTGCAATTACATCTCTTGACACAAATGTTAAGAACAAAAGTTCAAACTCTTTTTTTTAAGAATGCCTTGTGTTTTATAAAAAATGTCTTACTGAAATGTTATAGATACAGTACATTTATGGAAAACGCATCCACACTGTAGCCTACTGTAACTCCTCAAGCTGTACGTGGAGTTGTTATCAAAGAGTAATCAAACCACACCCTGGCAGTGAGTGTGTGCCCAGCCCAGACCTCAGTTAATCAGGGAGCCACTAAACTGTTTTCTGACCAGAGAAGGAATACAGTGGACAGCGCCACAGAGAATCCCTACCAACACCAAGACTCTTTATGAGAAGACCTTTGCCAGCACAGAGCTCAATGTATTGTAAGTAGAAGGATAACATGATGATTTGTCTGTACTAACTTCACAAATTTGTAAATTAACTATTCATGTTGCAGACATCAATGCTGAGAATCAGTGATCAACTGAAAGTCAGTGATCAGTTTGGAAATGGAAATATGAAAATGTTATATTTCAGTACACTTCACTTACTATAATGTGTCCTCAAAAATCTGATATTTAATGATTCACATAGGCCTACACATTTAGTGCTTGGCAGACTTTACTTAAATCCGAATGTTGTGTCATCAAAAATCTGTTTCTGTGGAAGCTTAATAACAGAATACATTAGGTACATCAGACTTTTTCAAGACTTTTTCAAAATTAATTGAAAATTGTGTTGTAAAAATCATGAATCATATTGAACTTGAATATGTTATTCATTTTCTCCACTTTCCCCCCATGTAGAGCAACATTTGAACTGCTGCCCTTCTGATCGACTAGGCCTACTCATTTGAATTAACACTCATATTAACTGTCACTATGGATTGGAAGGGTCTGGAGGGTCTCCTTAGTGGAGTGAATAAGTACTCAACAGCCTTTGGTCGAATCTGGCTGTCACTGGTGTTTGTTTTCCGTGTCATGGTCTTTGTGGTGGCAGCTGAGCGTGTGTGGGCCGATGAGCAGAAGGATTTCGACTGCAACACACTGATGCCAGGGTGTGCCAACGCCTGCTACAACTACACTTTCCCCATCTCGCACATCCGCCTGTGGGCCCTCCAGCTCATCTTTGTCACCTGTCCCTCTTTTATGGTGGTGATGCATGTGTGGTACCGCGAGGATCGTGAGCGCAAATATCAAGCCAAACATGGTCCTGATTCGCGTCTTTATGACAACCCTGGACAGAAGCATGGCGGTCTGTGGTGGACTTACCTTCTTAGCTTGTTCTTCAAGACAGGCATGGAGGTGCTTTTCCTCTATCTACTGCACTACATTTACAACAACTTCAATATGCCCCGCAAGGTGGCCTGCGATATGTGGCCCTGTCAACACCAAGTAGAGTGCTACATCGCTCGCCCTACCGAGAAGCGGATCTTCACATACTTTATGGTCGGTGCCTCAGCAATCTGCATTGTGCTCAACGTCTGTGAGATCCTCTATCTTATTGCCATGCGTGTTGCGCGCCACAGTCAAAGGAGTGCTGCCACAAGGAGGACCTGTCGAGAGCCTCACTGCACTGAGTGTAGCCTGCCCATGACCACCAAGGGATTGAAACCAGATTGACGTTGTCCCAATAACACCTGATATGCCATATGCTATAGCCTATATGCAGTCTTTCAACACCGCCATAAAAAGAGAACCTAAACCAAGTCTACTGTGTGATTTGTATCATTATTCTTTAATTCACAGTAATATCAGATTAATTTCTCATCAATCTTCATAAATGAATCCTTGAATAAGATGATTAATTGTGTATTAGCACCCATCTTACTGTATTATGATGTATTTTGATATTATTTGTTCAGCCTCTCTAGAAATGATAAAGTGCTGACAATTCACCAGGCAGCGTGCTTCTCCCTTCTATGCTTCTGAAATATGAGTTGGAACTGTGTACGGTTCAGTCTGAGCTTCACAGCCTATATGCATTTACAGAGCCAGGGCTGCAATCCCTGATTTTTAAGAGTAGGCCTAATTAGCTGCATTCACCCAAATACGAGATTTTGGATTGGGATCACAGACCATTGGAAATGACCTCTAACGGCAGAGATGGGAAAAGTCCAGCTTCAGAAAGTAAAAGTCCTACCACTTATCTGTGCAACCACTCACTTCAACCAGCTGATTCTAATTGGCACAACTATTCAGCTAGGTACAGTAGAGCAGCTAATTGATGAGATCACCTGTGTTACAGTAAGTGCACAGGTAGAACCAATACATGAGTGGACTGTTACTTTCTGAAGCTGGACTTTTCCACCTCTGTCTAACGGCTGTTATGAGACATGGCAACTGAAATTAAGGGAGGGAAGTTCTGGCCCATTTTCTTTCAATTGAGCTAATTAAGACAAAAAATAATATTCTATGGGCTGGGCTGATGGCATCTTTAAAAATGACATTCAATAAAGTGCCACATGCAGATGGCCCCAAATTACATTGTCTATGGATTGACTGATCCTTCTGGTAGGAAATTGCCAGGTGAGCCAACAATCCATTTAGGCTACTGTAGACAACATGGTTGTTTCCTAATTGATGTGGCACTTAATTCGTTCATTCATGAACATGTGATTGGAAATAATGTTTTCATAAACTCAGAAGACCCAACTTGAACTGACCCAACTTTTTTTTTAAAAGTGTGTTCATGAATTGATTGAACAACCTGTATTTAGGCCTACGGGGAATAAATGAGCATACAGTTACTAGAACTGCTTACCTTGGTTGAGCAAGAATAAGAATGTGTTGTTGTTGCAACAACGACTGCCATGATCGGAGAGCATGATTGTGCCATGAGTAGGCTACAGTCTCGTAGGAAAAGAAACACCAGGCTATGGCTTCGGTAGACTCAAAATTGTAACACTTCAACACGGCCACTAAAATTACATTTTTGCAACAGTGTAGCGCCATCTTGAGCACGTATCTATACAACGTTGCGTCATGAGAATGGTTTGCTTGGACATTCCCATCAGTAAATAAATAGGCCTAAATAAACGAATGAATGAATAAATAAATCAGTGAATTAATAACTGAACGACTGAATGCATGCATGCAAACAAATAAATAACCTGTTTCTAATTTAAAAACCGTATTCTGCTGTCATCAAATTGCTAATGAGCGTTGTGGTTTGAGACGTTTTAAGAATGGGCGTGGCTGTGCTTTGGAATGGAGAATCACCTGCTCTGTTGATGGAGGGAATCGACAAGAGAATGACAGTACACTATCAGGATCTGTGAATCTTAAACAACGTGAATACCAGCATGATTTACGTAGATTAAGGAGTAACTATGGCAAAATCAGGTAAGTAGTTTCCGGCGTGGGTTCATCACCAGTCTGACAAACTTTAGTGGGCTGTTAAGGCGTTAAAAGAAGTTTGCGAGAGTTATTGTAGTCTATGTAAAATGTCCCATGGTGTTGCCTACCACCCACGCCCGTTGTTGCTTTCTTTTAGAATACATAGCCAAAAGTTTCAGGCTACACTTTGACTGCTTAAAATAGTAGACCACTGAGTAGCGAGGCCTAGGCTACTGTAGGTGAGAGTTTTCCTTTGAGAAACGAGTGGATTTAGAATCAGCATTTAAATCCCTTTTTTTCAGCGAATTGTGCTCGTCATCACCGCCACTGAATTGAGAATCTCTATGAAAAAATAGATGGTGCCTTTTTTGTCATGGATAGGTATAGGCCTACTTCAAACGCAATGGCTTATGTTCTGTATTTCACTACAAACACAATAAACAACCTGGTTTTGGATTAGCTAACGAATATGAACTCTGACGTGGGAGTAGATTACAACATTAGAACTCAAAACTCGCAAGTGTGGGTTATTGCAAAGCAGGCTGTTATTGTTAAATCTTTGGTAATTGTAGGCTTAGACTTGTCAATTTGTTAGACTTGTTAGAGCTGTCAATTGAATATTCTGGCCATTCCAAATCTTTGTAGATTTAGTGTGTAATCATTAAATGTGTGGTGACTTCTGTCATCAAGCGGTCATGACCTTTGTAAGAAAATCAATAGTTGGCAAACAGAAAGAAGTTACCTGCATGAAAATAGCACAGCAACAACCTGAAATTTTAGGGGTGCCGTGAGCCAGAAAAGTTTGGGAACCACTGGTCTAGGCTTCGGCGTGTTCCCCATCCTTTTCCGCTCAGTCTATCTATCTTTTTCTCTCGTTGCTTATTAGGCCTACTCATTGTAGCTTACTTTATGTCTCTTTTTTTAATCTTTGGATTTCTGCCTACCTCCAACCTATTGTCCCTTATGAAGGTGTATGTTGTGGGCGCCTGAAGGAGCCCAAAGCCCTGATGAAGTTTGGCCTGAGTGTGGTGCTCATAGGTCACGTGAACTTCCTGCTGGCGGCGTTGGTCCATGGCGCCGTGCTGCGGCACATCAACCTGAACCCAACGGCGCGAGGTATGGAGTACGCCATCTCTAATGTCCTCGCCATGGTGGCGGGACTAGTGGTGAGTTAACAAGTTAACAAGTTAATTCCACTTCTAATTAGATCAGGCCTTACCGCCATTCAGTGTTGGCTTTAGAGTAACAGAGTCGAGGCAAGCCAATTAGGCTTAGAACATCGGCACACTTGCTGAAAGGGGCCACCCTTAATTAAGATCATCAAGGGTAATAAGATCATTAATAAGATAATTAAGAATCTCCTGAACCAGCCTATACATGGCCAAAAGTATGAAGCACGTGTTTTAGCCGTACCTTTTATTATCGTAAAAACAAACATATAGCCACACAATCTCCATAGGCAAACCTTGGAAGTACTGAAGAATAGGTTGCACTGGACAGTGACATTAAAATGGCTCGGTCATATGATGGTATCCACAAGTCAGTTAATGAAAATGCGTTCTTAAGCACATAGACAGCATCTAACTTTCTTTGGTATCATCAAGACTGTTCATAAGGAGCATATTAATTTCCATGGTTTTAGAAGAGCAGGTGTAAAAGTCAGGTCTCCAAATATATTATATGTATATGCTTCATTTAGGAATATTGTGAATAAGTGTTGCCAAATCAGGTGTGTTGTGGGAGGAGTAGGCTAACATGGAAGGAAATGGAACAGATATTACGTATATTACGTATAAAAATGTTCTGCCTGACAACAGAGGTCAGATGAGGTGGAAGCCTCTTGAGTAAGTGGGTTGAACTCAAGGTTGTTTACCATGTATAGTATCCAGCCCAACTCTCAAATCATGTTATTGTTATTGTAACATGCATGTGGCATTTTCTAAACTGGTGTGTATTTTGTTTTGTTATCTTAGGCAGGCTACTGTTGTAATTATTTTAGCTGAATTTACTCATCATAACCGTTATTATCCTTACAGGGTGTCATCATTGGTATAATGGCCATCGTATTGTCAAAAAACAACTCTCGCCGAGCGCTTGTAAGTCAGCATAAACAAACACTTGCACACTGAAAACATAACAACATGTCCATTTTCAAGATTTGCCATGGTGGGTTCATTTTAAGTTCCAGTCAGCATACTTTAGTTTAAACTTAGCTATGGTAGCAGGGAGACTAATCGTTGGTGAATTGAACTTGGCCTCTCACCTACTACAAACAGAAATGTTGGCATATTTCTCATACTCTCTCATCAGCTGTTCTGTTTTTTTTAGTGGTTCAGAATAATGACTCCCCTGTCTTGTTGGTCCTGTTTTATGATTGCAAAACACTTACCAGTTCTTTAAGTCAACTAGTTTGAATCTGCCTTTCTTGTACAGGCTTAATGTTAGGGAGCCTGTTACACAAGGCACTCCTCTTTTACAGGATAAACAAACTTGAGGTGATACTGAGTAGTGTAATGAGTTTTGAATTGTTTATAACATACTGTAGGTTTGTTTACTTCCTCCTCTGTTGTTTCACACTTTGTTGTGTAGTGTAATGAACATTCCAAGGGTAGATTTGTAACTGAACCTGTAATCATTCAGGTTTGTTGACCGCTCGTGTATTGGGCAACCCCTCACCTCCTTTTTTTCTCTTTCCAACCTGTGACTGAACTCTGCCCAAAGTATGACTGTTCTTGTTGCCTAGCCAGCTTTTGTCAGTTCAAATAGATGATACTGTATAAAAAAATCTTGTTACTAATATGTCGTTTCCTCCAGTCATATTGTCCCAGTCCTTGATGGATTTTTTTTAAAGTGCTGTTTTCATGTGTACTATGCACACATAGTCACAGACATGAACACACACGTTGACTCAGAAACAAATTTTGTTTTCTGTCTGGATGAGTGTTAGGTGCTACTGTTATCCAAAGATCATAGAGCGCTACGCGTAGCGCTCTATGATCTTTGCTGTTATCCCATATCATCTAACAGACACATTCCGATACCTACATGCAGTACAGTATCATGATCTAGCCAATCATGTCCACAATTGGAAATTATAATAATATGGTCAACAGAATTTCGATATGGATAAATGGCTTCATTTGTTGAATCTATTTGGTGCCTTTTCTTTGGGTTTGCCGCCACCTTGTGGTACTGACATACACATCTGTGGGTTTGATGCCACCTTGCACCATTTAAATGGGCTATTTGCAGCTTTTAGTAGTTCAAACATTCAAAAATAAACATGTCCGCTCACTCAAAGCAGACGTTTAAAGCGAGAGACTGAGAGTAGTAACAACAAATGAGACTGTAAACATATGGTCGTACAGGTTTGATCGTACAAAGTAAAATCAGGCACATCCGAGAGAGAAGGCCTAGTAGATATTACTGTAGATATTTTATTAGACTTACTGGTGAAAAAAAAAACGTTCCAGTCTTTGGTACCTTTTAGACTTTTTTTTTATGCTGTATTTATTTACGATATCCAAGCAGTAATACATTTATTTTGTTATAAATTATAAACTATCACTGCTAAAGCAGGGTTGTGAATGTTCAATAGTTCTATAACTTTATCATTATCATCAGTGATATCAGTACAGATATATCGAAACAGCTGCTAAACAATAACATGAACCGAAATGGATAATGTTTATGGTTATTTGTTGCTCGTAGAATATGAAATCAAATTATTTAGAGTAGGACTAAAGCTTTGGCATGTACTGTATGTTTTGCAATGATTCATCCATCTGTCCATCTGTTCCCTGTGTTGTCAGTGGGAGGGGCTAAAATTCAAGGCATGGAAGTAAATGAGGAATGACAAAGAAAGGAAATTCACCCCAGTTTCTCTCTTTCTCTCTCTCTCTCTCTCTCTCTCTCTCTCTCTCTCTCTCTCTGTCTGCCTTCAGACGTGGGGATTGTGGGCGCTGAGTTTGGTCTCCGCTCTGCTGGCTGCAGCCTCAGCGATTGGGTTGCTCGTTTCGACAGTGAGGGCGATTGTCAATCGCGGGCGGAGCTTGCTGACTCATTGTCGTTTCCCAGATGCGATTGGCTCCTACTCCTACGTCACAAATGAGTGCCCCTTTGACCCCACTCGTATATATGTGAGTCTTGTTATACTGTTGGGGAATTCAATTCAGGCCTCAGGTTTGACATGGCCTATTGAAATGTATGTTTTTAGTGTTTTCTGTGTGATACCTGGACATGTATTTGGCAAAGAGCCCTCAGTCTGAACAAGTCCTCAATCTTGAATCAAACACACACACACACACACACACACACACACACACACACACACACACACACACACACACACAGGAGTAATCATTCTGCCATTCGCCGGAGTCAACCATGTAACCTTGCAGTCTGAATACAGACTGATTAACCTCCGAACCTCACGTCTGTGAGCTCAACACTGCGCACCTTTTTGAAGTCTGATTTGTACTCATTTCCATACTGTCAGCAGATATCTGAGATGACCCTGCTCTATTTGAGATTATGAAATGCTGACAGCAGGGCATAGTGCCACCTGAGCAGATATCACATGTACATGTGGAAGTGATTTCTACTTAAGATTCCATTACGTTTTATCAGTTTAGATTGAGCTTCTTAGAGTTGCCCCCCTATAGAGAGCTATTGTTCAGGTTCATTTACATTTGTGAGTCAGCCATTACAGGTAGCAGAGCTTTATTTAATTCCACTTAATCCATTTAATGCTGACTAGAGATGATCTTCCTGTACAAGGCCATACTAGGACCCTGCTAATGTTGAAGAAATATAATTGGTTGTATTATATGTTTCATGTTGCTTCATGGTTAACTAATCAATTTCAGCATGGACTGAACACACAGTAAGGCTATAAGATATACTGTACACATCACACTGAGTCTGCCTTTACTTAAACAACCTTAACCATACAAATGGACAATTAAACTGCCTCTCTCCTCAGTCATATCCTGTGTATTACTAGCATTGATAAATGTCATTTACATTTGCATTGATTCATTTAGCAGATGCTAAAAGCGTTTACAGCGATAAGAAGTAACTTTCAAGCTACATTGCAGAGGAGTCCTTAGGTAACAGTGACTATTACAACAATAAAACTTACTACATTCTTAAAAATAAAGGTGCTTAAAGGGTTCTTTAAATCTCTGGATGGTTCCATGGAGAGTCAAAACTCTGTGTTGAACCATTACATCAGACAAACTGTTGCCTCATTGGTTCTTTGAAGCACTGGAAAAGGTTCTTCTATGGCATCTCTCTCTGAAGAACCAGTACCGGCTTCAACATGTTTTAGAGTGTACCAGAGGATGACAGTACAGAAGTTTAAGTACTAGTCAAAGTGTACTGTAGTTGAAGGATATAGGAGAGGAGGCACTCTTGGAAGAGTTGAAAGGTTTCATTCAGGGACACCCTTGATTTTGCAGCACTTAGTAAGGCTTTCCGCCATCGAGGAACTACAAATTAAGTGCCATTGAATTGAATTTCCCTTGCACGAGTTACTGAGGCAGGATTGTGAGTGATGTTTTGCTTCAGACGTTATATCGTTTAACACTTACTCTTCTATAGTAAAGCCGAGTCCTGCCAACAAGATTATTTTACAGTTGGGCAGAGTTTAAAGCTTTCACTTTGGTACTCTACTGTAACTGACCCTTGGCAGATGGGTTGGGCCCTTGAGTCGTGGATCTGTCCGAGGTTTCTTCCAATATGTATTTCCAATTCTACAGAGTTTTTCCTTGCCCCTGTTTCTCATGGGCTCTCTTTGAATGTTCAACACTCTGTAAAGCGCCATGTTTTGGCGCTCTATAAGTGAAATTAAATTGAAATTGAAATTGAAAATTGAAATTATTCCTGTCATTAGGGTTACCTCCAGATTTGGGGTGCCTCTCATTCAGCTTTTATACATCCTCCCTCCTCAGGCCTCGATCCTCGATCCTCACTGGTGTACATAAAGAATGATGGGGCGACAACAATGGGATAAGTCTATCCAGCTTTAGTTCTAGATCAGTGGGAACGCCCCTCGAGGATCAAGGAGAGATGTTGAGAGGCACCCATGGTGACCCCATTGTTTACTTGGTGCTGTCCTGTGTGTCTGTTTCAGAGCACCACACTGATCCTGTGGTTTCCTCTGATCGGGATGAGCGTGGTGCAGCTCGTTTACTCCAGCTGGTGCATGTCTGCCTGCTCGTCGTTCCTGGGCCTCTCCTGCTGCTGTTCCTGCTGCCCTAGACACAAGCCACCTCGAGAGATCACCCGGCCTGTACGTCCCCTCTTATTCGCTATTGTTATCTTCCTTAGATTTGGTGTTCACGTTTCAAGGGGGTTTCCAATGCTCTGCTCACTATAGTGCATCTATCAGAATGCTTGATAATGAATGCGGAGAATAAGCCAATTTAGCGGGGTAGCTGGCCGTGGTCTTAGGATGCCAATATCAGTATATAAAGTATTGCATACAATATATTATATTATACAAAGATGGCATGCAAGTGATGTATGGATAAAGGCTACTAGTGAAATGGAGGAAAATAGGAAGGTGGTGTGTGATGTAGATGCATAGGAGTTTAAATCTCTTAGAACAGTGGTGGGTTGTCAATCATCCTTATGGGCTCCTCCCACACATTGTTTTGAAAACATACAGTGGGTAAGGGTTGAGAATGGACTGTACCTGTCTATTTGGGTCTGTGTTAGTATATACAGCAACACATATCTTTACCTTAATGACCAGGCCATGTTTTCTACATGCTGTAAGCATTATAAAACAGAATTACTGTAATGTTTGAAACTGTGTGCATGCGTGTGTGTGTGTGTGTGTGTGCGCGTGTGTGTGTGTGTGTGTGTGAGTGTGTATGTGCATGCTAAGACCAAGAGATACTGTATGTCAATATATTTCCTACACCTTTTTACAGCATGTCAGAGGTCAGCACAATGAGCGTCAGGCACGTCCTGCTGAACAGCACGAGCTCCTCGCGCAGCCACAGCCACCACCGCGTTCCCTCCTCCGCTCCTCAGCACCGACACCGACGCCCTCACAGCCCAACCGCGCCTCCCAGCTCAGCAGAGACAGCTTCTGGATCTGACGACTCCCACCACAGAAGTCATGGTGATCAAACGTGTACAAAGGCAACGTAAAGATCCGCACACCGAAGAGCTATATATATATTTTTTATTAAGTAACGTTATATACGTTAACATATACAGTATATATGTTGGGAGCTCTTCAGTGTGTGGGTCGTTCCGTTGCCTTTGAACTATAATGTTTCTTTGATCTCGCACCGGGCAACTTTGTTACGGAGGTGCCTGATTTTACTTTGTACGATCAAACCTGTACGGTCATATGTTTACAGTCTCATTTGTTGTTACTCTCAGTCTCTCGCTTTAAACGTCTGCTTTGAGTGAGCGGACAGTGACGGCATGTATCACTGTGTTTTCTCTAGGGTTTCTGATAGGATGGAGTTGTGATGTGCCCAATTCGGTCACCTCAGCTGGCAAAGCGTACAAAAGCCAGGCCAGCTTATTTTGCTAAGTTTCATTGACAGTTGCTCAATTTGAATAGTTTGCTTGAACTGTCGAAAGAATAAATGATGGTATAAATGAATAAGTGAGAATTACGGGAATGATTGGTGTGTAAGTGAGAGAAAATGAGTATGAGTGAGTAGGTAGTGGATACGTGTTGGAGTGTGTTAGGTAGAATAAAAAGTGTTTTATAATTGATTGAAGGGCATGCATACATTGTTTGATGTGATTTTTTTTTTTTTTAAATGAGTACTTGTTTTTTCAATAAAAACATGATTGTCCTCTGCAGGAAAGCATGTTTTGGTACCATTTCACCATTTAAAAAAGGAATACCAACACACAAGCAGATTCCCAAAAACACTTTTGATAAAGCATAGGCACACCTGGAGTGTCAAACACATAAGTATATTTGTCATTAATTGAGGAAAAAAGGGACTGTGGTGCTCTCCTCGTATGAGGCCTTTCATGCAACAGAAAAATAAGATACTCAACATAGGTATCAGAAATCTTGGTACAAATATGGAAGCAATGTGAAGAACTACACAAAAGAGAATGACAGACTACTTTTAACCGTGGTTGCAAACAAAAGCACCATCACAGAACACAAGAGGCAGGACTGACTACAGAACTGCAGGGCCTAAACAAGGTGATGCCAAGGGAGAGTGCTGTTCTGCGGCTGCAAGCAGCTGTTTGAAGGGGAATGTAGATGAAAGCCGTGATTCTTTTTTTTCCCTTTCAAAAAGTGGAGTAAGCCCTTGGTGGCAACTCTCAGTGAGGTGTTTGAAGGAAATAACTAAAGTGGAAAAGAGTAAAACTACAATTTTACTGAAGATGTGAAGTACATTCCCATCTGTGTTGTTTAAAGCCTGGCTCTAGCTACAGTCAATAATCATTGAGTTGTGTAAACCAACAGAAATGGTGTTAAGAGTTGCTCATAGTGGGGAAATTAAATAAACGTAATGATGCCTACATATACAGTACCTTAAACAATGCAATTGATAATACTGTAAAATTAGCTCGGACAACATCCCCCACCCAGCCCACCCACCCCCCTCCCCCAACACACACGCACACACAAAAAAAGAGAAAAAAAAAAGAAAGAAATTGAACAGAAGTAACCACATACATGCACACAAATACACAAGCGTACTTACACACTGGTATATGGTCACTTGAAGCTCTGAGATTGATATGCAGAAATAAGAGAGCAATGCAATGCATTCCCTGGTGCAAATATCACTGTAACATTGGTAATGTCAACATTCCCCAACAAACTGAATGAATAAAATGGACCCGGATCCACTGATAACATACAGATCGCAGCTAAGCTGCTGTCTGATTATCGCCATCCATGACACAATAAAAATACAGAATAATGCTAAAATAAATAAATAAAATAAAAAGGAGAAAAGTGATATGTACAAAAAAAATAAAATAAACAAATCACAATCTTCAGCCTTCTCTTATTTTCTGAGGAAAGATCATCAGCATCTTGACATGAGAGAATTCTGGCATTGTGTCCAACTCAGTTCATTGCAGTCCATACCATTTGAGTGGCAGGATTGGGAGAGGGTCCAGGCTGGAGCTACATAATACTGCTGTGGAGAGCTGCTTCTGAAGGTCTGTGTACAGAATTCTGGACATCTGCTATTTCTTCTCATTGCTTCTCTTGCTTTTTTTTTCATTACTGGTTGTGCATATTCAGCAACAATGGATATAACATTCAAGAGGGATCTGTGCATTTGGAAGGAACAAAATCAGGTCTTAACTAAAACACTAGGCAGGGGAGTCCATGCACGATTCCCGAGGAAGGGTTGTCTTTTTGCGTTTCCAAAAAATCCAGATATAGATGGATGCTGGGGGTGTCATGGCATTGACTGGCCACTGGGGAGGCGCTGAGCACAGGGCTGACCTTTAATCTCTGAGCTCAGTAAAGAGAAACATACAAGTGACATGCGGAGGACAGATGGCTTGGCAGGTGTGTGTGTGTGTGTGTGTGTTTTGTTTTTCTCCATTTTACGTATGCATGTCCTTTAATAAAAAGAATTGCGCTTCAGCTGATGCTGCTGTCTTAAACCTCAACAGGAACACAAATGAGAACGATGAGATGAAACCCTTCATGCATGTGTTGTGTGTCGCTCGTGGCTCAGAACTGCGAGGCGCTGCTGGGGTCACACTGCAGTAGCCTCACGATGGACGGGTCACTTTTGGCACCCTTAATGAACTCCTCCAGCGAGAGCTTACCTGCGAGAGAGGAGCAGACAGAGGATACAGAAAACATTATATTTCTTTTTTTTAAGTATTTATTTATTTTTTGGCCCTTTTGCCGTGAAGAGTAGACAAAGTGGGAAAAAACAAGTGGGAGAGAGAGATGGGGTGGCATCGGGACATGACCGCAGGCCGGATTTGAACCTGGGTCCCCCTGGGTACTCGGACCCGCACATGGTACGAGCACTGTAGCCTGCTGCGCCACAGCAACCCCCCCCCCCCCCCCTAAAAAAAAACATTATATTTCAATTACAATATAAAACAATCGTTACTGTGTGTAACCAATGCACAACTCTTACAGTGCAAATTATATACAAACACAGAGTTTATTTATCCCTGCATTTCTTGTGTATCATGTTTGTGCAGATATCCTCAGCATATCCTTCCCAAACGTTTTTCTCTCATGGCACATTGTTTACTATGAGAAAATGTAACAGCACACCACCATGATATTAAATGGGGTTTAAAAACGGAAATTCAGGAGGAGCGTGACAGAATTTGCCACCAATCCTGCTTCATCTGCCAGGCAATTTATTCCCAATCTACCTGCCGAAGCAGCAGCATTGCCTTAACTGTGCTCGCAACCCACCACCTCCCCTCACGCCTCCAGTCTTCATTAGCTATGAATAAAGGGGTGTATGTCGGGATCCTGATTGACTCCTGCCTGCACAGTTCACTTTTGCACGATCCCACAAAACACTTCAGGACCCTGGTCAGAGACCACACCAAACATGCTTTACTATCGCGAGTCTATGCAAATTTCGGATCGTTTCGGAAAGTCTTGTATTGACACATGGCAATGTTGGCAGGTTATTTGTAAACCTATAATGTTAGCTCAAGTATTGATTGTATTCTGCCATCTGTCGCTGCTGTAATTTCTGGGGGGGGGGGGGGGGGGGGGGGGGGGTGTTTATGATCAGGCATCCTTTTCAAGCATTTTCCCAGTTGTACTCTATGCCTTTCAGCTATACAACATGGCAGCCATTAACAGACAACGTTTTGCCTGTAATTGGCTGTTACATTACACATTCCTTGACCAATGAAAACTAGATGGAGAAAAGTGCAAAAGAGTATGCAGATAGTCAGTTAGATTTAGAACTAATGTCATGAAATTTACCTTAGCACACACTAGTACTGTACATACAGTATATTCATAGTGTGCAATTTGTTATGGGTGTTTTGTAGGACCTATACGACTCTTGGTGGAACAAGCCATTGTTTTGGTCGGCTTCAAACCTTTTATTGTAACACAGACACATCAGGAAAGACTTGTACTGAATGGGGGAAGAGAAGTGAAATGTATACATAATACAGACGGCGATGGGCCTGCATACTACACACAGACACACAGGCATATCATTTATTGACCAAAATGATGATACAGGACACAAAAACACAATCCAACATTGACACACACATTAAGAACACAAACATAACACCAGTCTAACCAACAAGGCATGCATACACGGTATCTTCTATGAACATGGAAGCTTCACTACTCCTTGTACATTACACAGATCCCACTTAGTGGATTTATTCTCTAGTCTGGCTGTCACCATACTAAGCTCAATCTTTTAAGATTGAACATTAGTAGGGGATTCTGCACTTTATTTCCACTGCATGAGAGGCGTGCTCTCTCGGAGGAGGGGCGGGACTGTCGAGCTCTATTGGCATCGTTCCAATCATGACTCCGTACGTTTGGATAATCCTTCAACCAATCAGACCAACGATCCAATGCATCTTTTGGCTAAGCTAGTTTGTGATTGGAGCCAAATGTTCCGGTAGGGAACAGAGGAGATAGGCCTACTGTAGATGTGCAGGTTTCCAGCCTGAGCTGCCGGGCGAAATCCAAATTGACCAGTCAGGCAGGGTTCACCCAGCCTATTTATTGTCTACAACAACCCAAGAGTTTAAGACAATGACCTATAAGTGTTGGGGAAGCTGCTGCTGAAAATTCCTCACAGGGGCTTTGGTGGCTGTTGGCAAAGGAGCGGGTAGAAGGCGAAGGCAAAGTCTGAGCCTCTACTCTCCATGCCTCAGCATCATGCTCTGAGCCAAAGGAACCCTGCGTCTGCCACTAGGGCGGAAAACATAGGCCTGCAAGCGTGCATACTGAGGAGCAAGCTAACTGAGACGCTACTGGGAAGAACGGTACTACCCAGCGTGCACCCTTGACTTTTGGACACGGCCACAGCTTGGCTTGGCCTCATTAAGGCCCTGGCTGATGAGGCTGTCGATTTCTTGACACATGGTCATCATCCGTCCCACTTCTGACACTGAGACAGCATCAATATCACTATCCATTGCATGCTAAGTACATTGATAGATAGATTTACTTTATTGATTGTGAAAACTGCAATCTTTTTAGAATCTTTTTTAGATTAGAATTTATTGATCTCAATATTGAACGTTAATACTTAATTCTTTGTCAATTATTATTTATGTGTGTTTTTATGTGTTTTGTGTGTGTGTCCATGTGTGTTCAGCGTATACCTGTGTGTGTACTGTACCTACCAAAACAGTGAAATCTCTGACAATTCTATCTGACATTTGCTGGGTTGCTCTGTTTTAAACATACTCCATCCTCCATTTAATTGTCATGTCTTTATACATACTGAACAGTTACATTTTATTCCTGGCTTTTATTTATATCAACTTTTCATTCATCTTTTTGTCACTGCAACTGGACAAATAGATTATCTTCCTTACAACATTGGAGTGTGTGTGCCGTGTAGTGCCAGCCATCCAGACGTTAATGTTTTTCATTGGACATGGAGCATTGGAACAAAACGACACTATCGGATCAATCAATACTTCCAACGCCATCTTGTTTATTTGCAAACTCTCTACTCTTTTTTCTCCCCATCGCAGTGCATTCCTAAGCTTTCGCATTAGCTATCCAAATGAGATGTTCACTTGTTTAATTGACATTGATTGATATTGACATTGCTGTCAACTGCAGTGCTCAAGAGACCCTTTGTCTTAACAACATCTGTAGGGAAGTAGTTATCAGCTAGCAGCTGGGTTTCCATCCAACAATGATCTGTTTTAATTGCATCAGATACTTTTCAAATGTTTCCAGTCAAGATTTCTTATTTGAATGGTCAAAATGTGCATCATACAGTTGAACAGAGATCCATTTGATTTGAAAACAATCAGCCACAAGGTGGCTCAATAGCAATTTTGCATTCGGCAATACAGCTTCAGCAATTCAGGAAAGGTTTAATATAACTGACACCATAATGTTTTGCTTATCGTCTATATGTCAACTCGAAATTTCTGATTTCAAACATTTTGAACTGATTCTAGGCACTTTGTCTGTCTAGGTGGAGACCTTTCTGACAAAAAAGTCTTCCAATGGTTGAGGGTTTTTTTGTGCACTACAAATTCCTTTTATTGGGGAATAATTTCTCTCCCCCGCCCCTCCCCCCTCTCTCTACATTTACATGTATTCGTTTAGCAGACACTTTTTCCAAAGCAACTCACGTATGTCAATAATCTTTTAATAGCACTGTTACATTCTCTCTCTCGGCCTATCTATTAGCTTTTTTTCTTTTGTTAACTTACCATCATTGTTGAGGTCCATCTGTCTGAAAATCTTGTCAGTCCTCTTCTCTGGGGTAGACTCATCTTCAGGCATCTTCATCACAGAAGACACCATTTTATAGATGGCCTGAAGACAGATGGGGAAAAGAGATAGGACAGTAGAGTGAAAAAGTGTATGACAGTAAAAGCATCTTGCATTCTCTTGCATTCACAATTAACATAGACCATTACAGTAAGCTATGTCAGTCATTTTTTCCTTTCCTTGTGAACGTTCTAGGCTCTCTATCTCTTGTGAGCCATTCTAACTACACAACTTAACACATTCACTGAGACCATAAGACTGAGGCTTCATCAGGCTGAGGTCAACCTTTTCACCTTATTTCATCTCATTCTTGCTCTAATCTCACTCTTGATAAGGATAAGAACAAGTGGTTTGACTTCTAGTCTGTCTTTCATGAGTGATGGATTATGACAGGCTGCAACAAGAAGCATTCATAAAAAAAAAAAATTATTTCATCCCTCATTCATGTCTTTTATTCCTCTCATCTCTCCTGCTCCTCCGTCATGCAGCCTAACATGACTGCCCTACGTTCACATGATGGGGTGGCAGCAGCACTCCGTAACCTCGATGAGCCACTGGATAATCCAGCCGTTGTGCACACTCAGGATAAACCCCTGTTAAATTTAACTCACTAATCCGAGAGCCAAAAGGCCTGAGGCCTGACAACACAGTCCTTCTATTCTCTTTCCTTTTGTTTCAAACACTCTTAACTTTCTGCCTTTAGCAGCATTCACACCAAGAATGATAACAATAACCAGCGTCCACACTGGCCAACAATAAGAAAATTCTCTCCTCGTGTTAATGAATGTGATGACTGGAATATTATGGGTTCTGATTGGCTGTTAGCTTTTTATCATTCTCAAAATCGCTCTGAAAGTGATCAACAACGATATTGTTCTTCAAGTCGTTATCGTCATAGTTTATGTGTGAACATTGTCATTCATATTAACGAGAGAGATGTTTGTTTATTGTTATAGTCATCGTTCTTGGTGTGAACGGCCCTTTCTGTCTCAAACCACCGCTTCTGCATTTATGTCTGCATCCTGTTGTCTTCCTCTATTTCACCATCTCTTCCTGAGCTCTCCTCATGGAAATAGACACTTGTGTATCCAGCAAACACACCTGTGTCATACTGCAGAACTCTCCTAGCCCAAGGCTATAAACAGACACCAAGTGCAAAACCTTAAAAACTGCAGCACCACCTGCATACACCAGGGGTCAGGTCATTTTGCACCTGTACCAAGAGAAGCAACGTAACTTGGCTTATACAAACTGAGAGCAATTACAAATCCTGTGGCTTTGAGCAAACAAAGTCACTTTACACTAATAGGTATTAGTTGTGGTGTCATTAACAGAGAGGGAGAATAGCAATTAGGTAGTGGTAGCAGTATAAGGACTTAAGTGATTAGCCTAACATTGACTTACTAACATTGACATTAAAGCAGGCATGATTAAACTGGAATAAATCTTGCACGATGCTACTGGGCGTACTCCAGTAATACCAACAGTTGTTGACTGTTTGGGTATATCATTCTTGAGATTGTGAACTAGACTTATTCAGAAATTGAACTGTTATACCTACAATTGTATCTCTTGTGACTGGTACTGAAACAGTATTTCCATAACCCATGACTTGTCGACATACCAGACCTCTGAATCAAGTAAATCTCTGAAGATTTGCTCAGCTACAGTTTTTCCTCACATTATCTCACAGTAGTGGTTTCAGGTTAACTGCAGGTCACCTGCTGGGTGTCATCTAAAAAGCAATACAACCAAGCCCATGGATTTATCTTAACTATTTGGTCAATGCTGTTCAAGGGACTTTACTTCACTTTGTGTCAATAATACCATTACCTCTTCTGTGGAAATATACTTTTTATAACATTCACATTCATTCTGATGGTCTTGAGAATGAGAGATAAACCCACTGCCAAAAATGATCACTACAGTACATAATTTAGTTTCACTAAATGATCACTACATAGTTTTCAGAGTCAGGTTAAAACCAATGAAAATCTATGAGCAACTTTTGCTGCATAACAAAATGCATGCTGCATCTAAAACTGCAACAAATCATTCCTGAAAAAACACAACCTTCATAGCTCTTGTCTTAGGCAGTCAGTCCAAACGCCAATAAAAAACATACTACTGTATGCAAAAAGTATGATCCCAGATGTTAAGACTCTTGTCTTTCTCACACTTAATTGCCACATCACCTTAACAAAACCAGAAAATCACTCAGAGAGCGCAGACCTCCGCCTGTATTGTTCTTCCTAGGTTGTAATACGTTTGAACCTAAACTATTCAGATCGCCACCACGTGGCCATACCATGCCATTACACCGCTAAGCGAAAAACATAAACGGCTCCGGAATCCCGATGGCGATATGGATCTTTCTTCCTTGGGTCATTTCTGACCTCCCCTGAAAATTTCATCGAAATCCACCCATTACTTTTTGAGTTATCTTGCTAACAAACAGACAGACAAACAGACAAACGTACAGACAGACAAACAAACAAACCCCGATGAAAACATAACCTCCTTGGCAGAGGTAAAGAGAACTCTTCCATATAAACACCAGCATGCTCCTTCTGACCTGTACAATCTCCAGCATCTCGTCACGGCTGATGTAGCCATTGCCGTCCAGGTCGTACATGCTGAAGGCCCATTTCAGCTTCTGGTCTAGTTTTCCACGTGATGTAACACTGAGAGCAATGATGAACTCCCGGAAATCTATTGTTCCATCAGCATTGGAGTCGAAGGTGCGGAAGACATGCTCTGCAAACTTGGAGGCATCTCCATATGGGAAGAAATTAGCATAGATCTTCTTGAACTCTTCCACATTGAGTGTACCACTAGGGCAATCCTTTAAGAATCCCTGGGAAGAAGGAAAAACATGGGAGGCTTATTGACTTGGGGGGAAAAAAATATGATTCCATTGAAATGGCATGAATTCATGACCCCAGAAGAAAGACTTATTTAAAAAAATGAGCCACAAAGAACTTGCTTCCTTGAGAATTAGAGTTCACAGACCTGACACTGTATATTTGACCCATGATGCTGAGCACTAATATTGTGGGATACAATCCAGGTCATAACATGGATGTCAAGCCCCTCCGTCCACTGATTCAAAGGGCTTATGCCTCTGTGGGAGACTAATCCATTCATATAACTGCCATGTGACGGTGGAGACAGCTTGACAGCTTACCAGAACTTGAGGACAGCTATCTGGCCAAGCCTGAACTCCAGAGGCTCTTATTTATGTGTATTTTCCTCCTGAAGTGAAAGGGGGTATTTTTGCTACTTTTATTGCTGTCTCTTGGGTGTTCAACACTTTCTGTAGAGTTCATAAGTAAATTAAAGGAGATTGAGTCTAGCAGTACAATATGAATTGTGGAATTCCAGCTAAACTGGATAAACTGTGCCAATAGTGAAACAGTTATATGTTCCAGGGGCTCTCTAAAGGAACTCTACAAAAAAAAAACCACATTATTTTGTTCTTTGTTTTGAACAATACAAAGATTATTTTGTCAGAGGCACTGGTAGCAAGTGTAATCCCCACGGGTATTAGTGTGCTCACCTTATACCACTCCTGCAGCTCGTGGTCGGAGAACTCGGTGTTCTCCCGTAGGTCCTGCAATATCTCTGGCCGGAGCTTGCTGTTCTGCTTTCCCATGGTGACAAGTCTGTGTGGTCAAAGTGACAGCACTGAAGCCCAGGTCAAATCTGAGAAAGAGAATGAGATAGACATTACCGTAACTGACCAATCAGAGTCTAGTTTCACTACACAGTCAGCAGACCTTAATTTTTGTCATTGCAAGTAGATGATACAAATGGCCTGACCAGTGGTCAAACGCCTGACTCTTAAGAGAACAGAGACACCTAGTCCAGTTAGCAGAGTCTTAAATAGAACAAGAAAAGCACTCCAAGAGCGCAGACCTCCGCCAAGCGAAAACATAAACGCTTCCTGAATCCAGGCGGTAATACGGATCACTCCCAAATCCATCCATAACTTTTTGAGTTACGAGTTTGTATGTGCAAACAAACAAATACACAGGCAGACAGACAATCAAACAATCAAATGAATCCCGATATGAACACAACCTCCTTGGTGGAGGTAACAAGACTAGTGATCTTTGCTGGAGCTGGTGTAACTCAAACTCATTGTGATGTCTGAATTCAACATCAACCAAAAATTTCTAACTTCACAGATTATCCACACAAAAAACGCATGTGTTCCCTGAAAGTATAACAAGCCTTGCCCACCTGTATATTCACATGGTGAGTGTGCTATCATGTGATTATGAGTCTCACCTCTGAAAGGACCCCCCATCATACCATTCAGGTGACCATTTCTCTTTCTCCAAATATTTGCCTTGCACAAAGTTCTCCACTTCTCCAGTACTCATGCATACAGAAATAGCCACTTTCCCTCAATTTGGGCCACAGCGGGAGCCTTTCCTTGCCCACGATGCACCTCTCGCCTATCACAGCACTGTTCATAATTAGAGGCTAATGCTCACACAAGCACATCACTTTCATTTGGGGCAGAGAACGCTGAGAACATCAGAGAGGGAGAAGTCAAATAGAAGAGGTGAAAAGGATATCAGCAATGGTAATTCATAAAAATATATCTTAGTCTAATTGTTTAAACACGACAGCCAAACAAAAAAGGCCTTCACAACCATTTTGAGTGAGCAACTGATACCTTCCTATTCCTTGTGGAATGGGAAACACTAAATGCTAACACTAAACACTAATGCTACCTACTAATTCTCAGCCCTATCATGCTTCCACAACATGCACTCAGACTCAGGCAAACAGCCCCTTTCTGCCCCAGGCCCCCATGAATGTTTTTTTTCCCTCTTCTCTTCTGTTCAAATCCCTTCTATCAGTCAAGAGTCACATGCATGTCGGATAACATCCAGATGTGATCACACAGACATACACACACAGACACACATGCATACACACACACACACACACATACTCACACTCACACTCACACTCACACTCACACTCACACACACACACACACACACACACACACACACACACACACACACACACACACACACACACACACTTTCATTATGCTCTCCCCCATCCTAAGCATCTGGTCACCAATGCTATGTGGGTCATCAACATCTGTGTCAGCCAATCAGCTGTGAGTGAAGGATCGAGCTTTACACATAAGTACACACACACAGAGACACATAGACACACACACACACACACACACACAGACACACACACACACAGACACACACACACACACACACACACACACACACACACACACACACACACACACACACACACACACACACACACACACAGAGGCTCACACAAACACCTAACACACGGCAGTACTGGGGAAAAGACCTTAATAAATGGTTATCAAAGAAAACTGTGGTGAGGAAAAGAGAGGTAGATGAAAGATAGAGAGAAAGTTCTGAGAGAGGTGAATCGAGAGACAGAGAGAGGTTAAGAGAGAAGGAGAGTGCTAATGAAGGTGGTAAAAATAAGAATGAGGGAATGAGGCTGAGTCCTCTGTGGGAGAAACTTCCAGAACAGCTAAGAGATCGCGGGCTCCATTTTATTCCCGTTTCCACGAGGGAGCGAACGCAAACTCACACACACACACACACACACACACACACACACACACACACACACACACACACACACACACACACACACACACACACAGAGCCACAGTAAACACAGCCACATATTTTTACAGTATGTACATATCCTCAAACAAAGAGTAAGTCAATGAAAAAATGAGTATCTTTTTTTTTTTTTTTTTATGCAAAACACGCCTTTACTTTGAGCCATTTTGACAACTGAGACCTTCAGAATGCAAAATAGCTATGAATTATGATGAAATTAAAGAGATTTGTTTCAACATACTTCATAGCTTGTTTCATCATACTTCATAGCTATCATGTTGCATTATGAAAACCTCAGTTGTCAAATGCCTCAAAGTAAAGAAATCTTTAGCATTTTTTTTTTAATATTGTAAGGCTATATACTTAACCCCTCCCCCCCCACACACACACACACACACATATACACACACTCTCTCTCTCTCTCTCTCTCTCTCTCTCTCTCTCTCTCTCTCTCTCTATTGTGCTGCTCACTCTATGAGCAGACTAACTGATCCTCCAAGCTGCATACTGTATTACTCTGATTGTGATCCAAAAGTAGCCTACTGTATGTGTACGTGTTTGTGCTTGTGTATGAGTAAAAACTGTATAATGTCTGATAGGCTAAACAACTGTCTGGAGGCTGATCCAAATTGGCAAATTCCCTCATCTTGGTGATCCTAGATGGTATTTTTCTTGGCAACGATACCATCTAGAAGAATGTACGTCAAGCACAAGTAGAAAAGGTTATGGTATCAATATCATAGTTCACACAGAGCATCCAATGCACAAGGTATGCTGACTAAGGCCTGAACGCATGCAGATCAAACTACCAACCTCATACAGTACATGGTGTGTGTGTATCTGTGCTTATATGTTACATGCGAATGTGTGTGTGTATTTGTGCTTATATGCTATATGTCTATGGCTGTGTGAGTATGTGTGGCTATATGCTATGTGTATACAGTATGTGTGTGTGTGTGTGTGTGTGTGTGTGTGTATTTGTGGTTACAGTATATGCTACATGTGTATGGGTGTGTGTGTTTGTGATTAGTCGTGTTATGTCTGTCTTGAAGCTGCGGTAGCACTGTGATTTCCTATAAAAGATTAATAAAAGGATCTAGTATAATCTAACAAGTTCCTGAACATTTGCCCACAGCTCTGCAAACCTCAGAAAGCAAAACAAACCAACCACATGCTCAACTGATGCACCGATTTTCATTTGTAGCTTATGGCCTGTCAAAATACTCGTAGCATTCGCAGCGCAAATTAATTTAGTCTTTGATGTAATGGAGAAAGTGACAGTGACAGGCAAGAAAAGGCAAGAAAAGCAAGAAAAGTCCAACATTCATCAGCCAGAAAACAAGGTAAGAATGTTGATATAGGCTATAGATGCTGCTTTGGAAAGCAACACCCTAATGTCAGCTGTCATTGGTCCATTCCCTTACATTGCTATACTGCCCTACAAAGCAAAAAGGCAGCAACTACGCAGAGTACAAACTGAATGTCATGAAAATGATAAATCATTTTCGACCAAAAATGCAGAGATGAGTTAGAGATGAAACACTCAAACCAGTGATGTCACATAGCCTACAACTGTAGATTATTATCACCATATATATACAGTGAGGAGAAAATGTATTTGATACCATGCTAAAGTTGCCTAAAAAGAGGAATATAAAATCGTCATTTGACAATTGATCTTAATGTCTTAATTCAAAAATTGAGTAAAAATAAAACCGCTAAGTACGCCAATTTTCTTTGTGATGGAAGAATGTTTCGTAAATAAATAAATGTTCTTCCTAAATGCTAGGGGGAAGTAAGTATTTGACCCCCAATGTAACCCTATGGGAATTCAACACATAGGGTTAACATAGGGGCGGGCAGATTTTTATTTTTTAAGGCCAGCTATTTTATGGATTCAGGATATTATGCATCCTGATAAAGTTCCCTTGGCCGTTGGAATTAAGATAGCCCCACATCATTACATACCCTTTACCATAGCTAGAGATTGGCATGGTGCTTTTTCCAGTAGGCCTATTAGCCTGTTTGATGCTCATTGAGCTCAATGCAAATCAAACAGGCTAATAGGCCTACTGGAAAAAGCACCATGCCAATCTCTAGCTATGGTGAAGGGTATGTGATGATGTGGGGCTATTTTAATTTCAAAGGCCAAGGGAAATTTATCGGGATGCATAATATCCTAGATCCATGAAATAGCTGGCCTTTAAAAATAAAAATCTGCCTGCCCCTATGTTAACCCTATGTGTTAAATTCCCATAGGGTTACATAGGGGGTCAAATACTTCCTTCCCCTAGCATTTAAGGAAAACATTTATCTATTTACGATACATTCTTCAATCACAAAGAAAATTGGTGTCCTTGGCGGTTTGATTTGTACTAATTTTTTGAGTTAAGGCATTAAGATCAATTGTCAAATGATGATTTTATATTCCTGTTTTAGCAGGGTATCAAATACATGTGCTCCTCACTGTATATATGAAAAAAACAATGCAATTTTTCTAAAAAACGTACATGGAGCATGTCATTAATTTCACAAAGCTTTAGGAACGCAACGAATAGTGGGCGATGAGATTACTTTCCCTCCCTATAGCTAAGTAAAACAACGATTTTACAAAGCTAGGTTCAGAATCCTGGGATATGCCCACTTTACAATAAGAGGAATGGAACTAACGACTGGCCTTTGGCCATATAAACCATCCACTTAAAAAGTGGAGATTAAAACACCAACAATGCAAGTGGCAACAGTGGTATAAGTGCAATAATGGATTCCACGGCGTTCAGTTATCAGAAGAATAATCAGTGTTGGGAAGGTTGCTTTTAAAATATATTCCACTACAGATCACTACAGACACTACAGCACACTGGTAAACATACTTTAACTGATTTTATTTGTACTTTGATGGATCCCTAAAATGTATTTAACGTATTACGATAGATTACTAAAAGTGAGTAATGTATTTGGAATACTTTGGATTACACCATTGTATTATATTTTATTAGCAGTGGATCATGAAACTGTGTTAACGTCATTGTGTCAAAGAACAGAGATATTTTGTCTGCACATAGGTTAAAAGGTAGCCTGGTCGTACCAAACCCTCGTACTAGTAATGGTGAAGGGAAATGAAAATTGGAAGCTAGTTAAAAGGCTACCAAATCCCCCAAACAAGGTAAACAGTACACAGATTAAATGCCTTTCTGCAGAACACTCAAGAAACGAGATGGCCTAAAATGTGCTGGCTGGATATTGGCCCCGTTGGCCTAAAACAAAACTAATATCACATTCTACATTCCCTGAGAGGTTTTGCCATTTACGCTGTCAATATCCACCTCTTTCCTCAACCCGGAAATATGTATCGTTGCGATGGTTACGATACTGTTTTCAACTTCCGTTCATTCTGTTAACATGTGCGTTCTCCATAGCAAACTAGGTTATGCCTCAACTTAGATTTCGTTCGAAATGTTGACAATTCTGCCCTCAGCATGTATATACTGCATCACATATAACCGATATAAAATATAAAAGTTGACTTTTATATGCGTTATGATATGTTAAGCACCGTAAACCGTCACGTTAAAACAGATACAATGCAGCTTCGCCGGAAATAGAAAACCGTCTCGATGTCATGGCGACCCCCATTGTTGGCTGCGGAATATCGTGGATAAACAGAAAGGGAAAGAGAAAGCAGCCACCTCAGAGCATATACAGCATATACTGTAGTGTAGGTGGGTCAGGTGGGATGTGTCTCACCCAACATTGAAAAAATGTGGTGTTCACTGTTAACTTCACTAACCACCCCCCCCCCCCCCCACCCCCCCACCCCCCCACCCCTCCCAGCCAAAACGTGCCAATACCATTTTACATTCAAGGATGAGACTGTGGTGATCAGCAACTTTTGGATCCTCTCAATCTCCACCATGCAGCAGATCTAATTTGTACTTTCTTCACTACACTTATGAGCAGGCATGAGAGAAAGAGAGAGAGAGAGAGAGAGAGAGAGAGAGAGAGAGAGAGAGAGAGGTGCTCCACTCAACTTGTAAAAACGAACATTTTTGATGGGCTACGTCCTTTTTAATAGGCTACAGAAACTTTTTAAAGGAAATCCTGAAGACGAGGCTAGATGAGGTTGCAGAGTTCCCACTAGCCTACTTACCATTTATAAGCTCTGCTTGGAGAGGACTCGTTACATACTGCAGGATGCACTCTGTTACATACTGTAGGATAGGCTGATTTGGAACATGGACAAGAATATAAAGAGTGGTCTATTACTTTGCCTTTGTAGAATGGAATTGGTGAATACAGTATATGGTGACAAGATTAAAAGCAACATAAAACAAGCTTGAGAAAATGTCAATTTAAATTTAACTTTGAATCAGTATCTACCCCTTAGCCCTACCCCTTGATCCAAAAGACAATTGGGATGCCCCTTCCACTTTTGTAAACACGCAAAACTAAAGGCACCATTTCAATGTTTTCATACACAGGGGCAGTTAATATGGTATTATTTATGGTTTTGTTTCTTTTAACTTGCATAAAACACTGTCCTGCGGCTTATACACAATGCGGCTACTGTACATAAGAAATTACTTAAATTAATTCATCTTTTCCAGGCAGCTTTGTGGATAACTTTTAAGAAGAAAATCAGCCAAACTTTAACGAGGCAATTCCATTGGTGTCTTTCTTTCACAATGTCAGTCAATCAATGTCAGCGTTTCATTTTCCTACAGTGCTTCAAGGCAGAATTTGAAGGGAGGGAGAACAATATGTTTGTCATGGATAGCCTTCCTTTGAGGAACTCAATGCTTTTAAAGACTTCTGTTTTTCTAAGTGGGTCAATCAGATAGGGAATACCAGCCTCCATTCACAGTGCTAAAGTAACAGGCACAAAGGGGAGATGCTAATTATTTACAACACATGCTCTGACCTTCTTTGCAATTATATTTATCTCTCTTTCTCTGTATGAGTGTGTTGGTACATCTATACAGCACCTATGTGATATGCTTCTTGTCTTTTGCACCAGGGTTTGCACCATTCAAAGTGGATTGCAAATGCAAGCTACTGAGAGGGTAACAAACAACCATCATTTTTTGAAAAGAGGTGGACTGGCTTGGTACCGAGATGAGATTTGAAAGATAACTCATCTTGAGTGCACACAAAGCATTAAGGAAACTTGAATAGAAGTCTTTGTGAAACTTGTTGACTCTTAGACCACCTTCTCTCACTCAGTCCGCCTTAAAAACCTATAATGCAACTGCAGTAAGTTCTGCAATGTCTCAGCATTTCTTTTCGACAATTTGCTTGTAAACTTTAGTAGTGCCCCTTTAAAACAGACTCAAATGTTTTGTACGTCTGTATCACGTGTTGAAACTATACAAATGTAAAAGTAACTGTCAATTGGCCTATTCCAAATATGCACTACACTGATAAATCTATTCAGGTATGGATTAGTTTTACAGCTGCACATCATCCTACAGTTGGCAACATTTTACCATAAAAAAAAACAGATGTGAGGGGCAGAACATAACAGTCTTTCAAGCATCTAGTCTACTGACGTCAACCATAGGAATGGAGCTCTTATCTTAGGAGTTGTCATTTTGTCCTCACTAAAAGTTGGTCTCAGCAGCAGAAAACTCTTAGGTAAAATGTCTAGGGCGTGAGCTTGGCAGCAATGTATCCTCGATGAACATGGTAGAGCATGCATAGTACTGCACGAGAAGTAGTATGAAACATAGTAGTATTGCCGGAGGCAGAGCCAGACTGAAGTTGTTTAATAAAAGATCTGTTAAAGAGACCCTATGCAACTTTCTGCAGGAGACGATCGCTCCTTGTTTACATCTGGAAGTCTGAGACGAAGAACCACGCTTGCAATTTATATATTTAAATATAGCCTATACATGTATAAATATACACGCTAAAGCTGTCGGGGAAGCTCTGCCGAGAAAATGCAAGCATAAAACGAGCGAAAACGAAAAACGAAAGCGAAACCAGAGATGAAATCGCCAATCCTGCATAGTTCCTCTTTAAAGCCGACCAATAGGAGCGTTGAGCAATAACTTTACATGGAATGAGCCAGACGAGATTACAGCAGCCTTTACAATCTCAACATTGCTGTGCATCTATAAGTACTTTCTCAAGGAATAGGCTAACATTTCTTCTACTCTTCATGAAAGTAGCTTTTCAGACACGTATAATTATTTATGCATTTTGTTCCCTATGTTTTAAAATAAGGGCACAATACTTGTGTGCACTCCTGCACGCTTGCATGTTTCCATCTACCCCTCATGCCCACAACAGTGGACTAAGATAAAATAATATGAAGACAAATTACACAACTAGGCTTATAGCTGATTTAAGTTTTGGTGCCGTGCTGTACACAAGGTTGCATTTTTCATCTAGTGATAATCTATTCATATATTTGGAACTTGCAAAACGGCATTAGCACAGCCTACTAGATACTGTATACAAAATGGTGTATCTTTCATTGGAAACAGAGTTTGGGAATATACACTGTAGGCTAATAAAGAAGCAGCACCAGCAACCTTTACCCTACCCTGCAATAGCAAGACATAATGCTTTTCTGAACTATTGTTGTTAGGTTATAACCCTATTTAATGAACGATCGTCACATATGAGATTAGGGATGAGTTTAATGAAGTAAAACTTCTCAACAAATGACTTCAATGATACAATGACTTATACTGTTTTGGACACCCTGCCATGACTGGTAAACTCTTCAAGGTCCGAGGCCTTTCAGACACTCTGAGGCAGTTTGCTACAACTTTAGATTTTAAAAGTTGCTTTGTCTAACTGAAAACATCCATGCAAAAGTGACACATACCTGTATGGTTATAATCTAGAAGTCTTAAGAAGCAATAAGAAAATCAGAGTGAAGTGACTGTAAAGAAATGAGGTTTTATCTAAATAAAGTGTTAACACAACCTTACAAAAAGTAAATAAAGTGTAAACACAACCTTACAAAATAGGCTCGCAGCCAATTTACATGCGTCTTCAGTTGTGCTTTATATGCACCTTTTGCTATAGACCAGATTTTTCTTGGTCAGTGGCATAATGATTTTTAGCGGGTGTAAGATAGCGATTTTTGCATCATGTGCCAAACCAGATCATCTTCCACACCCCAAGGCACAAGGCTGAATAAAAGTGAGGCGTGTTTCACAAAATTTGAGTGTAAAATAGGAATAAGCTTTACGCCGCATTTCTGATTGTCAAAAATAAAGCCCCAAGTCTTTGACTGCAGATTAGTTTGGTGCCATGTCCTCACTATTGCACATTAAGTTAATATGAAATTGTACCTGACGTGAGGTGGAGCAAGTCCTTACAGGATGGAAATTATGCTCACCCAGGTCATGGTATTATAGCCTGCTTGCAGCAGATTTGTCCAAATGAAAAGACAGATTACATTATCACTATGATTGCATCACTTCACCCCCTTTCTCTTGTCTATTTACCTATTATCTCTTGTCTCCCTCTGCCACAGATGTCTATTTTAGCATCACCAATACCAGAGACTGATCTGTGATCAGTTGACTGAGTGGATATGTCTATCTCTGCATGTGTGGCCTATGGCCAGTACAAGGTCTTGAGTTTCATGTACATGTGTGAGTCAATGGGCTCTGTTAGCAATCTGAAACGGCTGTTGAGAGATGTAAGGTTTAAAAACATTTAGGGTGTGTCCAGACCACAATCGCTAATTTAACAACTTTAATTTAAAGGGTTGTTCTTAATTCTGCAGACGAGTCATTGCTTACATCTCATAACAGTGCATCTTTACAATAGCTGTGCTTTTACTTGGTCACTAAACACCCCCATGACTGATTCTGAAACATAAGAACAACTTTTTTTCGCCAAGATAGAGCCCTTGAGCTCCATCACATAATGGGCCAAGTCAGCCTGCCGTAACAGGTATAGCGAGCGTGCAAATGTGTGAATCCCGAAAGGAAACAGCAAAAACACCCCCCTTCACAACAAAAGCCCCTTAATCACTGTTTTCTGTTTGTCTTCAAAAGTGATTACATTGTCAATACATTGTATTAAAGCAAACATCTCGCTTCTTTAGAGGTAGCTCTTGCTGTAGACAAAATCTACTAAAGCATACTACTGACATGGATGACTATTTCACTGTTGTTCATCTGTCCATCCTCTTAAAAATGTAAGCCTGCCCAAATTATTTGATTGGCCCGAATTCTTTTTCATTGGGCAAAAAGACTTCTCAATGGAAAGACTTTAGACCAAATCTCCCAAAATGAAATTATTCTGCGTTTTGCGTTCTTTTTGTCTCTTAAGTGACTTGGAGCTCGTCCATGACAGCATTAAAAATACAAGCTGTTTGCATTCTATTTGTCAACAACACTTTTATTTGTATTGGCTATTGTTAGTAGTTGCCACAAGCCAGTTTGTAACAAAGCATTACACAGTGTTTTACCCAATCACTGTTTCTACGACTGATTTAACATTACCGATATCCAACAGAATTTACAGTTAATGGGTGCAGCCATCTTGGAAATTCCAAGTATTCTGGGTGAATAGGGCAAGAATGAATGTTATGGTACGCAGAGGTTTTCAGCCTAAAACTAAGTGCATGGATTAACCTTTCCCCACTACATGGTAGAGAGAGAGAGAGAGTAAGAGATAGAGTGCAAAAATAAAGTGAGAGAAAATAAGAAGTTGAGTTGCTCAAAGAGTTGATAATGAGAGACTGAAGGAGCAAGAAACTGAAAACAATAATGCCCAGTAATCTATACACAAGTCTTGCCACTAAAATCAGCTGAGCTCATACAACTGGCTGCCTTCCAGGACAAATGTGCGGCTTGTGTAAGCATCTACAAATTCACGCATGTACAGTAGTAATCTGTGTCGTGTGTACTACAAAGTCCGTTCAGAATTCAAACCCAAAGCACCAGTATGAGACAGACATGCTACCAAGGAGATTAACAGGAATGGGTGCCAGCATCTCTTGCTAGCTGGTGTCTGAGAGTGAGGGTTGCTCACTGCTAGGGCTGTTCAATTTTGCCCCAAAATAAGATCTCGATTTTCTTTTCTCAAAATCTGATTTTCGATTACGATTATTTAGTGAAATGACAAAAGGCAAGAAATGATTTCAAATATTACTTTTATTAAACAACATCAGTTATCAATAATTCATTTTAAATTATTGATATTAAGAAAAATTATTGGACTGTTGCCACAAAAAAGGTCAACACTTGCAAACATTAGTACCGTAATTACCCTAGTTAAAGTGAAAAAAATAAATGTTAACAATTTCACATTTTGAACATCAATTTAAGCACATATTCATGATTATGATTTAAAATCGATCAATTGCACAGCCCTACTCACTGCACAGCACAATTACATGTAATATTCTATTCACATGATGCACTGTTAGAAGTGTATGAGTCAGCATCAGTGTCAGTCTGTCACTTCACATGGAAGAGAGTGAGTGTAGTGTAAGTACTTAAGGTGTGTGCTAGGTGTACACAGTGAACAGCTGTGTGTCTCCACTGAACACTAGAGTAATGCAGTGTTTCATGGATAATTTAAGGTTAGTGCTCTTGTGAGGGGAATTTGGGATGTGTTGGTAGTTCGGTGCACTCCTGTCCTGTGTCATATCACTGAAGGTGAGGCTTCAGGATTATCTGCATGTACTGTACAAACAGAGATTAAAATGTCTCTCTTAGACAGTACTCAGACATTTGCACGCATACACAAAAATACCATAACTTCACCTGTAATAGGCAAGTAATTGGCTGCTTTTTTATTAGCCTGAGTAAATGTCAAATAAATAGGAATATCTAACTTCAAGACTAGTAGACTAGACTAGTGCACTGTTTACCCAATTCAACTTAAAATCAAAGTATGAATTATTATTGTTATCATTTTTGTTATTATTATTGTTATCATTATTATTATGTAATAATAATAATAATAGCACAATAGATGCAATCCTCCTCAGTAGGCCTATATATCATTGTTAAGATGTCACAACCACATTTACAAAGATGGTGTTGTTATTTCTGACAAAACTGATAAGAGTGAACTCTTCACATGGTCTAAATTGCCATTTTAAGTGCTTGAATTATGTTGCTGATAAAACATGGAGCAATTCAGCTAGATTCACCAAAGGATTTGAGGCTAAGTTTTTCACTTGATCACCTTTAAAAACTAGGTGCATCATCGTGCAAGCAAACAAACACTGTTATTGTCAAATTTACAGCACTATACACTATTACACTACTCTATACAATATATCTACAAATATCCCATTTCATTTTTGAAGTATTTCAGTCATTCAAAATGATATTAAAAACAATTCCCTATCTACCGACCTCCTTACACATACAGTACACAACATTCACGTTTTTCCCTCCTCTCCCCTTCGACCTGTCCTGTGTTGTTATTTTTAAGTCTCCAACACCTTAAACAGGTCCGGATCTAGGACACACACCTCTCTATCCCATAATAAGCACCCGCATGTCCCAACTGTATTGCTTCGTGGCCCTCTGCAAAGAACCTCGCTTTCAGTGCCAACGAGTCTACAGTAACGCCACTGCTGCATTACAGTACGCCATGTGAAATAAGAACAGAAGCAAGCTCACTCCCACCCGCGCTGCATGGGCTCGGGCCTGTCATTTTAAATGTGGCCATCTCTACAGATGCTATCGGAGTTGGCCTGCTCCTATTAACAGATCAATAATTCACTCTGACTCAGGTGTCTCTACATTCCTTAGAGGAGGTCTCTGATAGGTCAAAAAAAAAAGAAAGGCAGAAGGCTTTGAGGTCTGCTATGACAGCACTTTCTGGGGAACAAAAAAAAAGCACAATGTCTGATTTGTACAAGACGTCACAGACTTGGAGAGATATCAAATTAAGAGTCAATTGAAGTCACAGGAATGAAGAGGCATGGTGGGAGGTGTTGGTGTGAGTAAATCACACATGAGTAAATGAGCAAACACTCTGCAGCTGTACAGCCTTCAATTCAACAGCTAATAGACTCTTTTGTACCTCTGCAAGTACAGTGGCTTCATTCAGGTCAAAAGGAACTCATCTCTTGCAGCTTGCAAGGCCGCTAGGATGGCCTCAGTTATTAACCATACAGACAGTGCCAGTTTCTTCTTAGGAACATCCCTTGACAGACATGTTGACATGTGCCAACTGACAACGTAATTAATCATGACAGGAAGGCATGCCAACTGCCATTCTCATTCTCCCATACTGATCATAAGCTTACCTAATACAAGCTATGGAGATCTGCAATAGTAGCGCTTTCTATCCTTAAACAATATTGCCAATGACCGATGAAAATGTGTGTTTTGTCCACATACAAGACATGAGTATGTTTCTCTGGCTTAGTGAGTTGGGTGGCTGGGGGATGGGGACCAGGGGATGTTTTGAGCCTGTCTCGGATTTGCAATCAAAACCCCATTTCATTATCCTAGGATGTTACGCCATGGCAGAACCCCTGAATATACTTACATAATGAGGATTTGCACTCATTTTTGTGGTCTTTGCCAGAATATCACATCCCTTCGTCAACCTCCGCTGTTTAACAGCATGTCGTAACCACCTAGGAGTTTTGGAGATTGCATTTTGCTTGAGAAACCCGAAGTAACTAGGTCCTATAAAAAAACTTCTAGGTTTGTAAACACTTTGCCCTTTAATTTAGAGATAAATAGAGCCGGTTATGAATATTTTGTTAAGCCTGTTTTTAAGCCTGCTATTTAAACTTATGATAGCATCCATAGGTAAGACACTATACTATCACATATACTGTATCACACTGAAGCTTCTCCTGTTGATTGCTTTGAGATTTGGTAACAAGTCTGCATACATCAAGTACAGAAAACTGAACACTGGATAAAGTTAGGTTTAAAATTCTTGTTTAATTTTGTTGTCAAATTAAGACTCTAACTTTATGGATGTTTCCAAAATCCCCAATGTAAATACATTTTAGTCTAATAAGCTTTAGCCTTTTCCATATACTTTGAGCCAGAGATCCCCATTTCAGTAGTATGCATTTTCATCTACATTTTGTTAGCATGAATGCAAAAACATTCAGTTGTTTTACAGCATTCGTAACCTGAATGATATAACATTTTTAACAAAAAAGAAAAAAAAACATGAAGAAAAACTATTGATAGCATTTACGGTTGATATCTGAGAGTGGAGAGAAACTTTGTGAATCTCAACTGTCCTTTGTAATAACTCATGTCATGATGGCAGTTAAAATACTTCTGCGTAGTAGGGTCACATTTAAGAAATGTGGAATAAAAATGCATAGAGCCAATTTCCTATGACAAGGACACAGTATTTCCAAATAAGGATGAAACATCCCACAAAACATACAGTAGGCAGGGAAGGGAGGGTAGACACATAGCAGAGGGTGATTTGTTAAAAGAGTCAGAAAGTCTGCTATGCAACACATTACTCTCCCTCACTCACACACATCCTTCCTCCATTTCCTGTGGTGATGAGAGGAGCTAAAAATACACCTATCCAAATGTTTTGCTGTCTCAGCAACGTTTTACCCTTCAGCTGCTATCATGTGTCAGAGCACAAGGTCTATCCTAGATAGATAGTTAGATAGATTACACAGACACACAGACACAGAGACATACTGTACACACACACACACACACACACACACACACACACACACACACACACACACACACACACACACACACATGCATACAAAAGTTATTCTGTGTATGTTACTGTATGTGTTACAGTATGTCCATTGTTTGCTTACATTGATGATAGGGCTGCGACAATTAATTGATTTGTGGATTAGTTGTCAACTATTAAATTGGTTAATCTGTTTTTTTAAGGAAAATATGTAACACATGCTTTGATGTAGCTTATTAAACTGGAAGTTTAAAACTTAAACTAGAATGTTTCATACCAAAGACATGCAGTATACATTTTATTGATATGTGAAACTATTTAAGACCAAATTCAGTGCATATGGCTGATGCTTCTATAAATGTCTGCTCTCTCTATCACCAAATCAGCCTGAAAAGCTTTGTAGAAATAGTTTTGACATCTGCAGGGTCGGTGTACTTGTGGCGTTATCAGTTGTCTGAGACTACTGTGAAACATATTGGACAAGTGGAAACCTTTCATGATACAGCCATGTGTTTTTGGTAACATCATAAACTAGAAAAGCACTCAGAGAGTGCAAACATCCGCAAAACGAAAACATAACCGCCTCCTAGATCCAAACGAGGATAAGGATCACTCCCAAAATGTAATAATTTCTTCATTGGGTCATTTCAGACCTTCCCTGAAAATGTAATCGATATCCATCCATAACTTTTTGAGTTATCTTGCGAACAAACAAACAGACAGACAGAAAAACAAACAAACAATCCCTGATGAAAACATAACCTCCTTGGCGGAGGTAAAAATGGGATTTCAATTAAAAGAGTAGAGTAGACCATACTATACAGTAGGGAATAGCGCTGAACGGTTTATGGAACATATCTAATTGGAATTTGTGCTGACATATTGCTACTTGATTTGCTCAAGCTTCATTTTTATACTTTATGCTTTATGACATAGTATATAATATAGCATTACCAACACTTAAATATGAAGTTCTTTTTCTACTAATCCATGGATGAAAACAAAAATATACAAATTACGCTATCAAATTACTATTATTAGTTACTAGTATTACTAGTATGATTGTCTGTCACACAAGGACCACATAAACTTATTTAATTGATTTCATTAATTTGAACCCGTGGCAATGTGTGGCAGCTGGGATGATGGAGAACACAGGGTTAACATTCAGCTGTTATCCAGACGATGGACTAGAGGAGGTGTAGGTTAAAGATAAGAGTGAACCACTAGAAGAGATAGGGACTCTGCCAATACTAGGGCAACTCTGGGGCCATATTGTATCGCTATCAATTATGTAAAATTCTTCACCATGAATTTGTCAGATAGCGATTTTAATGATATACATGATGATGTGTTTAGATGTGCTGCAAGGTGAGCGACTCTCATGTAGAACAAGCATAACTAAATGCAGAGCTCAAACTACAGCATACAAAGATGTAGAGTTCATTACTGATGATGGACAGGATCCAGTTTTACTTCTTGCGTTTGCACAGGAGACGTGACTTGTGACTGAGGACAAATTGGTGAAAATAACTATTTTCCTATTGTCATTTGTATCGTGGCCAGGATAGATACAGGGTCACTGTGCAAATAACAATGTACTGTGAGAATCAATCTAGTAGGGTCTTATAAGCAGCAGAGCAGACTGTGTTGACTTTCGAGCAATACACTTTGGCAAAAAGATACAGCCAATATCTCCCTGAAGCACACGCAAACATAAAATAATATTACACACTGTCCATCTTCCAGACAAGCCTGTCTCAGTCGTACACACACACACACACACACACACACACACACACACACACACATACACACACACACACACACACACTTATCAGTCCCACACCATCACAAGGAATCTCATTAGTGTGCAATGGTACTCTAGTGGTGAATAACTGGGTTCCCTTTCAGACGGTGAAAAGGGTATGCAGGTTGGGGGCGGAGGTGTGAGACCATACAGCTACTGCGGGGGGAAAGCATCCTGGGTCCAGAGGCGGAGCCAGACATTATGAACATCGGGGGCTTAAGCCCAGCGGGGGGTCTGGGGGTTCTCCCCCAGAAAATGTTGGATTTCTTAGATGCAATTTCCTACATTCTAGTCCACTTTAGGGAAGACATCGCAAATCCTAAACGCCTTCCGATTCATATCTACATTCGTAGTTGCATGGCCTGCACAAGACAATACTATGAGCTAGGCTGTTTTAAGGGCAACATTTTCACTACCTCTACTTAGAAGCATTCCTCCTGGTCATTGTAGACTAAGTGCCATTCACACATGCTACATATTGTTTTTTCCAGCACAGTCTAGGCTACCCAGATCTGCCACAATATCTTGTATAAATACTTGCATTGATTTGATTTAGATTTTTAAATAATACAAATTCAAAAATTCTTACATTTTGATGCATATCTCATCACAGCAAGCTGACAGCTCGACATTACTTTCATGGTTGTGTAGGCCTGACTGCTCTGAAAATGGCAATATAAGAACCATGGTGGAGGGATACTTTGGGGCTGAGCAATGTACAGATATGGGGTGTGTGCCTTCCAGAAAAAAATGGCCATTTCTATTTAGGCTAGTGATGAAAAATGACTTTTTGACACTTTTTGCGCTCCATATTTGTGACATGGGCTGATCGGACCTGATGTTGCGTGATAGCACACATGACGTGCACATATGATGATTATCTATAATATTAAGATACTGCATTGCAATGAACAAAGTAAAGGCAAAAAAGTGTTTATTTTTCAAACTAATTTGGATGCAATATGAGTCTTGAATTGGATACAGAGTTTGCTCTCAAAACTGTATTATGAACGTGCAAAGATAACGTTGGATTATGAACATAGGTTATTATGCCACACAAAACATGGGGTAAGTGGAGCTAAATTAAGTTATTTTGCCGTCACTTCGTCTGTTTTATGACCTAAGGTTGTATTTGGTATCTGTATCTACGAGAGTAATGGTAGCCTACGCTATGACATTATTATTTGTTTGTCGCTTCGTCTGTTTTCATAACACAAAACGATCGATGTATTTGGTATCAATGGAAAGCCCCGTTTCTCCTCTTTCATTTGATATGCGTGTCATGTCTGTGCGATGCCAGGTTCGCGAGTAGCCTAATTCAAGCGAGAGTAGCCTAGGCTAATGAACACAGAGCAATATCATTAAATAAACAGACTGTAAATTTAACTTCGTGATTTTTCTTTTAAATGTTCATACTTGATCGTACAGACAAGTGTCTCTCGTTGGAAAGCCCCGCTTCTGCTCTTTCATGCAATAAAGGTCTCATCTCGCTGCTACTAATAATCCCGGAGCAATGTAAACGAGAAGAATGGATGTGTTTTTTGACGCACTTTGTGTTAGTCGGATTCGTTAAAAAGATTCGGGGCTTTTGACGTGAGATCCGGGGCTTCAGTCCCCAAAGCCACCCCCTGGCTCCGCCACTGCCTGGGTCTGGTGGGAGGGCAGAGTAAGACCATATACAACTAGTACTAATCCCGCAGCATCACTAATGGCCTGTACATACAGACTACACAATGTTTTGTCTTTCACGATTGACCATGTCAGACTAGGTGATCAGAGAACCACAAAATCTTGCCGCGTCTTGGTCGTAAGAGTGGCCACATTATAAGATCATCTATCGTAGCCTTCTCGTCGTGTGTCGTCACAGTGTCAGAGTCGTAGATTCCCCAAAAATTCTGACACGGTCGTAACGTCGTAGAATGTCATAGCAATAAATGGTGGGTCGTTGAATATGTCACATTATAAGACGATTCCTCCATCGAACGTCGTTCCCGACTTTGAACATTCAGACACGACAACGGACATTTGTCAGCCACGACACAATTGTGGCTAAATCGGGTTGAAATCGTGTAGTCTGTACAGGCTATAAGGTGATGTTAAGATCATGTGGCGAAACATGTGAAAGTATGTGTGAACGCATGTGTGGATAGTGTGTGTGCGTGTGTGAGGGGAAATATGTGTGTGTGAATAGGGTGTGTGTGCGTGAAGGCCGGGTGTACTGTATGTATGTGTGACAACAGTAATAGTATGAATGAAGGGGGGAAAAAACCACAACCTCCATGAGCAATGTTGTATGTTACAATGTACAAAGTTGATGGCTTTGTCTAAATGTACAAAGTATTTGATGTAAAGCTATGTAAAGTCATGATATGTCCATATGCTTTGTGAGTTTGTGTGTGAAAATAAAAATCATAACAAGATATTTATAAAACGAAAAAAAGAAAAAGAAAATGAAATGATGAGAGGCAAACATAGGGAGATGCTTCAAGAGTAGGGCACTAGGATATGATTATAAAAACAAACAGAAACTGATGGGAAAAAATACTAGTGTTTCCTGGGGCTATGAGATGGATGATCCATTCCTTATGCAGAATTAGTAGCCGAGACACCATAAGGGACTGCAAAATGTGTGCTGACATATAGGACTCAATCTGTCAAAGAAAGACTCAACACTCTGCAAAGCAAGCAGAGTACACTAACACAATGAAGGCGTTTTTGCTAAACATCGACAGTATCTGTTTTTGGACTCTGGAAACGGGCCGCTCTGCTTCTGCATTCACCTGTATCAATTACCAAGCCCAGGACAGCCAGAATGACAAGAATGTCTTTCTGATATGCGATACATTTAGTCTACTGTACATACTGTAGTGGCAGCAGGCATCACCAGTGTGCTTCTTTTTCCTCCCGAAATACCCATCAAAAGAGAGAGTAACCTCACACACATCATCTTCCTTGGCATCATATAAAACAAAAGGGCAAGCCGAATGGACTACGTGTCTTTAAGCACGGGGCGCACAAAACAGACACATCATAAATCACACTGTTTGCTTCTGCAACTTCTCATCAGTAACGTCAACAACACTCAGAGGCTAACCGAATAGCCATCGGCTGACTTAAGCCGGAGCAGGGCAGAGCAGAATCCACTACAGTATCTGTGCGCTTATCTACTTATGTAACGACTGGGCTGGTTGCACCAATGCACAGAGACCCACCATCTGTAATCCGTAAGAGATAATGTATGCTATGATAACTGCCAGTCTAAGGCAATACTCAGAGAGGAGTATGGCCTAATGCAAATTTGCCCATGATTGCACACAATTTGTCATTTGGAAATACCCAAGATAGCCTCCTCGTCCTGTGAATAAATGCCATACGGCCAGTGTAAAGGCATCTGCCACAGTAAGCAAAGGTAAGGTATATAGGCTACTTCTACAGCCTAGCAAAAAGCAGACATACTGTACGTGTCTCCAAAATGCCACTTAGTAGGCCTAATACTCGTATAGGCCTACACATTAGGCTGATCATTTTCCTGCTGTTCTACATGTCTTTGTGCAGAAGCATTGTATCTACTGCCAAGGCCACTTTTTATAGATCTAGTCTTCTCTGCCCCTTCAACCACTCTATCTACCTTGAATGCCATTAGGCTACTAGTAATCTAATCAGATATGATTCACTTGTAATAAACTCTGCATTTATTGACTACTGCTCGCTTTGCAAACATGTTTCCTAAATGAGTAAAGTAGATAGGGTTTATTTTCTTGAACCTGAGCCATCTCTTTAACAACAGCATATGCGAGGTCAAAGCGCATAAGTCAACGCTGACTGTGTGTTGGTGACGAAATACGCGTCATGCGATTCGTGCGCAGGCCATGTGGGACGTCATGAATTCTATGAGAAATGAGTCCTGATGCGTTCCATCAGCTTCTCCTAAAACCTTATAGCCTATTTTAGTAGACAGTTTAGTGCTAGCCAAAGTATCGAGGCAAATCCATAAGCAATAGGCCTAAGACATTATATTTTGTTAAATAGCCTATGCACTCATAAACTTCTTGCTCACATTTCTCGCCAAGGCTACACCTTAGCCTACATTGCAAATAATAATAATGAACAATCTAATTTTTAATATAGCCTATTGCATAAGCTATGTTAAAGGCATTCTCTGTAAGCTATTTTACCATCTACTGGATAGCCTACTTTCGAACAAACCTGAACTCTTAGAATAGGCCTAGCCTACACATAATGGAAACAAGAAAATGCATTCATTGGCTACATTATTACGCGAGCTGTGAAAGATACACTCATTGTTGACCCACACGTGAAGATTTCACTTAACCAAAACACCTTGCACTTGGCAGTAGTAGACTGGTTTCCCTAGAAGCCAAAGTCACTGGTGCTTTAGCCTATAGCTATCAACAGCCGAGCCTTCAGCGTTAAGACTTGAGACCGATTTGATAGCCTGCTATTTACTGTTTTCAATGCTGTAAACATTACACACCGCCAACAGCAATGTAGCCACCAATGTGTAGATAAATAATCGCCCTCTAATCCGCACTCGATGCAGAGCATCTGAATGGTTTGGCTACGTCACAAGAAAATGGCAGGAGTCGACAATTACACTGTAACAAAGCATGTTTCACTGTAGAAACTGACAATATTTTGGACAAGTTATAAGGTTTCTGCAAAGGCTTGTGTCCTATCAGGTCATTTTTAAAGATCGATTCAGACAATCACACCCAGTTTCCTAACTCCATTCATAAACGACCAAGACTAGAAATAGGGAGTATTCGTGATTAACGGCAGAAGACATGGGCTAACCAGCCCATGCATCCCACATAATTGCTGGCAATGAGAGCAATACCAATCCTTTATAACAAAGGCTATGTTTATATTCTCAGTTTTAAACCCCACCACATGGTAGCCTAGTCTGATAATAAGCATCGCATGGTAGATTCGCCATTGCATGATTAACTATACACGAGCGTAGGCTACATAACAACACTAACCATAATTAAGAACTGCTTCTTAGCACAAGTAGCAGGGTCCATTGTTTTTTTAACGTACTGTAGGCTTACTTACCGTATACAAAAATACTGGAGGTCCTCTCTATGAATAGCCAATGTTAAACTGAGTAAAAAGGGGATCCGTGTGGCTTGCGCCCTATCCAAAGCTACTGTTTCACTACTGCTGCCGTGCCCGACAAACCATGTTACCGTCAGATGCCCCGAGAGAGAACTAGCAGCAGAGAGGATGCGGGGAGTATCGGTTCAGCCAACAGCAGCGCACTGCCAGTGGATTTAAAGGGGCGATGGTGATGGAAGGATTACGCAGTGGCAGTTTAATTAGACGGGGTTGGCATTGCATTGGTGTGTGTGTGTGTGTGTGTGTGTGTGTGTGTGTGTGTGTGTGTGTGTGTGTGTGTGTGTGTGTGTGTGTGTGTGTGTGTGTGTTAGCACAACTACAACACTTACAGTATAGCACCAACACCATTTTCTAGCACGAAAGAGTGAAAACAAATTGGAACATTTTGAAAAGAGGTAGGCTATGCTGCAATGACTTCAAACGAACGTAATCTGAAAATTCTTGTGGTCATTTTGAGAGTGATTCTTACCAGGCTGAATACTTGAATAGATGCCTTGTTATGATTATAATTTGTGTGCTATTGCCCCCTAATTTACCAGTAATAATCAGTAGTTACGAAGTAATATCTGCTTACACTATTCTTAGTTATTGGTCTTTTACGGGTGAAATGCCTTGTAAATGATTAATTAACGTGTGATAATTAAGGGATAATATCTCACTAACAATTATGTTAATTACTGGCTAGTTAATGATGAATATGGGTGTGTTCATTTAAAGTTTACCGTATTATTATTATTATTATTATTATTGTTATTATTATCATTATTATTATTATTACTATTATTATTATTATTACTATTATTGCTTATGTTGCATATGGACTTACAGAAGAATAAGCATTTTCTAGATGTGACTGAAGACTGAAACAGGGATGCTATGTTCTGGACATGTGGTTCTGTAGAACAATATCTTGGATATAGTAAACAGAATTGTGGAGATGAAGATCTCAACCAAACAAAGAATGGCGGTCAACACCATGCCACCATTTGGGTCCATATAACACTGCACACCTGCTTGAATTCCTTGGTTAGCTTTACCAATGACTTCCACATTAAATGACTTTCATTATTTTGTGCTCTTGTTTCAATCATTTATTTCCCTCAGGAGAGAAAAGTGCCAGCACAACAGACCAGTTCAGTATGTGCAGACGTCTACGGTCTGTACTCAATTAAATAGAAAACATACCCTCTCCAATCTACATTGGGTATCAAACCCATAGTTCATCAGTCTCAACCAGTCAGTTGAGTGGTCAGTGCACGAAAAGCAGAGTTTAAAGTTGGAACAGACTGGTGGTCAGTTGAAAAGTCCCTTACATCTTTTATCCCATTACTTTCCACTGTCATGTTTCTGTTTCATATACTTCTGCTGAAGAATGCATTGATTGATACCAAATTGTTGTTGGAGGGTTCAGAGACCTCTCTCACATTCTAATAAGTGCTTTGGAATAATACCCATTATAGCAAACCCTCTACTCAACCATGCAAATATACCCAGCGTTGATGGTGAAGGGACTGGGGGAGGAAGAAGACTTTAGTCAGACATTAATTGGTCATAGTGTGCGGCACAAGCCGTGGTTGGACATCTATCGTATCTATGTGGGGGTTCTGCCTGGCTTAGTAGGAGACATGTAGACGCTCGCTCAGATATGCTGGTCTATTGGCAAACAGAATATGGTCGGGTAGGTGGCACAAGCTCTATCTATGAAAACCTTTCCCTGTGGTGTCCATCCTTCGATTGAAACCCAATTTTAGTGCGGCTTCACATGGGAAATATCTTAATTAATCTACATTGCTCAAATTAGCCTCTTAGTGATTGCCGTAATCACCTAGACAGAAATGGGGACATCCCACTCTGGTTTAACTCCACAATCATGGATTTTGGGACATGTATTTAGGAATGGAGGTCAAATGTGTCAGCTGAATTCTCTTCCGAATTAATGAGATTATTTGCATTTGTTCAATTATGTGTTATAATAAGTCAACTCTGATGACAGAAATTTCCTTAAAGTGTAACTCCGAGGCGAAAATAGACTAAAGGGTGTTTTCTGCATGAAAATATATCAAACTAGATGTACGGCAAACCGGTACAAAATTTGACCCCCGCTAAGTCCTGCATATTCTCTCTGCAAAAATAAATCACGCTTGTCCATTTGTTTTCCGACCCCTGCTACAACTTTTCTGTATGTAAATGAGTGTGTGCATGTGTGCGCTTGCTTTTGTGTATGTGTGCTTCTCTGTCTGTAGGTTTTCGTGTGTGTGTGTGTGTGTGTGTGTGTGTGTGTGTGTGTGTGTGTGTGTGTGTGTGTGCATCTGCTTGCCTGCATGTGTGTGTGTGTTTTATGTGTCTCTGTGTGTGTGTATGTGTACATGTGAATGTGTGTACATGTCAGTGTGTGCGTACCTGTGTGTATGTATGTATGTGTGTGTGTATGTTTACTGTAGTGCTAACAATTCCTGTACAGGTAATGTTGTTTTTACGAACCATATAAAAGACCTACTGTAGGCAGAATCATAGTTTTCTGCATGAGTGTGCATTTTAACCTAAACTTTTCTTTTTCAGATATAAATGAAATCTCGTAGAAGAAGATTCGAGCACTTGTATCAATTGACTTGTAGTCGTGCAAGAAAATGCTCGACGATCACAGCGATCTATAGAATATTATGAATGAGAAATATTTCACAGATGCACAACTTCTGTTGCATTAGTTCACATTTGGGTTTACAAATGCACGAATGTTGTGCATGTTCTCAGATTATGAAACACGGATGTGCGAATGTGTTTTGCCCCAATTGTTGCAGTGTAAATTGGGCAAAAGTCTCGAAGGCATGAGGCCAGGACGTTGAGATGCAGGAGTCGTGTATCTGTAAAACGGATGTGTGAACCTGTAAAACGAATTTGTGAACCCGTAGCCCTATTTTGTGTTAACAAAGTATGAAAAAAATATGTGATGTGCGGTTACACATTTGTGACTTGTGAAATCTGCAGTTAAATGTGCTTGTGACTTTTGCACCAAAGATACCCTCATAAACAACAGTATTGGAAACTACAACGGTATATGCCAGGGTGGATATCGCGTCACAAATGCACATCTCAGGATCAACTAGGAATCCCTGTGCTGGTAAGGTTATGCAATAAGGCGGCATCACACAATACTATAAGTCTAGTTTTCAAGTAGGATTTTTTTTTTTTACTTAAACACAATGGTATTTGGAATCTTTCATCATGCTGAAGTGTTGGTTTCATTCTCCATGTACTTTGTTGTTGAGAATCTTCTCAGATTTAAATGATTGTATGGAGATCCAAAACCTGTGTGGTCCCAACTCAAACTGTACCAATAACTAATGGAAGCTACTACTGTTCCTGTCAGACAGGATATCAAGCAAACTCTGTAAATCAGTCCCTGGTAATAACCAGTGCCAAGGTTAAAAAAAAATCTAAAGGCAGCAAAGTGTCGCATTATATCTGTCTGAAATATTCATTTCAAAAGTGTTTTTTTCTCCTCCCTTTTTTACATATGGATAAATGTCTTCTGTTTCCATCAATCTGTGGTCCAAACTTAGTCTGCATCAACACTGTTGGAGACTACAGCTGTAGGCTACATGCTTGAGTGGATGTAGAGTCAACAGTGAACATCTACCGATAAGTGCAATCCATGCACAGGTTTGTAATCACTTTATCATATTCTATATTAACATTAAATTGGTCCTTGTTTTAAACTCTGCCTTGACTGTGTATTTTACATGAAATTTAATTCAATTTAAAGAGTCACTTCACCCCATAACTCCACCCACTTCACATTTCTGAAAACGGCTTTCAAAATGGGCGAGACCAGGGGGTCAGGATTTGGCTGATTAGCTTCGCCGATTAGCAAGGTACTTCCTCGTCGCCATTTTCCAGAAATACATCATGTCCGGTGCCGTTTTTCCTTCGTTTTCCTCATGCTGATTGGTGGCTGTTCCACTCTCAGCTCATGCACGAGCTTAGTGTGGGCACGAGCTCTCCTTCAGTACCTTACGTCAATCAATAACCTGGCACTTCATTGGCTAAGTAAAACGGCACCGGAAACAAGACCCTTGAAACGCCATGTTGAAGCCTGAAAAAATCGTTCAATTTTGGCACTTTTCACTAGCCTAGCATTCCCATTGAAATGAATGGGGGCGGGACTTGTTCACTTTCTCCAGTTCTTATAATACCTCCATGGGCGAGACGTTCTGAAATTTGGAGAGAGAGTGCAGCACTGTTGCAACCAATCAACCATGGTGATTTCGTGTCAATCTGGGAATGAGTGCTGCAGACATGGCTTATCACAGGTAGGCTAATCAGGGCAGCAGGTGTTGGGGCGTTTCAGTCCTAATTTGTAACGACCCGGTGACGTAGTGTCGGACTAGAAGTGCAGGACAACGTCAGCATTCCAATAGTATTTTGGACCAACATGCCATGGCATGTTTTCAAACGGTAGTATGCGCGAGAGAGCAATATCTCCAATACAAAATCAGACGAAATGTTACTTTTGTCGAGAAACACGATTTTTGTCAATATTAACCCTGGTAATAGTACAGTTCACCACTTATGAGTATTTTCAATCAATCAACAGCTCAAAAAACCTATTTTAGGGTGCAGTGACCCTTTAATGATTAATTTTTTTCTTCCTTGGGTCATTTTTGACCTTCCCTGAAAATGTCATCGAAATCCATCCATCCCTTTTTGAGTTATCTTGCTAACAAGCAGACAGACGCCGGTCCCGATGAAAACATAACCTCCTTGGCGGAGGTAAAGACAGAAAAAACAACAACAATTCAAAGGAAAAAGAAATGAAGGAAATGCAGGCAATTTCCAATAAAGGGACCATAAATGGGATACAGAGCAAATGGCAGTATGACCAAGCAATCAACCAGTTATGAACTATTCATGTGAGCACTGTTGTTTAGACTTTAGCCAAATTATGAAATGAGAAAACAGAGCACTTTAGGTCAACCCTGTTGCGTTACATTTTCTATACAGTGGGGAGAATAAGTATTTGAGCCCATGCAAAAGTCTTGACTTTTGGCCTGGCTAGACCACTGTTTCAAGTCGAGTTCTAGAATGCTTTCGGGCATCATCATTTGGAATATTCTGAACATATTCTAGAACATATTAAGATGAGTTCTAGAATGTACCATCATTAGAATGTTGGTTAAAGTAGAATCCTGAGGTAAAACCCTGAATCAGTTGGTCCTGCCCAGAGCCATAGGACCTGGCTACACCAGAGATAACACTGAGAGAGAGCTTTCTGCTGGAGATTTCACAAATCATTCATTGATTCACCTATTTGATATTTTTTCATATTGGCCGAAGATGGAAGTGAGAGGTGAAGCTAGAGGAGAGAATGGTTGCTTCTTGGGAGCCATGAGCGCCCTCTTGAACGCCATCAGACACCGGCTAAGACCAAAGCGAAGACAACAGAGGACCAAGAACCACCGGATCTGTTGCAACTCTGCTATGGCCAAGAAAAAGTCGGCAAAAGAGAGAGAACCGACCTGGGCCTATTCTGGGCTTAACGCCAAGCCGAGCAAGCTAAACCGTGTGGCTAAAGGCACACCTGCTAACGCAGAACTCCAGGAAAGACTTAAGTCTTCCGTGCGGGCTTTTGAAGAGAAGCGCAAGCCACGCTGGGTGGTTCTCCAGCCTGCTGAACCAGCGGGTCAGGCAGAGGTAATAATGGAGAACACTGAGGCTGGAGAGGACCCTGCTAAACAACCAAGGGATATGGCAAGCATGAATACTCAGCTTGGAGAGAATCCTCAGCATGGTGAATTGGATCTTCAGGCTGATGAACCAGCAAGTAAGAACACGTATAGCATAACTTAGGCTATAACTTTAGCTAGTTTAAATAATAGAATATAGAATAACACGGATAATTCCTGGCCACAGATACACTTTTAAACCTTTCCTAACAGTTTGGGTTGTGGCTAATGCCCAAATGTGGAGGGAGATGACCAGACAAGATGGTCCTGTCCTGGTCTTTGCAATAAAACATTTTAGTTGTTCCAAGCACAATTAGTGGCTAGGCCTACTTGGCTGTTGTTTTGAACCAAGGCTCAATTTAAATGGAGATCTTCAAAGTGTACAAGCAGGGTCAATCTATGTAAAGAAAACCAAGTCACTGACATTGATGAGTGACTTGAATGACAAAATGAGTGAATATTGAATGTCACTTTTTTGACATGAGTGGTGTTGTAATTGTCACAGCTGGCCCTGGCTCCAGTTCTGTCCCATCTGACTGGACTCTTGAACACCTCATGGAGAATCTTAAGTCATCAGCAGACGATGACAAGGGAGACCAAGGTATGACCTTGCTTAAACTAGAAAATGATCATTAGAGCAGCTTTAACCACAGTAAGCCCAAATGATGTACTGCACTGTATCTATGTACTGTTTACCTGATACTGACAATGAGTGAATGTCAAATGTTGACTTGAGTGTTGGTGGTGTTGGTGTTTTTGTCATAGCTGGCCCTGGCTCCAGTTCCTCTGTCCCATCTGACTGGACTCTTGAACACCTCATGGTGAATCTGAAGTCATCGGCAGACAAGGAAGAGGGAGACAAAGGTATGACCTGGCTAGAAACAGGAAATGATCATTGGAACCGCTTTAACCACAGTAAGCCCAAATTATGTACTGCACTCTATCTATGTACTGTTTACCTGATACTGACAATGAGTGAATGTCAAATGTTGACTTGAGTGTTGGTGGTGTTGGTGTTTTTGTCATAGCTGGCCCTGGCTCCAGTTCCCCTGTCCCATCTGACTGGACTCTTGAACACCTCATGGTGAATCTGTCATCGGCAGACAAGGAAGAGGGAGACAAAGGTACAGTATGACCTGGCTTGAAACAGGAAATGATCATTGGAACCGCTTTAATCACAGTAAGCCTAAATTAATCTTTGACAAATCATCAAATGTCAATGTTAGGTGGCCAATTATATTCAATGGCCACCATAGCAAAAAATATATCACAATCATAAAACCAGTTGAAAATAATTTAAATAATTATTAGCTGACTGAAGTTACAGACCTTAGTCTGATAATGGAAGAGGAGTTACAGTATTGTGTCTACCTTATAGTGGTTAAAATATATTGCCAGTTTCCCTATACATAAACTGAACCTAACCTTAGAAAAATATAAATAATTTAAATTAATTTAATTTAATGAATTCAAGTATATTGATATTGATACTAACAAAATTAGTGAATGTTAAATGTTGACTTTAGTGGCGGTGTTGTTTTTGTCACAGCAGGCCCTGGCTCCAGTTCCCCTGTTCCATCTGAATCTGCTCTTGACCATGAGGTCATGGAGGAACAGAGTTCATCAGCGGATGAGACTGGAGAGGATCTTCAGCCTAATGAACCACTAAGTAAGAACACACATAGCTTTAGTAGGCTACCATTCTCAGTTTGATTTCATGATGCAAGATCCGTCTCGCAATGCCTTAGGCAAGCTCACCATAGTTTAACATCTATTGCCACAGTTGTTAGGCTGCAGTATGTTGCACTTGCTAAACAAGTCTAGCGACCAATTTTGAGGGCAGCACCCCTTTGTTGAGCAGTAGAATAAGATCACCTTTCCTAATCTGTGAATAATGTCACTTCCCTTTATTTTGTACTTGGCACATGGACACTTTTTATGTATAGAAAATATATAGACATAAGAGAATGTACAGTACACCCATGATAATAGTCTATAATGAGGTGCGTGACATTCACCATAATCATTAATTCATCATAATCAGTCGGTGGGCCTTAGGCCCAAAGAGTTTGGGAACCCGTGGAATTCACCATAAACTGATGATTTACGCCGACACGTACAGTAACTGGTTTCAAACTCTTTCTAACAGGCTGGGGTCTGACACATGACCAGATGTATCGGGATGTGACTGGACAAGATAGAGTGGCCATCATGCACTGTAAGTAAAAGTTTTAGTATGATCATGGTGATAACTTGATATGGTCAGTTTCCCGTATACAGTTTAAGATTAGCATATACTAAATGATTATTTTCAAAGGAAATCTTCATCTCCATGTTCTTTGGTCTTCTGCCAAAATTACAAAATAACAAAATGAGTTGATGCTGAATGTTGACTTGAGTATTGCTGTTTTCACAGCGGGCCCTTTCAGTTTCGCTGTCCCATCTACATGGGCCTTTGACCATGTGAGTGGGTGTGAGGAGCAGGACAGTCATCCATACGCCATGGTCTTCTGCTGACAGCCAAGCAGACGGCTACAGTACATCTACTACCACTCAACTGCTCAGCTGCCTTTTTACTAAACTACATGACATTACATTTCATATTACGTCCATTAAAATACTTTAATGGATGAAGTGTGTGTGTGTGTGTGTGTGTGTGTGTGTGTGTGTGTGTGTGTGTGTGTGTGTGTGTGTGTGTGTGTGTGTGTGTGTGTGTGTCTTTGTCAATTGTAAAAACATCATATTTTATAGTTATATTACAGAGATGTTTTCCTATTTAAAAGTACATTTATATTTCCAGAATCCAGACAATCCCCCCACACATTGCAATATGTCTCCTGGCATGCCTTCTATGGTGCATAATAAAAAACATGCAAAATGTTCAAAAGATCTGCAATATTATCTTTGATATAAAGACTTAAGAAACGTAAGACATCATTAGATGACAGTGTGGGTGCAGATGTATGATATAGCACATATAGATGGTCATTACAATGATCAAAAGACCATGCAGTGGTTATATCAGTCAAAAAATCAATCTCTGAAATGACTAATCCTTGAGTCTGCAGTCCATATATGGGGTAACGAAGAGAATACGCTGACATCACAGTCATAGCTTTAAGACTTTGTCAGAACTGTCAGTTTGTCGTTTACAGTAAATGCTATGTAGGCCTAGTGGGTTTGTGAAATCATACTTAAGGGGGGTACACACATAAAGATTTTGTAAATCTCAACCGATTTTTTTAACTGTGAGAGAACCCACACCCAACTCAAAAAATCTTTCTCGGTTGCCCTCGTAACACCCCACACACCCCACAAAGGACAGGGATGGCCAACCTTCCAGTGTCTTTGTATCATTCTCTTCAAGAAAACCAAAGTTGGATGTGCGTTCACGCACGTAACTTTTGACCCCTTGGTCCGGTTTTCAAAACTCAGGTATCGTTGGAATCCTTGGACCTGCCCAAGTTCAACGCACACTATGACGTCATTTTCCGCCCTGATGGATTTTCCGCCATTTTGGATTTTAGCGAAAGTGAAACTAAAGCTTCACAGGTCACACATTTTGTCAACACTAATCTTGACATAGATCATCTTCAGACCATGTCTAATTCACGCATTGCTTTTGGTCTTCAGAAGTATAACTGTTCGCCTGTACCAGCCAATCGAAATTTGCGGCGAAGCCGCCAAACAGGAAGTATCATATCTCAGCAACCCTTCCATGTATCAAAACCAAACTTGGTACATGGACTCGTGACCCCATCAGGAGGACGCGTAAGAAATTTGGTGACCTTTGACCTCTAGGGGTTGCTCTAAATCAGAAACATGCTTTTTGGCTTGTAGCTGTTGTTGTGTTTAGAATTGACCCTTCCAGAGCCACTAAAGCCCTAAAACCGCCACAGGCCAATCGTGGCTTAGCAACCTGTAACTAGGCAAGCAAGGTCTGGCAAGCTTTTGAGTTTTTGCCATGTTAACCTATGGAGACTGCATAGCCTGTGGGCCATTAAAGGAATATTTCGGTATTTTACACTTTAAGTCCATTTTCTGTATTGCCTAGCATAAACCGTGTGTGCCTAATATAACACATCAGAATTTGAATTTCACAGCGAAACTTGCATCAAAATAAAAACAAATATGAGTATTAACTAGCAATTTCGTCATGCACGTGGTTAGTGTTACTTACCATGTACATGTATGAGATTCATCATCTTCACCAAAATATAGGCACAGGGTCTTGATGGCTGCCTCCCTCCTCAGATGTACAGTCTCTGTCTGTTTCCGTGAACATGACATAAAATAGCCAAATAACACCAATGGTGTAATGTTTCAGACTTCAAAAATCAACAGAAGACAGTTTGGTGCCTTCTCAAGTGAGAGAAAGAGGGTCCTAATTAATGCACTTATCAGGTGATTCATTGATGATTTATCCTTTGGCTATCCTTGGTGTAATTGTTTGTTAGTCTACAGTAATCTCTCTTTCTCTTTCCTCCATCCCTGTTAGACACAGACAAGCACACATCCAAAAGTATGTACAGTATGCATGTTATTATGTAAACGGCAGACGTGGCATCTAATGACACACTTTTGCCTTATTGCCTTTGGCCTTGGCTGATGTCTAATGGCCTACTTACGGAGCCCTTGAGGTGTCTTTGCCAGATTTGTTTGTATATCGAGAGAAGAGAATGTGCACTTCAGTATATTGTGTGCTCGTTTTACTACATAGGGGGCATGTTTTACTATATCAGTACAGGAGGATTGCAACTCAATCCAAAAGGGGGAAAATATTGTACAAAATATGCAATATAGGTACAATTCCTTGTTTTTTTTATTTTTTATTTTTTTATTGCAGACAGTATTTCAGCCTGCCTGTAGATCAGGCAGGGTTTACCCAGCCTATTTCAGCCCCCTTTTGTGGTATCCTGGTCCTGAAACCTCAGTCATTAAAATTGAAAATGGGTGCAAGTTTTAATACATCAGTTGCTTTAGAACAAAATGGAGAATGAGGGCAGCACATAGAAGGAATAAGTCTCTAAAGAGAGTTAGGAGTGTGATTTATGTTCTTGGGGGACCTCCCTTACTTTTTGCATTTTTTTTCTCTATGAGGTTGTGGTAAGGGCGAGGTACAGCATGTCAATGTTTTAGAAGATGAATATAGAGCCTACATGCAGTGACTAATAGCTTAGAGGAGGCTATTCATTAACACAGCACTGTCAATGGTCCAGTGGCCTAAATATAGCATTGATACCGTAACAACCCAAATTAAATAACCACCTTGGGTGGCTGCAGACCGTGGAAATCATTAATGCAAGAAATCTGAAACGTGTGAGACGTGAGTAATAAATTAATCATTTGATTTGAACACTTTATTGGGGTGAGTGATGAGAAATAATCGCTCAAAGGTGTCTGATAAGAAATGGATGATGTTTAATTGTTTAATGTTGGATGACCAGATCTATTTTTCCACAGTATTTCATGGTGTTACAGCCCCCTCCTCCCCTTTGTTTGGGGGGGGGGGGGGGGGGGGGTGTATCTCCAAAAGTGCTATAGTGACAAAGAGTGCAGTGAAAGTAAAGTGGACAGTATTTGGTGACAAAGACTTGCAACAGGCAGACCAATTGTCATGTCACTTTTAGACCATGTACAGTATGCACATAGCAGAGTATTCTTTTTTTTATAAAGAAATACAGTAGTTCCAGTCACACAATAGTAAAACAGCTGGTGAAGGGTATCGCGAACATTTCGAGCAAACTGGTGGCCAATCAGAGATTGCAACAGAGAACAAACGAGGGAACACACATCACAATGCAAAAACACCTTTCTTTCCTATCTACATGCAAATGTGAATCCAGAGTTTTCCCAAATCTCCACTTTGGCCAAAGTTTTCAGATATAATCATTTTCAGTGATAAAACGTACATTTTAAATGTACTGTAAATGAAAGGATAAACCGCATGAGCATATATGCATTTTTCCTATGTGTAAACATGGATTTTGATTGTGAGAAGACTGATGGCTACAGGTTTGCTGTCCGAAATGATCAAATGTGTGTGGGGTAAGAGGTGAGGCTTGTTGGCTATAGCTTCAGTTCTTCACTGACCACAACCATTCAAAGGGTTGTGTGGATGCCACTTAACTTGGCTACACAGCATGGAAAAGAAATAACGGGATTCTGCTCAGCATGAAATAGAACCCTTCCTGTCCTGCAGCTGTTGCCATGGTGAGAAGAAATGACGGGCTCACCCTCACTGTGACTGACGGGAGAAATTACAGTGGAATCACAGGGGGATCTGCTTCTGCGGACACACGCACACACAAATCAAAAGGTTGCATACAGTATGGGTGGTTTCCAGCAGTATGCCCATCACTATGGCTTGAGAAAAACATACTTAAACCACCTCACAGTCACATACACACCATTCCAGACTGGTGCTGTAGGCTATGCACTTCTTCTCACATAACCATATATTCTGATTGACTAGACATATATATTCTGATTTACTAGCATTGTGTGTAATATGTGTGAACGCAACATATTTAGTGGGGGCACCGAATGCTCTGAGCATATGCTTAAAGGGGAACTCTGTTCTAACAATAACCCAGAGTCTATTTTTGGATGCTTACAAGGGCAAATTTTCACTTGGGGCCATAATGACGTCAGTCAGTCAGTTTGCGTAAGACCTTTGGAGGCAACTTCACAAAATCAAGGGTTTTTTTTAAGACATTAAAGGTGAACATGAGGCATGGTTGTGCCCTCCTTCATATGAAAATCTTGAACTTAGAAATAGCCACAAAAAAATGGGCGAATTAGAACAAAGCCTACTTGTCAAGTCAAATATCGCAAAGCCATTGTTGGTCAATTGGGGTTGCCAAAGAGGGCGCTATTTAGTCAAAAGGACCATTTCAATACCCAGCCTAAATGTAAGGTTTTAATTGGGCTTGTAAAAATACAATGAGTGTATTTTTTATAAATCAAAGTTCAATACTATTTTAACATCAGAAAAAAACAGTACAATACTCGATTCATCCATTCTATGTCCTCTTTAATATGCTGACTATACGGTTCTTCAGAGTTATTTCTGATTGAATGACTGCTGTCTCGCTTCCCCCTAGCGCCTCTGAGCAGGAAACCATGCTTGCAAGTTTGTGCCACTGACAAACAGAAAGTCTCCAGCCTCGCGATCATGCTCAATTAAAAGGCAGACTGACCGACTGAGGAGTGTTATACATGCTAAAGCTGTAGGGGAAGCTCGGCAGAGAAATCTGCCAGCGTAAAACGAGCAAAAACGAAAAGGGAAAGCGAAACCGGCAATAAAATCACCAAACCTGCATAGTTTCCCTTTAAGGTCACCTGTGGCAAGTAACAGGTGCGGGCAATATAAAAATCACACCTGAAACCAGATAAAAAAGGAGAGATGTTGAATCAATCTTTGCATTGTACAGTGTGCCACACTAAACATGGAGAACAGAAAGAGGAGAAGAGAGCTGTCTGAGGACTTGAGAACCAGAATTGTGGAGAAATATCAACAATCTCACGGTTACAAGGCCATCTCAGGAGATCTTGGTGTTCGTTTGTCCACAGTGCTCAACATAATCAAGAAATTTAAAACCCATGGCACTGTAGCAAATCTCTCTGGACATGGACGAAAGAGAAAAAATTATGTAAATGTAACCTGCATTGTGTTGAACCACTGCAGCTCAGCTCTGCATGCACAGCTAACTAGCTGGCATCCATTACTGTAAGGTTGCAATGCAGGATGGTCCGAATGGTGGATAAGCAGCCGCAAACCACTCCCAAATATATCGAAGCCGTCCTGCAAGCTCAGGGTGCATCAGTGTGAGCGCGAACTGTCTTGTCGTCATTTCAATGTAATGAAACACTATGGAGGCCCAGGAGGACCCCATTGCTGATACAGAGACATGAAAAAGCTAGACTGCAGTTGGCCAAAATTGCTCAGGGAAAACGTTCTGTGGACAGATGAGACCAATGTAGAGCTTTTTGGTAAGACACATCATTTCAGGGCTGCCAAGTCTCACGCTTTGAGCTCATGATGATAAACTCGAGCTCTGATTGACTGACAGCAATAACCAATCCATCAGTCCTTTGTGCCTAAATCTCACCAACCACAGAAGGCATCACGCAAACAAATCAGAAGCAACGTAAGGCGGGTCTTGGCGCCTCTAACTTATCTTTCAAACACACAACAGCGCTGACTCCGACAATTAGATTTAAAACGTTCTACTGCTTGCTAGATTTTGTTCACTGTTGATTCGCTGTTTCTCCTTGATTTTCCAAGTTAACGTTAAGGCTGCTAAGTCTATAATTGTCACTTGTTGCAGAGCTGTGTAACATTTATTTGCCTCTTTCTTGATAAGTTCACACTTGAAAAATCGACTCTAATCGGAGCTGCCAAATGTCACGCTTTGAGTGTGACAGTGAAAAAAAATTTTGCTGCCGACCTGAACTCTCACGCTTGCCATTTTCTGAAACTTGCCAGCCCTGTCATTTATTCTGCTGTTTACCGAAAACGGCATGAGGCTTACAAAGAAAAGAACACTATACCTACAGTCAAATATGGTGGAGGTTCAAACATTTTTTGGGGTTGTTTTCCTGCCTCTGGCACTGGGTGCCTTGTAGTGGTGGGGGAAAAAATCGATTCTGTTCAGTATCGCGATATTTTGTGCACACAATTAAATCGATACTTGTAGCTCAAAGTATCGCAATACTTAATTATATAATTGAATTATCCATTTTACTTTTATTTGAGTCGAGTTTACTCAGGGTTTACTCTGATCACATTAAATTAGCTTATTACGCTTATAAGGGGGGCACGTGTTGTGGTCTTTCACTGTGCATTCAACAGCAATAATAAATGAAAATGACTTCACAATCACAACCTGTTATACACGACACTCTACACTACTTTCACATCGAAAAAGGTGGGTGTATTTTGGTTTTCAACAAAAAGTGAATAGTAAGGACCTTGACATGCACCATGCCATTGCAAAGTGAGTTGAACAGTGTTATTTTCCTAATTTTTTTTAATAACTTAGAATAATATGAGAGACATGAATAGCAATATATCGCAAAATCGAATTGCAATACTTGGTGTATCGCAATATGTTAAGAATCGCAATATTATCGAATTGTGGCCCAAATATCGCAATAGTATCGAATCTTAATTTTTTTGCCAATTCCCACCCCTAGTGCCTTGCCTTTGTGCAAGGCATCATTAAATCTGAAGACTACCAAGGGACTTCACAACGTAGGGCCCAGAGTAAAAGAACTGGGTTTGCGTCCTACTGTGTAGGTCATGGGTCTTCCAGCAGGACAATGACCCTAAACATACCTCTAAAAGCACCCAGAGGTGGATGATAACAAATCACTGGAGGGTTCTAAAGTGACCAGCAATGAGTCCGGATCTTAATCGTAGTGATCCTGTCGGAGAGATCTTAAAATTGCTGTTAAAAGAAGGCGCCCCTCAAATATGAGCCAACTGGAGCAGTTTTGCAAAAGAAAAGTTGTCCAAAATTCCAGTTGAGAGGTGCAAGAAGCTTATTGATGGTTATAGGACTCAAAACACAGCCCTTGGGGCTGCCTGTTCTGATGGTTAAGGCGTCAGAAGACAGACCACCCATCTTGTTGTTGTTTAATCCAAGAGCCTTCATCAAATAATCAATAAAGTGCAAAAACACAATAACTACAGGCAGGTAAAAAGTACAATTATTATCAAGTACACAAAACCAAATAAGGTGAAAAATATTCAATAAAGTGCAACACAGTAAACTATGTACAATCTGTACAGACAGGTAAAATAAAAAAATTTCTCGGCTTTTGTGACCAGAGTGTGGGGGACTATGGTATTGAACTTTGAACTATAGTCAATAAACCACATTCTCACATAAGCTTACTTCCCTTTCCCATCCTCCAGGTGGATTAGGGTGGTGTGCAGAAGGTTGGAGATGGCATCGTCTCTGGACCTGTTGGTTCTATAGGCAAACTGGAGGGGGTTGAAGCTAGAAGTCTGCACTGCTGCGGGAGTCACGCAGGACCTGCGGATCACGACGCAAAACAGTGTGGTGCAGGATTGTGTCACAGTCCTGTAGGATTCTCAAGTGTTTGGCCCACTGGTTTTGTTCTAGCCTTGTTGACACCAGACTCTTCTTAATTTGTCCGTAGGCCTATGGGTATTCCCATTCGGACAAATTAGTCCGTAGTTAGTTTTGTCTAGCCTGGTCCTACCATACTGTTGTACATTCATAATGTACAGAGAGCCACTTTCCATTGCCAAACAGTTGTCTTTCAAATTCCATCTCCGCAATAGGATAATGCTAAACGAATCATCTTCTTTTTTTCAAGTAGCAGGCTGCGTGACCTTCCCTCACCACGCAGTAGGATAATGCTAAACGAATCATCTTCTTGTTTTCAAATAGCAGGATGCGTTACCGTCGCAACTTCTGGTCGCATGTCAGTCACCATTATGTTAAAGGGATAATCCGGAGTGAAATGCACTTTTTAAATAGATAAATTTTTCGGACTATTGGGAGTACATACGTTGAGTTGACACCAAAATCATGTCATTCGGATGTATTTTGAGAAAGTTCGAGCTCACCGTTTTTAGCCAAAACTCGTTAGCCTGGAAGTGACGCGGGCATGTCTTTCGCCGCTACAAAACGCTACGTGGGGATACTTTGGTTTGGCTTTAGGGACCCTCTACTCACTACCACGTAAGTGTAGTGTTGTTTGGAACAGTAGAAGAGGTATGAAAATAGCGTTTTGTAGCGGCGAAAGGACATGCCCGCGTCACTTCCAGGCTAACGAGTTTTGGCTAAAAACGGTGAGCTCGAACTTTCTCAAAATACATCCGAATGACATGATTTTGGTGTCAACTCAACGTATGTACTCCCAATAGTCCGAAAAATTTATCTAAAGTGCATTTCACTCCGGATTATCCCTTTAAGCCCACCCACCGACTTTATACACGCTGTGATTGGATCGCTTGATTTTCAAGTTCTCAGCTCCTAAGCTCTATGGATCGTGCCTAGACTGCCCCGCCAGACAAATTACATTTGCTGCCGCTAGGGGCGTCTAGATTTCTAGGCTATGAACTTCCTTGAATGCGGATACTCTGTTGATATTTAAAACTATTGGATCTGCCCAGAGCCACTCAGATCTGCCGTGACATGCTCAAACTTGCACACAACTTCAACGTCATCGTTCTCAGCTACTCCCTCTGTTCGCTGATTGGACCTGGACATTTTTGTCTTGAGAAAACCCGCAAAATATACCACAGACCCAGACTCCCTGTACTGTACATTGTAAATGTGTGAGAGTATTGTAGGACCAGGCTAAGTTTTGTCCAGTATGATTTCAGCGCTACAATGTTTACAAATGTTTTGATAAGGCTTAAAGCAAAACTCTCCCCATTTTTCATTTTCGGGTCAAAAGGCCTTTTGAATGGGAGTGCTAGGGCACTGCTGATCGCATAGCCTGGGTATAGGCTAAAGCTACCCATGCTGTCTTGTGCGTAATTTCAGTCATGCTGCTAGACTGCCTGGAATCCATGGACCTAATTTTCACCTAGGCTAGGGAGCCAATGGCAGAACTGGGAGATACTAAGATGATGATGATGACGACGTCTAAGCAACACACCGAAGCTTGTATTTTGCTTAAGAACCAAACCAGCTTTTGTTCAAATCTACACACCCATCATTACTGAATGCAAGGTTAGTTTATCAAATGTTATTTTGAAGTATTAAAACGCTCTACATATGTCATCTGGTATAGGTAATTAATACGACTGGCAAGCCTATGAGCTAAGCACAGACACATTTGATAGACATACGTAGCGCCCAATAAACGACTCTGGGCATTCGTAAATCATGCCTCAAATATTAGAAAATGAATGTTTGGTTCCCAGACCACATCTCATTTAGCCAGGCTAATGATCACATCAAACTCACTATAAAAACACTAACAAGGCTCGACAAAACATGAAACTTTGCTCAAAGCACCAGGGTCTATACATGAACTCGAGCATTGAGGACATTGTTTGTGTGAAGAGTTTATTCAAAAGAAACGACTAACTTTATTGTTTTTCCCCCATACCACCATCTTTCCAGGTTATTCAAAACCTCTTTGGAACCTTCTTTTTAGTAAAGTCTGTGTACAATGATGATATCCACAGTGCCACTGACACCTGAAAACTCCCACCCCCTCTTTACAGCCTTTGTGAGTTGGCTTCCAAAGAAGTCACAAAATTCATCTCACAGAATAACCTTCTTGTCACTAGTCCGTCAGGCTTTAAAAATGGCCATTGCTGTCTGTGACAGAAGCCTATAAAATCAGCCAGATGCGGTGGTTTTGCCGTGGATGTTTTTGGAGTATAGCTTGACAGACTTGTCTCACTTACTTGTATCTAAATAAAATGGGCATAAGAAATTGGCACAACGGTCTTTCAAGGGTGAGAAACTGTGACCCTCTGTAAGATGTTTGATTGTAAACTTTGGGCATTACTATAAAAGAGCTTAATGCTCAGTCAGTCTTCTCTGACTAAACAATGGTTTATTAAGATGAGCGTGGATGTTGCTACATCTTTGCTACTGTACATGCTTTAAAATCATGACAGTGTTTGCTGAATTCAAAATGGAACTCAGAGAGCAGCATGAAGCACTTCTTGCATTGGTGTGTGTGTGTGTGTGTGTGTATGCGCTTTAGGGTGAGTGTTTTTTTTTTTTTTTTTGCTTTACAAAGAAATAGATTCCTGTAGCCAGCCACCCACAGCCCTGTCCACCCACACTCAACCTGCCTGTCTATCTAAGCACTACAGAGAATATCAGGCGAATGTGGGTATATACTGAACATGGAAATAAGTTTAAAAGATTTCCCATTTCATATTCTCAAAAGTCTGACTTAATCATAATATCTCAATCTTAATATTAGCAATTATTTATTTATTTATTTTGAACTTCGGAAACGTGAGCATGAACATGAGCATGTATTTTACAAGCTCTTAACAACACATGCTGACTCCATCCGATAGGCCATAACACCATCCCTTCCTATTCTGCCAAGTAAACTAGGCACAACGCTCCCATGGATTTTGTTACTGTGGAAACAGCAGTAAGGTGTCTCTAAACTAATAAATATTGTAAGTATTGATTACACAACCCGCCTCCTCCCGATGGAACAGTCTGAAGCTGTTGCCATGGAGACGTTCAAATGAATATTGGGTGCCTAGATCATGAGCTTTGAAAATAAAGTCAAAGCATGAATAATACAAATAGTTCTACATTACAAGAATCGTCCAGTTTCTTATTTGTATTACAGTTCTTAGCTGTAGTAGGCTACTTCAGACATCCAGCAATAGTCAACTATAAGCAGCATCAATCAGGAGTGAGAGCCCTAAGACAGGCAAAGTCTTGAGTGTCAAAAATACAATGGCAAAAAAAATGCTGGCTGGTTAAACTAATGATAATTTTATCAATTCACAACACCAAAAACACTACTGTGCAAAGTCCCCAACCACCAGCAGCTATTGCTTATAAATCACCTGTGAACACATTAGAGAAGCACTCAGAGAGTGAGTCCTCCGCCAAGCGAAAACAGATATGGATAGCTTTTTGAGTTATCTTGCAAACAAACAGACAGACAGACAGACAGACAGACAAACCCAGATGAAAACATAATCTCCTTGGTGGAGGATGGTTAGAAGCGTAAAGTTTCATATAGGCAAAGTGAAACTTACTTCACCATGGGCTCATGGTCAACGACAGAACAGTTCTACACAGTTGATTACTTTATTGACTGACAAGGAGTTACCATCGAATAAAATGGGCTGATGAAAAAACAACCCTTACCCTAATAATTCGAATGACTGAATACAAATCCTATAAGAGTATTTATCTTGCAGAGGAGTTGCTGCTAAATGGCGCAAAATCCACTACTGACTGGGTGTAAGATGAGAATAAGCTTTGCGTCACACTTTGCGCCACTACAGTAGCCTACAGTATGTGCCGCAATTCTGATAGCCAAAATAGAGCCAATAGAGTTCATTGAAAATAAAATATTAAGCTTATAGGTGTCCAGTAAACAGTGCCATATATGTTGCTGCACTTCATATTATTTGGCCCATTACTCCTATTTTTTTTTTTCTGGCCCATAATGGGCATAATGCTTGTTAAAGGCAGATGACAATTCCATTTGCTGGACTTAGAATCGAGGGATTCAAAGTAAGCTGCTGCTTCCATCTAGTGGTGGGCAGTGGTGTTGCAGCCACAGAGAATAGTTCACCCTTCAAACAGTGATGGAGAACAGACTAGTCATTATTATATGACAAGTTGACAATCTGGCGGTGTCAGAAACCTCCCTCACAAGAGTCGGCACACACATACATATGAGCATAATGTAGAACAAAAGGGGCATCGTGAGTGTTAGGTATTGAGTATTGCTTTCGCCTGTCTTAAGTTTGTCACCCGAATCCTCTGCCCCTATTGGTTGATGTTCTCTGTATACACTTTACTTCCAGTTGAATCGAAAGTAAACTGACAGCAGTCAAAGCTTTTTGTCACGTCTCTTCTTATCAGTTTCAATTGTCATTAAATTAAAATGTCAGTATAGAACAGTGAGGCCATGTGGGGCCACAGGTAAGTTTCATGGTGCCTTGGGTCATCAACCACAGTTCTCTTAGGAAAAAATATAAATGTTTACAAAAACCTTGTGCATCAAAAACAGCCATAATCTGAGTAAACACTACACTACCTAAAATCTTACAGTGTACTGTAAAAGCAGCTCTTTGATTGATGGAGATCACCGTTGACATAAAAATGTTAATGACTCCTGCGTCAGTTGCTATCAAAAGTTGTATTTCTTTTCTTGAAAGTTGAAGGAAGTTAGTCATCTTGTTGTCTTAAATTCAAGAGGAAGAAGCATGTTAAACTATCCGTAGGTTGGAAAATGTAGCCTCATTCTAAAGGTAATGTGGGGAAAGCAATATATACAGTATATACAGTATATATAGTAGGCCTAGTGTGACAAGTGCATTACACAGACAGCAGTCAGGTAACACACTTGTCACACAGAATCAGCTGATTCGCAGTTACACTGCCTGGAAACCGGAACTACGATATCTTGGCCATAATGATATAGGAATGGAAGTAAGATCCTGCCAAATATTTGCTTTTTAAAGTCCTACACATACTAATTAGACTATCGACATTAAATCTACCAAAAAATAAAGGATGTTGATTCGTAAATAGATCACTCTGGTGAAGGTCTGAAAGACCAAAATGTCAGTTCATCTGAGCACGCAGTTTTGTGCTTTTCATTTTTCTGATAGGCCTACTTTGAAGTAGGCTACTACTAGTGCTCAGCTGCGTGAGGAACTCCAAAACTTCCGTTTTAAGGAGTATCTAAAGCACAGCTCAGCTAGCATAATGCTAACTAACAGATCAATTGCCATTTTATGTTTAACAAAAACAAACTTGACAAAACAAAACCTATTGCCCCTGGACAACATATTAATACATTAGTTGCAGCCAAAGATTCTAAAGAGCTCCGCTCTAATCTGTGGTGGTTGCAGCTGTTTAGGTGAGAGGGCGTTCATTATATAGATCACAAGTTCAACCATCTCGATGAGTAGTTTAGGCAGGCAGGGATAGGATAAGCTGGGTAGCTTGCCAGGTTCATAGAATGCCTGGCAGGGATCCAATTTTTTGTTTTCTCATTGACAAAGAGGGGCCTGCCAGTTTGGAAATCACTGTCCAATGCTTGGTAAATCTTTCTATGAATTCATTGCCAGAATATGAAGAGAAAGAGAAGGGAGAGAGATGCCAGAGTTGTGCAAGCACATGTTATGGAACAGGGAGGTACGAATGACACTTTAATTAAGAAATGGTAGGAGTGATGTCAGTTAACAAACGTTAGATTCTTTAACATTTTATGAATATTTTTTTCATCAACATTTATTGTTTTCGACACTATAAATAAAGAAAATGTAAATAAATAAAATTGAATGGAGAATGCAAGCAGTGTCATGAAGACAGCACATTAATCTACTGTAGCTTTTTGTGGTGTTGATCGTTTTCTATAGAAGCATACAGTATATGTAGCATAATTCAAATGGCAATGCAATTTGCAATTGCAATTCAATAAGACATCACAATATGAAACTGACAATTCATTATGCAATTTAATAATGCTATTCGAAAACACTTTGCACAAAGTGTATTTTAATATGCAAAGTGGCTATGAAATCCTAATTTGGATTTTCTTTCTTTCTTTTAAAAAAAAAATAAATAAATAAAACTTAGGCCGTGAATGTATTGAAAATGCATTCCAGTTTGCCATGGTACTTCAATCTCAGAATTCAAATGTCAATTAATTTTGCAATTTGATATTTAATGTTCAATGTGGGCTTGCATTTTGTTATCATATTTTGAAAAAGTGACAATGCCACCCTGAAACCATTCTGAATTACTTTGGGTAGAACACACAGTTTTTGAGCACAAACTGAATTGAGGATTCACTTGCAAACTACACTTTGCGAGTTGCAAATTGTAAATTGCATTGCCATTGGAATCATGCTACATACTGTATATGCTTCCGTCATTTTGTTTTCATCTAAGGGAAGCTTTGACAACAAGCAGCATTCTGTTTTCTTTCTACTTGCATAGCTCATACACAACACCCATGTTAATTTTACTATAATAGAAAAATAAAGCTTCCTGTTTAAAAAAAAGAAAATCATACAATAGTAAGAACACTGTTTTACACAATAAAATCAGAGGACTGAGTCTGACTATGGCTTAATACACACATAAAAGGAAAGTGGTGTCAGACCACTGCATAGAAAAATATGCAGGCACTTTCTATCAATCATCTGCCTCTTATTGTCAGGTAAACTCATGCACTGTAATAAAATCAGTAAATGCTACCCTATCTAATAGCAAAAATATGTTATAATAAACCTCCCAGTGAAGATTTAGTTTGAGAAGAGGAATACATTGTTTTATAATAGAAGAGATTATGTACTTATACTGCATGTACATTAATAAAGTACTATACCTTTGACTTGGTGAGATCAATGCATTGCATTTACTCAGAATAACACCAACAAACTGATACATTTAGCCTTCCATCACATAAGAAAGAATCCCCTGTCCGTATCTATTGAAAAATAAACTATTGGTATTTCTGAAAAACTTGGGAGGCATGCATGTTTTTTTGTTTGCTATTTGAAATGAAAAAAATAAAATAATAATAATGTGAGTTTCACAGTCATTACAACAAAGTGCTTCCCAGAAATCGACATGTCCAGAATGTTTCACCTAAGTTGGCCACACAAACTTCATCCAACCATCTGGGTGTAGTAGCTTCACCCCAAGGATCTTGTGGTGTCTACACCCTGCTCCTGCTACTTGGAGCTCTTCTTGTGGGGGTGTTTCTGAGCAATACCATAGGGCACATGTGCTGCAACCGTGCCCATTTCTGCTGCCCCCTCCACATGGAACATTTGGTCATCAAAGTAGATGTGCGGCCGTATCTTCTCCAACATTGGGCCCTTTGGTGCTCCAGCGAGAAACAGTGCTTCATCTGTTTCCAGGCCCCAGGCTCGGAGTGTTTTCAGAGCGCGGATCCCAGAGCTGGCAGCAGATCGTGCGGTCACCAAGTAGGTGCGGATGGGACAGTCCAAGCGATGACCCTTTGCATAGAACTTCTTTTGGAGCTTCCCCAGAAGCTCCAGGAAGCCCTTCAGTGGACCCTAGAAAAGACAGGGAAAGGTTGGATTCCCCTCTTTTTGCTTTCAGACTAAACATACTGTAGGCTGCTAGCTGGTCCAAATGACTTAAGACTTAATGAGATACATTATTCATACAATTAATGTGTGACATTTTGTTATTAGGGCTTGGTTCCCTGATAGCCAAGTTTATGAGTTTTATAGTAGTCGCTGAGCTTCTAACAAATTGAAGAGTGACTTATTCTAAAATTGACATTTTTGTTTTGGGGGCATTGTGGCCTATGGGGATGGTGATGGTAACCATGGCTGGTGGAAACGACCTGCTCTTCCCAGACTGACTTGAATTCTGGCAATACATTTAAATGTCCAAGCAAAGGTGACATTCTTCTCTGACAAGGAACATCTAGAAAACCATTTTGAAGAGGTTGTCATTACCTCCAATGGGTAACTAGTTTGCTATCACGGTGAACATACAGCAACAGTGTAGCAACAGGTACAGAATACAACAATAATCCAATTTCAATCCAATCTTGTCAATCCAATCTAATCAATCCAATAATGTGGATATGTTAAAGAATTGGTAGTCTGAGCAAGGCCTTTGACCACACATATACACTATATTGCCAAAAGTATTGGGTCACTTGCCTGGACTCACATATGAACTTAAGTGGCATCCCATTCTTAATCCATCGGGTTTAATATGACGTTGGTCCACCCTTTGCAGCTACTGTATAACAGCTTAAACTCTTCTGGGAAGGCTTTCCACAAGGTTTAGGATTTTTTTTTACTTTAAAATTTTAGAAATTGTTTTACTATTCTACCTGAAGCGCATTTGTGAGGTCACACACTGATGTGGCTCTCAGTCTCTGCTCCAATTCATCCCAAAGGTGTTCTATCGGGTTGAGGTCAGGACTCTGTGCAGGCCAGTCAAGTTCCTCCGCACCACACTCTGTCATCCATGTCTTTGTGGACTTTGCTTTGTGCACTGGTGCACAGTCATGTTGGAACAGGAAGGGGCCATCCCCAAACAGTTCCCATAAAGGTGGGAGCATGGAATTGTTCAAAATCTCTTGGTTAATGCTGAAGCGTTCAGAGTTCCTCTCACTGGAACTAAGGGGCCAAGCCTAGCTCAGAGATGGCCCCTTCCTGTTCTACGGATCAAGAATGGGATGTCACTTAAATTCATATGCGAGTCAAGGCAGTTGACCCAATACTTTTGCAAATGTAGTGTATCTCTCCCTCTACTTAGTGCAACAGTGTGCATGCGCCGCCATTTCTGCCAGCCATTGTTTTCCTTCACACTGGGGGCCATGGTATGAAATGAGAGCTGACCAAAACATTTTCACACTTACACAATCTAGAAGTGTATTCTCATTTTCTCGCTCATGCTCAAAGAACTTGTCCAAACCGTGAGCTTTAAAGATGCGTTCCGACTCATCAGAGAAGAGAACGGCATCTCCGTCAAATGCTACCCTCAGTTGGGTCTCGGACACTTCGGTCTGCTTCTCTGACATGAACATAGTGGCAGCTGCAATGCCTGGAACAATAAACAGGAAATACAAATATAGTAATAACATGTTCTCAATCGCTTGAATTAATGATCAACATTCTCCAAACCTAGTCAGCAGCTTTGCAAGGTACTGTATCTAAGTGCAACGTGTCAGAAAGAGCAGGCTGATCTATGTAATGCCATGGACAGATTTTGTAAAAACATTGTGAAAATATTTATGCCACTAGTTACAACTGTGTGAACTTCAACAAGCAAACTTAAAACAAACAAACTACCTTTCATTGCTTTAATAGGCTACACTCTTAAAATGAATGTGTTGTCCCTATCTGGACAGACAGATGTGTTAAAAAGCAACACAAGTTGTGTTGTTTTCAATTAAATGTATTTTATTTCCCAACATTTACTGCAAACAAATAAAAAAGGTAACACTACAAACTGTGCTGTACCTATCTGGACACAGAAAGTGTTAAAAACAGCGCAAGCTGTGTTGATTTCAACACATTCGTTTTAAGAGTGTACATTTCACATTTTAATCACAGTCCATAGTCCACCTTGCAGAAGTATTAGAGACCCACTTCCTTACACACATACAGTCACACAGAAACTCACCCTCAGAAAGGGCCTCTTTCACTTTTTCAGCATCTGCTGACAGATAGAGGTTGGTGTGCCATGCCTTCAGATAACCAATAGGGCTGCTGCCCCCAGTCATGCAAAAGCGTTCAATAAACAGGTCTGAGAGAGAGAGAGAGAGAGAGAGAGTCAATTCCCCCCAGTGCTTTTATACACCAAGTTAAAAAACAGCATAGTTTAACAAAATACTTTAAATCCAAAAAGAGTCCAATAAAAACATGTATTGAATCTCTAATTAGTTTCTCAAATTAAAAGAAAAATATTTCATTTGAATTCCAGCTTCAACAATATAACTGCAGTTCTGATGGTTACAAAAATTGATTGCCTACTGTATACAGTATTTGGGGAGAACTCGGCAGGCCTTCAGCAACTTGTTTCTTTTTTTTTATTTGATCATATACTGTACCAACTAACTAGGTGAGGAAATCTTAAAAGCAATTGTAGGATTTACCAGAAGTATTTTTATTATAATATCACATGTTAAGAAGTTATTATGATATGTGTGAGCAAATGTATATTAGAGGAAAAATAAGCTTTGGCTTCATAATCGCATGCATCCTTGTATGTGTGTTGGATTGATCTCTGAAAGCCGGAATTGTTTCCAGGGGCTCAGTATCAAAATAAGATAATGGGTCTCTCTCAACATCCCTCCTCGATCCTCAATGCACGGCCCTCCAGAGTCGTTCCCACTGATCTATAACTAGCACTGGATAGACCCGAGGACCGAGGAAGGAAGGGAGGACAGATAAAAGACGAAGGAGAGGCACCCAATGTCACATGGCTAATGGGAGTGGGTAAACAGAGACAGCTCAGTAAATGAACTAATGAATCTAGAGATTTCATTTGAAGTCCAGCCACGACAACGTTGCTGCTCTGGAGGTTAGAAAATGTGATACAGTACAGTATCGGGAGAACTCAACAGGCTTTCGGCAAGATGTTGTTACACATCTCTGGCTTCATTTGTTCATTTATTGAGCAAACAGCCTGTTTACCATGCACTTCCATTAGCCATGTGACATGAGCTTGATGCTGATCCAACTGTTTTCAATACATCGCTCATTAGTTGCACCTCTTTGGAAACTGGAATGAAATGCAATGTGTCTAGACCATGGACAATGAAGAGAAGAGCAGCTGGCATAGCCAGGGTAATGACATTTATAGTGGGCAGGAGAGATTTTATTTACTAAATATAGCCCCATTAACATCGGATCAAATTACAAATTATACCAGTTTTGAAAAGGAATGTGAAAATGATGAGTAATGGATGCAAAAAAGGGTTTACTATGTTACATGACACCGGGTTCATGAGCAAGCCTAAGATATAAAGGTCATAATTTCTCATGTGTCTCCCCTCCCCTAAACACCTATCCAATTCTCCTGTCTCAAGGGTTGTGGTCTCTCCACAGGACATGGATGTGTTAACTGAACTGAGCTGGCTACTGAGAGTAGCGAATGGAGCCAGCTGACTCTGCTGGGAAAGTGTACTCTGCTCCTATTTTAGCTGACACTCCACAGGGGTGCAAGGAAGAGTTTGTGTGTACTGTATGTGTGTGTGTGTGTGTGTGTGTGCGGGGGGGGGGGGGGGGGCAGAAAAGCAGCGAGTATCAGTATCAACTCACGGCTTACAGTTTACATCCACCTATATAGAAGAAGGAAAGGAAAAGGCACTAAGTTCATCGCCTACCAAGGGTGGGTGGGGGTTGGGAAAATGAGCCTATGCTCACACTAGCAGACTAAATTGACTTGTCAATGTCATATCTATGTAAGTGTGTTACTAAAGCCTACCTTACAAGATTTGGGAAAGATTCTTGAAAGATTGTAGCCTAGAAATCTAGATGCACCCTAACGGCAAAAAAAAACATTTTTTGCCTAGCGGGATGGTCTAGCGTCACACCGTTAAGGCTAATGCTGCGTCCGACACCGGGTCAGTCGGTCCAATCAGAACGCTCTATCTGTGTACCGAGTCCTTGAGCCCGACAGCGAGATAGCAGAACAACCAGAACAACCAGTTACAAGTGCTGGCCTATTACGTGCAGAGGAAGTTTGAAAGACAACAATTCATCCCACCCACAGGCTTCAGCTCTGTGAATGGTCCGACTCCAGACTATACATTTAATGTATAGTTTGGCTTGCCAGGCTAGAAAGATTGTAGTCTTTTGAGTAAAGCTGGAATGAGGGACATAAGTTGAAAGACTACAATCTTTCAAGAAGCTAAAGGTGAACAGATTCCACTGGTCTAATTTCAGAGAAAGAGATGCATAGAAGTCAACATAGAGAGCAAAAGAGCACATGAACGAATTCCCCTTGTGGCAACGTGTAAGCCCACCTAAATTAAAGGCTTTTTAACAACAAAAAAAGCAGTGTGCCTTTGGATTTTTTTTGGTTAGACGTAGCCTACACTTCTCAATGAAGTTTTGGAAGTCAAACCAACTCTTTTAAGAAGTGAAATGTCCCTTTGTGGGTATTTATTATGTCATGGAAGTTAAGAAACACTTCATGTTCCAAACGTGCCCTCTGCCACTCTAATATTTTCAGTATGGGAAGAAATATGAAGATTCTTACAGAGCATCTCAGTCCAGATCTCAACTGTTTCCAGAGGCTTAGCATCAAAGTGATCATGTCAGTTTGCAGTGCGTCACACTTGTGTCTCTACTTCCAAAGAACAGCAAAAGTCTGATCTTTAAAGGGAAGAATTTCCTTTTAAATCATCGTGATCAAGTTTATCAAAGCAGCCTCTGTCTCGGTCAGTTTTATTTTCTGTGTAATGTTACGGTCTATTTCACAAAGACCATAAGTTTTCCATTCGCGTCTTGTTTTCTCAGACGATGAGTGATGAGTTCACATGGAAGTTTGTTTTCACTGCTTCTTCTGTGGTTGAGAGGATTAGACAGAGCCCCGCTGAGACACCGCGGGATTGGCTACAGGAAGTGATCAAAGGGATCAGGGGGGTCACATCTAACTCTGGGAAAAACTGGTTGGTCAACAGGTTGCATAACCTACAGTTACGAAGTCTTTGTGATGTCTTTTTTTTTTTTTTTTTTAAGACCTTATGACAGGGTATTTTCTTGAAACGTGTTGCTGATTTCCATACAAGACATTCTGTTTGTTGTTGTTGCCAGTATCTTTTTCAAGCAGAAATACTAGCTGAGTTTCAATGCAGCTCATTTGCATGTTCTATGCTCATTCATAAAAATTCGGCTCAAGAATATGATCATGTGCACACGTTTCCATCCACTGTGTTAATGTGAGTTAAAAATAGACATTCTCCTAATCTAGCGAAATTCTGAACAGCTGTGGGGTCAAAATGTGTGGTCATCAATGTTTACAGATTTTTTTTTTTTTTTTCTATGCGCCTTAAGAGTACTGAATTTGTATTTCAAGCATTTCCTGTTAGGAGGTCTTATTCAAATGGTCAAAATTAGGCTACATTAAAAAGTTTGATGAGGACCCAGTGACCTTTCCAAAAGGTTTCAGGTTTAGGCTACCTGACTGTTGTCATAATGTGTCGTTCGGTTTCTGGAATGTCAAAAACATTAAAAACCAAAATGACACATTATGACAATAGTCATCAACATAAAAAATGTGCCATTAATACTGTATACATGACGTGTCATTCTTACGACGGTTATAGGCTATGTCACCTTTATGTAGATCCCTTCAAATAAAGTATTACCGACTTGGGTAAAATGAAAACCGACTAGTGGGAATTGCCTTATAATAACCAGACACATTCACTCCATGTTAATAGTCTAACCACACTTCATTAGGAAACCATTGGTCCAGTATCTAACCAAATAGATACAGTATCATTATCATTATATCATTATTATTGTTAAATAGATATTAGCATACAACATTCAACAGGAATTTGGCCAAACACAACAAGAACTAAATATGAGCTATAGTTTGAACTACAGCACTGGCGTAAGATGTCATCTAACTTCCAAAACATGGTTACAAGGTTGGGTGCAAAGAGAGAGCTCCCTTAATGGCATTGAAATGAGTGTGTGTGAGAGCGTGTATGTGCCTGTGTACAGTATGTGTGCGTACTTACTGTGGTAATTGATGGTGTTGATGAGTCTGATTCCCACATGGGCATGGTTATAGGTGACCAGGACAATGTCGAAGAGCTCTTCACTTTCGGGATAAAGCTCACGCAGCTGATTATTCACGGCATCCAGGGCCTAGTCAGACAAGTAGAGGGACATGCAATAGAGTCAGCAAGAGTGGTGGCTAATAGGGCACTGTGTCATGTACTGTACTTGACAATTTATTCTACCTGCTTTACTCTAGATTAATCCATATTACTCCTGCCAGTGTATAACTAAAAACATCTGCAGTGACTGATACATAAACTGAGGAATGGCTGGTCTTTTCTTCATTTGAGTCACCATGTAATGAATTGTAGTTTCTAATATACACAGGAGAGATGTTAAACAAACATATTTACCATCAAATTCAAAGTCACTAATGAATCACAAATCACTAACACCAACTGAACAGCCCTCAAGAGAGCATTCCACCGGGAGTTTTTTTCAGAAAGGTTTAATGTGACCAAGCCACTACAATAAAGGCTTTTTAACTTTTGATATATGAGAGTGCCTTGAAGTTCCTCTTGCTTTTTAATAACTGTTTTACAGCTCCTTTCAGTCACCGTCCTCAAAGACCAAAGTCTAGCAAAAGTGTTGTGGCTGACTTTTCCACAAAGTCTCTAGCATCTATCTTCACTGGTCTTGTGGGTGCTTGCCATCCGCTCTCTCTTATCTCCGCTACCAGTTCAGCATACTTTGATTTCTTCCTTTCAAAGGCTTTCTCAATCATTATCTTCAAATGGAATAGTTAGCACGATAAAGTAAACGATGCGCTCACTCTCCAAATACAGCACCAGATCTGGCCTCAAAGCAGTCACGGCAACACAATGTGGAACTAGCAGTTTGCCTTCCAACATCCGCAAGAAGTCTCCAGCCCTGTGCTTCAGCCCGTTTTCTTCTATTTTTGTATTTGCCCTATGGACATTTCTCTGCGCCTCTCACACAAGCAAAATAGTGCTGCCTCTGTCCTTTGCCGGCATAGAATTAATCTCAACTCCACGACTTGTTCTTGGTCGCTCAATAGTAATATAAAGGACAACATTGGAACCTTAGTGAACGTTGTTTACACCCAATATTTTTGAGTGCCTCACAACAATGTTGTAGTGCACAATGCTGAATTGCGAATGTCATTTAGACCATTTTAAACAGCACAGAAATGGCTGATTCACAATATAGTGGACTTTATAGTACATGAGTAAGTAAATGGTTATAAAGTAACAAATAAAAACTACAAAGATCTTTTTGTGATTAAGTAAGCTTGAAGTTTACAAGGGAAAGCATTATAGAAGTATAGTATAGTTTTTTTACAGTAAAATAACAGCTTCATCCAATAATTTTGGTACACAGTTATAGAATTGCATCTGTCATTGCCACTACACACCTGAATCACTTGAAGTAGCATTTGCAACTTAAGTGTTGCCGCTGCAAGAACTACACAATGATTCCAAGATGTCTTATGATATAGGCTATTGCAACACATTGCCCGAGATTATTATTGCAAAAAGCATAGTGAGCAACTGTGCAAGACACAAACATGTGTCCATCCCTATAGCAATATAATGACTCTAGGTCAATTTTTTTTACCGTAGTAGTCTGTTTTAATAGAATACTATGGCATAACATTCACATCTCATTGTAACATCATCAAGTTTAAGCTAACAGCCATTAACAATTGAGCTAATATATCATTTATATATATATTTGAGACCCTAGTCCGAACCCTAGATAGATGTTTCTGTGTGTGTGTGTGTGTGTGTGTGTGTGTGTGTATGTGTGTGCATGCATGAGAGTGTGTTTATGTGTGGGTGACCTTGACAAATGGGAAAGCAGGCCCCGGGGCAAAAGGCTCATTCTCATGCTCCATTTGATATCGCAGATACTCTTCAACTCCCATCTGGTCAAACACCTTTTGCTCTTTCTCTGTGCGGAAGAGCACCCGTGATGACACTGCAATAGTCACTGCATTCTCTGGTTTGGGCTGAGGGGTAAGGAATTGAACACAGAATAAAAATGGACATAGTGTAACATGACAACATTGTAATACAATCAATCATTATAATCTGAATTAACATTATTGGACACTCCTTTACCAACCATGTTATATATTATCACACCTCAGCCTCAATTATAGGATACTACATTTTTGATGATGTAAAAAAATGCAGCATCTTCACATCACCAGACATGATGTGACCAGACTCTGAAAACATACTGAAACTGTAGACCACAAGAGTATTTAAATTATATGAAAACATAACAGCCTTTCCATTTTCAATCTTCTTTCAAGCCTACTAAGAATACTAGCTCTTTCAGTTCAGTAGTGCAGTAATCCAATGCACGTTTACTTCCCAAGTCATGGTTGTCTTGTCTCCAGAGATAAATATTATCCACTTTTACACATCAAGGCATCAGTGCATCATTGAAGGTTTTTTTTTTTTTTTTTTTTAAAGTATGGGCGGGATTATGAATAACTACCAGAGATTACAAACAATTCAAAGAATGAAAACGAAAACCGGAAACAATTTTTGGATGAATGTAACCAAAACCAATTTCACCTGTTTTAGATAACCTTTTTAGAATATACGTATATCTAATGTGTTTTGATTTCCACTTTAAGGCTGTTGGCCATAAAATCAATTTGTAAAGGCCATGTCATGTTTAAAGGGGGGGTACACACATAAAGATAATCAGGCTGATTTCCCCCCGATTTTCCCCCTTTCAACCAAAGACAGAAAACGGCCGATTATCTTAAACTCTGAAGATTATCTTATGAGATTCTCTTGTAGTGTGTGGTGTGTTAAGAGTCACGACAATAGCCTTTATGACACGTCGGAAAACATTCAGTGCCGATAATCGTAAATATTATGTGTGTGGGGAATTCCGAGGGCAGCCAAGAAAGATTTTTTATCGTCATGTGTGGGTTCTCTCACAGATAAAAAAAAAAACATATTTTTTACGATTTATAAAATCTTTATGTGCCCCTCTTAAAGGAACACTATTAACCGTTCTTTCAAGGAGGTATCGGTGACAGGGGAGGTAGAGTTAGTTTTGTCATCTGTGATGGCCTGGAGGCCTTGCCACATGCGTTGGGAGTCAGGGTTGTTCTTGAAGTGATCCTCAATCCTCAAAGCTTGTGGTTGTGCTTGGCCTTTTTGATGTCCCTGTTCAGATCAGCCCTGGATGAACTATATATAGTTCATACAATATATAGGCTTGAGCATCACCTGATCTGAATGTTATGTCTCGTGCCTTCAGCAGGAGTCAGCAGGCTTCTGATTAGGGAAAGTGGTAATCCGTTTGAGGGTGGTGACACTGTTGATTAGGGGTGCAACGGATCATCATTGATCCGTGATCCGTTCGGATCAGTATCTTCGGTTCGGCACACACATGATCCGCGGATTGATTTATAATAATTATTAATAATAATGTCCGTGTGTTCTTTTGAAGTAACATGCGTGCGTGTCCACAAGGCATGCTTCTAGTCCCTCCCTGCTCTGCTCCCCTAGCCTGCCTGTGCGTCTTTTCTGTTCTCACACATGTTATTAGCGGTCATGCCATAACCAGCAATACATGGCTGTTAGTTTAAGTGCTGAAGTGGCTACACAGCAGCAACACAATAATAGCCTAATATCAAGTTCGTTTGTGCACACTTCTCAAGTTTGTTGCGCACCTACCTATGCTATGATATTTAGGTAATTTAGGTTTAGCCTACTGTTGGGTTCAATGTCAGCAATAAGCTACGCAACCTTGGCTAACTTGTAGGCTACATCTGGAGATAGCTTGTGCTCACTAAAATCATAAAGGAGCATTGCAAGACACTCATCTCTTTTATGATCCCAGAAAGATTTTCTTCAACTTGTTAGTTTTATTAACATGTATTTTATCTAATGAAATATCCTTGTCATCAGGCACTGTATCCAACTTATTTTCTCAAGAATAAAACCGTGAGAGACTGAAGCCTAATTACCCTCACGTATTTCTTAAAGCGACAGGGACTCAATTACACACACCTCCTATGCGCACTCCTACACACCACATTAAAGATAGCTAAATCAGTACACAAATGACTAAACATTTGTAGCTACTAGTAATTATGCAGATTTTGTGTGGAGGGTCAAGCAGAATCTTGGATGGCCACTGGTGTGAATGATCACACAATATTCAATATAAGGCTACTGGTGATTAAATACCAAATCAACTAAAATTGTAAAAAAGCATCGAAAAAGTCATTATTGACTTAGTATCGGTATCGAAACAATAATTTTGGTATCGTGACAACACTAGCCTACTTTGCTGAAAGTGCTTGAGCCACGTTACAACATCCCGTCAAAGACAAAACTATGTTTATTTGTCTTGTTTTTTTTTTTTGCTGATCCGAAAAATGATCCGATCCGTGACTCTTGATCCGAGGAACGATCCGAACCGTGACTTTTTCGATCCGTTGCACCCCTACTGTTGATGTTTGAATTGATACAGTCCAGAACAGAGGAGGCATATGAATCAATGTCCGTGTGGAGGTCATGGGTGGCCTTAGTTGCGAACATTCTCCAGTCAGTCAGGGAGGGGGAGGGGCTTTTTATGCATCTAAAATATTTTCTTCTCTCATGGGGCATGATACATTTTGACAGAATTTAGGCAGTACTGTCTTTAAATTTTAGGGGTTGAAGTCACCCGCGACAAAGTAGGCTGCAATGTCATGGTATACTACAAGGGGCAATAAACTCACCCAAAGAGACTGTCAACTGAGTAGTGCATCTGATTAACATACAGGAAGTACATTTTTGATCAGTTAGCTGAAAGCATCTGAGAACAGACTGGTCGTCTAGGTCTGAAACTGGCTTACACATGGGCCATTTTTGATGACATGTGGAAGTTGGTTCCAGAGCTGAACCGCGCAGTAGCTAAAAGAGTCATAGGACCAATTTTAAAGTTAATGCAAAGTCTACAACTGTACTTTTTGAGATTTGCCAAAAGAGAGAAATAGGAAAGAATAAATGTTCACGTTTATGTTGACTTAGCTGATGCTTTTACCCAAAGCGATTTACAATAACATTAACATTGAAATTAACAGTGGTAAAAGTTAAGTCAAAATACATGTATGGTGGCCCCAGCCGTGGCGCGACTGGCTGGGGCACCTGCACCGCACGCCGGCGACCCGGGTTCGATTCCCGCCCCGTGGTCCTTTCCGGATCCCACCCCTACTCTCTCTCCTGCTCGTTTCCTGTCATACTCTCTACTGTCCTGTCCAATTAAAGGCATAAAAAGCCCCAAAAAATGATCTTTAAAAAAAAAAAAATACATGTATGGTGCTATTGTACGTGCATTGTGACACATCCTCTCAAACCAAATCTCCACACCTACTCCCCACACCCGAGAACTCCCCTCCTCAACCTTCCCCTTCACCCCTGAGGGAACATGGTCTGGGGGGATTGCCAGGCATGTGACACAGAAGCGTGCCTGTAAGCTGAGAGGTGAGGGGAAAGTGACAAGCCACAGCTCCACCCATGGATCACATTTAACGGTTGGTGGGGGTATGAGTGTGGCATACTGCAAGAGGCACTTCCCGGCGTCACCAATGACCAATGTCTCTCTGAAAAGCAGAGGGGACTATGTTGCTTGGAGATAGGAAGGCTTTCGGGGAAAGAGTTAGATATAGGATTGACAAAGAGAATTGATAGCTAAAAAGGTAGTGCCGCTGAATGAACCGAAAGGCACAAATTATGTATAACATATACTAGAATGCTTATTATATATATATACGTATATATATATATATATATATATATATATATATATATATATATACTATATGACATTTAATTATAATTTCTATTTGAATATATCGTTAATCTCAGAAGTGGAAAAAGTTGGTGTATAGAAAACTTTATAGTCACGTCGCAAGTCTTAATGCTAAAAATTTTGAACAAAAGTTTTCATTCAGTGTGCCCAATATCAGGCTCTTAAGCCAGTGTGGACTGGTGACAGTCCTGAGCTGACCTGCATGCTCAAAATAACAACAAACAAACATGCACAGCACTCAGCTAGCCTGACTACCTTCGTCTCTCTCCTGCATTTCCACCGATGCTATAAGTCACATTTGAAAGTGTGCAACCAATAGGGTTCGGGATCATTACGTGAAAACTTCACGGACACAGCCATATTGACAGCCTTACTCCTAAGTTTACTATGGATTACTATGGATTTACTCCCGCCTATTAGTGTGTTCCTGTTGCTTAGTTTTTGCCTTCTTGGTCGTATGTTGCTGTGTAGTGGGGTGTAACAGGTAACAGCACAACCCACGATCGCCAGAGGAAAAGAATCGCTAATACTATATTTCTGCTTCTTGTCTTCTGCATCTGAACGAATGGATATTACGTTTGGTGCGCTACCAACATAGCGGCAATATTCCTAGAATGCAAGGCGTGTGCCCGAGCCCTATTTCTCTAGTGTTAGAACGTTTTGTATCACTTACGCCAGCACACCATTCTGACAAATTAGTCAAGGTTGATGTAAAAGTCACAGGAATTCTATTCAGACAGTGGTCACATTGCAAAAAACACATCTGTATCTGATTTATTTAGGACCACATACATGTACTGTATGGACATGGCCAAAATCAGAATGGAAAGTCAGATTTCATGTGGCTTGTTTTGCTGTTTGTGATGTTTCAACAACATCAGATCAGGGGAAAAAACAGAAAGCATGGTTTGGAATAGATAATATGGGGATGTGAAGATAACATTAGGATACTGATGGAGCTTTAATTTAACCATGATGTAACACCTCAGGTTCATGGATGAATCAATTGAATCTTTCACAGCACCACATTTAAACAGAGGTGGAAAAGTTCAGCTTCAGAAAGTAAAAATCTAACCCATGTATTGGTTCTAGCTGTGAACTTTTAGCACAGGTGATTTCACTAATTAGCAACTCTACCTAGCTGATGAGATGTGTTGATTAGAATCAGTTGGTTTAAATGAATGGTTGGCACAGATATGTGGTACCTATAGGACTTTTACTTTCTGAAGCTGGACTTTTCCACCTCTGCATTTAAATACTTAACAGAAGCGTGTGTTTTGGCCACTGATCATCAAAAGTGTAGATTAGTCAGACACACAGATTGGGTTAGTAATCATTTGACTCCACCACATACTTACAAAGAAAATGCTTCCTTCCACCTTCCTGGTTCGTCTCACCGGCCCCTTCACAGATGGAGAATTTTGATTAAATTCAGAACGTGAGTTAGGCATATTTACATATTTACAGGAAATATGGCACTGATTTACCTACTTCCTTTACTTTCTCAGTGGCATCCAGGAATTGAACCCCTCAACTTTTCTAACTAGTGCTTGATAGCTCAGTCCCTTAAACTAAAGGAACACTTCACCGTTTTTTCATATTAAACTAGCCTATGTTATTCCCTTAATTAAGACGAGTTGATACATACCTCTCACGTTTCAATGCGTGCACTCACTGGCTCTGGCGCGCGGCGCAACTTTGATAGCATTAAGCTAGCCCAATGCATTCATTAGGATCCAAACAGAGATGAAGTTAGGAGCGACCAAACACCTCCATGTTTTCCATATTAAAATACAGTTAGCCTACACGAGTAGTCAAACGACCAAGTATGGTGAGAGAAAATAAAATGTGGTGCATTTCTAAGCAGGCAAAAGGAATAACTATTGTGTGGCGGAATAACATTGGGAGCACTTAGACTGCGCAGTAATATCCTAACTCCAAAGTGAAACTGAAAGTGCAAGAGTGAGGATATTAGGCTACTGCGCCACACAATATAGTTATCCCTCTTACCTGCTTACAAATGCACCACGTTTTATTTTGTCTCACCATACTTGGTCGTATGACTACTTGTGTAACTGTATTTTAATTTTAATAGGGAAAACATGGAGGTGTTTGGTCCAACCTGGACCATAAAAACAAATTGTTCCAGCCAATCACAGACGAGATTAGAGTTTCAATTGCATGGGAGGGGCGGGTTAGTCTGGCTATTACCATACTAAACTCAATCTTTTCAAATGGAAAATTATTCTGAGAAGTCTGCGCTTTACTGCGCAAGAGGCGTGATCAAAGGGCATAGTTCAAATGACTCTGTACGCTCGGATAGTCCTTCAACCAATCAGACCAGCGATCCGAGTGTGCCTGATGGATAAGCCAGTTTGTGATTGGACCCAGCAAACGTGGACAGGAAACAGGAGAGAAAGATGTGCAGATTTCCAGCCTAAGCTGCAGGACGAAATCCAAATAGCTGACAGATCAGTTACCCAACGTCACTTAGAGCACCTTTGATATGAATAAGCCTATTCAATTTCACAAATGCCAGCTATTTACATGGATAATTCACTCCGCTGCATGCCTAGCCTGGGTATACCCATGCTGCCTCGTTCGCAATTTCATTGCTCGGCAGCCTGGATTCCATGGACCTAATTTTCACCTCAGCGAACCAATCCCAGAACGAGTGGACAGCAAGACGATGACAACGTCTGAGCGACACTGAAGCTTGTATTTTGGCTAAGAACCAAATTTATCAAATATTATTTTGAAGTATCAAAATACTCTACATTAAGCCATGTGGTGTAATTGATAAAACTTTTAAGGATCAGGCTAATAATCCTCACGGTTTTCCTCAGGAAAGTAGATATAACTCATTCAAACACAGATGAACAATGTTGTTATTCGGTTATTAGCCCCACATTATCACATACCCTTCACCATACCTAGAGATTGGTATGGTATTTTCTTTTTTTCAGTTAGCCTACTGGCTGGTTTGATTTGCATTAAGCTCAATGAGCATGAAACCAGCTAACTGAAAAAAACACCATGCTAATCTTTATGCATGGTGAAGGGTATGTGATGATGTGGGGCTATTTTAATTCTAAAGGCCAAGGGAACTTTATCAGGATGCATACAGTATCCTGGATCTATGAAATAACTCCCCTCTAAAAATAAAATCTGCCTGCCTCGATGGGAATTTGACATGGGATGCAAACTGCAAATACTTACTGTATGGCCCCTGTATTTTAAGGAAAAACATTTCATTATTTACAATACATTATTCACTCAGCAAAGAAAATTGGTGTCCTGAAAGGTTGGATCTGTCCTCATTCTTTTACTTAAAGCATTAAGTACAAAAAAAGAGACCTCTATTTAGTCAACATTAGCATGGCTTCAAATACTTATGAGCCTCACTGTATATTTATTGCTGTCAAAGTAGGCCTGTTACAATTATCACATTGCAAGTGGTCCAATGGCTGCAGTCACTGTCCTACAACACCCTCAAATATTACAGTTACAATAATACAGACAGTTATACTTTCAATTCCAAATGCAGAGCCCATATTGGAGAGGCACCAAATCTTTAAAATAAAGAATATTTTCACCAGACTGGGTAAACCCAGCCCGATCTGCCAATGATTGGATTTCAACCTACAGCTCAGGCAGGAAACTTGCACATTTATGTCTCTTGCTTCCTTTCCACGTTTGCCGGAACCAATCACAAACTGGCTTATCCACCAGGCGCATCCAGATCGTTGTCTGATTGGTTGAAGGACTATCCAAGCGTACAGATTCATTTGTAGGCTACTATGCCCATTGATCACGCCTCTTGTGCAGTAGAAATACATTGCAGACTCCACAGACTAATGTCAATCTCAAAAGATTGAGCTCACTCTTGTGATAGGACTATATTTTGACACTTATTTTGACCAACAAGAATATACTGTACAGCAGCATTTATGGACATTTTAACAGTAATTTTTGTGTGCAGTTTTAACTGTACAGTGACACTTAACAATTATTGAAAAGAAAATAGTTAGCTGTGGGTCTTGGTAAAAGGAGACAACTGAGAATGACGTCAGGTATGTAAATATGAGTGGGTTAAGTGTGTGTGTGTGAGTGTGCTGTGTGTATGGTGAGTGGTTATTTTAGGAGCGGGAAAAGGCCAGCAACATTTGGAGTGAGTTCAGAACACAAGGCACATGGCAAAGAGAGGAGCATACATAGCATAGCGCCAACCAGCAGCCCGTTGTACAGAGTTTCACACACCTCCTGGACCATTACTCCAATCTGTCTGAAGTTATTCTATTCCACTGAGTTTTCTCTATCATAAACAACAGAAACATTTGTGCTTCAATCTGAAGTCAGTTGGGCTATGGACAAGTATTTGGTAGAACCTGTCTGAAGTTATTCTTCCACTGAGTTTTCTATATCATAAACAACAGAAACTGTTCACACAAAGCAAACATTTGTGTTTCAATCTGAGGTAAGTTGGGTTATGATGACATGTACAAGTATTTGATGGATGACTGCAACAAGGAGCAATGTAAATATTATTCATACATAACAGCAACAATAGCTTAATAAGGTTCAGACTCCTTCGGAATAAGTTACAGATTGCAGTGCGTTGTATTTTGGGGATACCCCAATCATTAGTGTTATACTGTATTTACAATACAGTTAGCCAGCATGAAAATAGCCTTGCCGTGTTGCCGCATGTAAAATCAGAGATATATTTAAATGGATAAATGCAAATACAATAAATACAATTAGATGGTTTTAAATATATTTTCTCTCTCTTTCTGTAACTTCCATCTCTCATCTGTATCTCATGCTTGAAAGATTATGTTGTGCACCTTCACTCTAAAATTATATCAACATTTCATGGATCTTGAATCTCAGTCTGAATCCAATTTTTGTTCATTTTTAAACAGAAAGACGGGCATAAAATGCCACAACACAAGAAAAATAGCGTGAAATAGAGAGTTAGAGGGAAAATAGCAGTGTGGAGAAGCAGCAAGTGGATATGAACTCAACACAGTAGAGGCATAAGCTCACACACAGATGTTGGGGGGCAGTATGCCATATTCCTTCATGGCATTACACAAGCTCAATGTAAATGCCAAATGTGCTAGTGCACATATAGGTGAGACAGACAGACAGCCAGCAATACAAAAGAGATCAGGTAATATATAGACACTCACTGATCTTGGTTTCTTGGTAGAACCTATGTGCTCATAAGCATCCTTGCTGCTATCCCATGATCCTTTGCTGTCGCCATTGGGAGTGGTGGGGGTTGGGATTGCTGTGGGCTCCTGGCCTTTCATGACCTGCACAGGGTCCAAACTCATCTTGCCCAGCTATGCTCATCCAGCAGAACTCCTGCCTGGTATTGTCACACACACTGACACGTCCACATACACACACACACACACACTCACACACACACACACACACACACACACACACACAAACACAGTCACTGTAGTAGTAGGACACAGAAATCCTCTGCTTTCCAACAAGGTCCCGTCACAAATGGTGTGCTTGGTCCACTGATACGCCCTCCCACTCTCACACAACACAGGCAGGGTTATGTTGTCTCTCCGTTTCTCGGGTGATTTCTTTTCTGAGTGTGTGCAAAAGGGATTGTACAGGTCCACCCTCCTCTTGTCTCTGAGCTGTGTCTCTTGTGGTGCTGAATCCTCTCTCCTCTGGTGCTCTCTGTCTGCTCTCCTGCCTGCAGTCTGCTGCTTGCGATGACGCGCTGCTGATCTGTTCCCCCTCCCCCTTCTCTCTAATCCCTCCCCCTCTCTCTCACGGCTCTCCTTTGCTGCTGCCGCTGCTGCTGCTTTCTATCGCTCACCGCTTCAATGTCATTCCCTGTTTCGGTTCATCTCTCTCCACTGCTTTCTCTGCATCATTTCGGTGCGATACGTATGCACACAGCCTTGATGCGATATCATTCTGTCACTCGTAGAATTATTGCTTGGTTTTTATGAGAGGCTTCACAAAGTCACCCAGGAAGGAACCTATGCCGCCAATAATAGCACTGGCTCTGAAGCACGTATGCCCTGCCTCTATCAATGTCGTGCCTCCAGCGTCCAGTTACATTTGAATATTAATGCGCATTAATGCCTGAGGATGACCAGGGCTACAGAGGTGTTTTTTTTAGTGCAAAAATGACTCGTGTTACAGCTGGGGTCATTCTATATTAAGCAGTTCACTATCATCAAGGTTTCTTGAGTTACGGCGTGAAATACCTTATTTCAGAGTTTATGCAGGAAGAACAGAGAAACGCTGAATGTATTGAGTGTATTTCTGGTGCACATAACTGCAAGATCAGGATTGCAGCTTTTAATGCGCTTACATTCTAGCAATCCTGAAACTGCATTTTCACTGCTGCTGTGAAAAGGAGAGGCATGGATTAGTTTGCCACCTGTCCTCCTTTCCCTGCAACAGACCTTTTTGAGTGGCTGTCCTGGAAAATTCTTTCTTTCACAGGGAATGAAATCCTGCTCCTTTGATGAAAATGTAGCAGAAGTTAGAATTTCAGAGTTTACAGGCCCGAGCACCTGCAGTTCCGCAACCCGTGTCAGTCCGTAATCCAACAGTAATGTCCAAAAGTATAATTTGTAACGCATTCCGTCAATCTGAGTAGTGAATTCTGAATTCTAGTGAAGCCTACTTGGATTACTTTCACATTGAATTGCATTTTATAAGTGTAGTAATGCGGCCATCAAATCCTGCTTAGGCCTATGTTGGTGTTGTCTTCTGTTCAACTTACAGCACTTACTGAGTCACGGTAAAAATATAATTTTTGGTACATAGCTAATTTATATACACTTATGGTGTGGGTGCTTGCGTTTCTTTACAAATCCACCATCTCAGTTTGTATAGAAAGGAATATTAAGTGACACATAGAGTAGGGGACATAGGGGACGGGTGGTAATTGGTGTCGTTCTGGCTCTTGCTCTGACTGAGTCACAAGCTTTGAGTATGTGCATGAAGGGGTCACGCATGCGGGGGTGGTGGGGGGGGGGGGGGGGGGGCTGTCCAATGCTGCTAGATGGTCTTGGATATAATTGACTGGAGTTTTTCAAGGCCTGCCCGTACCACAGATGATTGACGTGTTTAATTTCCATTTCAGTGCTTCCAACTCAGTGGCTGTAAGTGGGCTAGGAGTAGGACTTCAAGTGATTTTGCAAACATGGCAAAAAAAGAATCCCATACCCTACCTTTAAGGTCACTACAAACACCATTGACAAGGTGTAACTATCCACTATCCACAATTACACACCTGTGCAAGACTGTATGCAATTCATCATGTGTATTGCTTCAGATAAAAAAAGACTGGAAGACTGGAAAAAGAAAACAATGGGATCGTAAATTGGACATCAGTGTATTTATTTTGAGTGTAACAAAAATAATTGCACATTTTTGTTCTAGAAGCTTTATGAAACTGCAAAAGCAACTCAAATGAAAGCATACTGTAATTATACATATATCCATATAAACATAGCAGGGGAGAATCATTTTGCACAAACTGAGCACATGTATCCCCTTTTTAGTAAGTTCAGGGTATTTCCGAGTAAATGTATACATACACAGTGACCCTCATTTATCAACCGAGCGTACAGCAGAAACCAGTGTGGATCTGAGCACGGATTCATGAAACATTCGTATCACTCCAATTCCAGCGTAAGAATAAACGTGTGTTGATAAAAGTAGTGGCTGAAAACAAGGCTAATTTAAATATCATGTTCCCTGTATATAGCTCATTTTACAGGCCTCGCTCATAGAATTTACGACATAGAGGGGCATTACCATCATTTCCCAACTATTAGCCGCAGCTTGTACTGTAGATTGATTTTGCTAAATTTCTTCAGCTACAGTATGAGGTTAATACACGAGTGCAGTTAATATGGTATTAATATGGTTTTATTTCTTTTAATATGGTTTTGTTTCTGTCCTCTGGCTTACACACAATGTGGCTAATACACAGGAAATTACTGAATATGTCCAAAAGAGAAACATTTCTGACTTCGAGATAGCCACAGTGATGTTGCAAGGCCAGCTGAACCTTGAAAAATTTGACAGCTAGAGAAGTGTCATCAAGAAAGCCGGAAAAATGTAGCAATTGAAGTGTAACAGACTTTGGGCTCTATTTTGACGATCAGAAATGTGGCTCAAAGGTTATTTTTATCGCAACGCAAACCTTTTTACTATCTTACACTCAAATGTGTGCTATGCAAACCCCTTGTCAGTCAATAGTGAAAGTAATTAACTGTGTAGAACTGTTTTGTCGTTGACTATGAGACCATGGTGACTAGTTTCCCTTTGTCAATCATTTCAAAAAAACATTTATAACCATTAGCTTTCCAAAGAGAAAGTATTTCTCTCCACATAGCCTAAGGCTGTCCTACTAAGCCATCAAATATGTCAACATAACAGGCTACATTACGGCATAGGCTACTAATGTACAGCAAAAGTCTTAGGTCTAAGATATTCCATGAATTCAACTCATCAACTTTCCAATCCTCAGTCAATTCACTGCTGCACTGTGCTATGCCACCTCAAAAACGTGCGTACACGTGTTGAGTCCTGGGGTTTGAGTTTCGACCGTATACGTCGTACGTTCGTTTCATAAATGGGGGCCATTGTGTGTCAGAAATGTATACTCAATTCTAACCAACTTGTTTTTAGATCTCTTCCTACTGTATCTCTTCTTGTTGGTCTGGCATATTCTACCTACGAATATCATGAAAATTAAATATTTCCACCGTAAATATACACTATGTTACCTCAGTTGTAGTCATTCTATTTATTGGCACATTCTCACACAGTTTACTCTTTGGCATACCACACACCAGACGACACCTTCCGGACTTTTATTTCTCTTCGTAATTTCCAATGGTAAGATATAAGGTGTGCGTGTGTGTGTGTGTGTGAGTGGCTGAGCCGGGAATTACAGAGTACAGACTTCTCAAAACAAATGGCACAAGAGAAAAACAGACTCAATCTTTAAATGGTTGACAAGCTGATAATGCTCTGCAGAAGTTTTATTCCACAGCTAATTTGTTTTAAAAATTGTATTCATGATTTCATATCTGTGTCAACAAAGGATCTTTCTCTCTGAATTCTTGAAAGTTCCTTTATATGCACCAATTCCCCTCATGTTGCACTGGCCAAATGTCCCAGTCATTTTCAAGTGATTGAACGTGAGATTACACATTACGTAAAAATGCGCAATTAATTAGCCTCAATTGATCACATTTCCTAATGTGACAATTTGGCACATCAAAAGGACGCAGCTGTCGGACGGGGCACCCAGGATACCTGCAGTACCTGGCTACTTCAGCATGATGCTGGCCTGCACTATTTAGAATGAGGTCCTGTATGGCTACATTAGAGGTGACTGGCAGTGACTGGTCTTGAACTCGACCAGTCTTGATCTTGATGACAGCAGTGACTGATCTTGAACAGTGGACCTCTGGCATTGGATTTGCAACCAAAGTATTGAACTCCCTACAAGCGCTAGAGAGACAACCAGCGCTGCTGTAATGGATCCATTGCTGAGCTGAACTCTAAGGGCTCCATCTTACACCCGACGCCATGTGGCACCAGGCCTGATGCAAGTCTTGGACTACAGTAGCTTACTCCCAAGGCAGTGATACTTTTTTCGTCATGCGCTCCACTTTAATTGAACATTGTGCCAATAGGCGTTAGTCTGGCTATCCCCATCTCAATCTTTTAAGATTGAACATTAGTATGAGGAGGCTGCGCTTTGTTCCTACTGCACAAGAGGCGTGATTGATGGGCATCGTTCAAATGACTCTGTACGCTTGGATAGTCCTTCAACCAATCAGGGAACCGAGGCCATAAGATGTGCAGGTTTCCAGCCTGAGCTCCTGGACGAAATCCAAATTCGCCGGAAGTTCAGGTAGGGTTCACCCGGCCTAAATAGGCGTGCCAATGAAAAAAAAAAAGCTTCAGTTTCAGACCATGCGTTTCAGATAGATAGAGGCTGTTGACGAACCCCAAAGCTGCAGGAACAACGTAAGGACAGTGGGCCTACAGTATACCTGAATCCACTGAGGGGCACCCTACTGCTTTCTTCACTGGGCTGCTCCACACACCGGAGCTAGCTTTTCAAACAGGGATTCAAGCGCACCCTTCTTGATCGCTTGAGGTTCTAGATTGCCGGTTTAATATGCTTGACTTTGTTTAAACGTAAACTGGCCGATCTAAATTTCCTTGGGCAGTGCCAATCCTATTGATCAACTGCTATTTTCTACACTCTCTCCAAATCGTTAGATGTATCCATTTTGGTCTTACAGGTACAAGAGACCATTGAATCAGCAGACTGGCAAACTTCCAGAACCAAATGGGCACCTTGGATATCTATAAGACATTCTCTGCCACTGTTCCCCAGTAGGCTACTAGAGGATGTAATGATGCATACTTAAAAGGGAACTTACAGTGTCTATAGGTGCAACTACAATTTATAAGCAAGCCTGTAATGACAGCAGCAACTTTCCAGCACACTGATGGGTATCCAACAAACACTGTTTTGACACTTGTTTTCATAATTTACATGTCTTCATTTATTTTTTATAACATTTTGTTATTTTCTTAATATTCACCACAAGTTAAACTAAAGATGATGGTGGCCTACAACAGCAGACCACACGTGGCAGGCCAACAAATTACAGTATACATTCTACAAGTGTGGTTTTGCTATCTGTGTTGCGTGACAGAATGGTGAGTAAAGGGTGCCATGTGGCTCCTCATACACATTGATAATTCAATGGCTACAATCTAATCTACATCAATAATTTAATGTCTGATAAGAGAGCGTGATACCTAGACACTGAACACTTTTGGGATGGACTACGGCCTATTCCTCTATCATCAGAGATGTGGCCGGCCAGTCAGATGAGTGATAATGGTTACACTACACACTTACAGACCTAAACTAAGCCCCCTATTTGATAGAAGACTGTGATTGAACAGAGATTAGATTTCCTGGTGGCATGATTTCAGCTCGTGCCGAAAAAAAATAAAAAAGGTAGAGCGTTAGGAAAGGGACCTATTCTGTTTTGGTGTTGTATGGCACGATTTCATCACTAAATTGTATGAAATGTATTCCCCTCTCTTATTTTCTGTGGCTGTGAAAAGCAATGCCTCTGAGCGCTTCCCATTGTATAAACAACTGTTGGGACCAAAAATAATAATACTGTTGTTGGAAGGGCAACAATCAAAAAACAAAAAGGCACTTGTTTTTTCTATATCGATTTCTAAAACCGAAATGAAGAGGGTTTTTTTTTTCTTCTAAATTTTCAAAAATTGTACTCAAAACAAAAATGGACAAATCAGACCCAATTTTGGAAAATGAAAAAATGACTCATTGTTTTGGCTTTAGAGATGGATATTGAAAAAAACGAGTGCATTTCTGTTTTTTGATTGTTGGTTTTAAATGGAAGAACGAATTAATGAGTCTGTAATGGACAATTCTGCAACTTACTATAACTTTATCTATTTTATTTCATATTAAAAACCTTCAATGTAACCAATATAATTAAAAGTAAAACCTTCAGGAAAGCCTACTAGAGAGACAATTCAATAAAGGTGGTAGGCCTAAAGTAAGATAGCATTAAACGGTGATGTTGGGACACCTGTAACTTGCAACTTGTAGATTCCAAGCTTCTAGATGGTTAAGAGAGTCATATAGTTCATGGTGTTGATGTTGACACAAACAAGCCAAGGGTATTTCATGTGAAGGAAAACATGTTTTTGGAGCAAGTGCACATTTAATCTTTACAGTTGGCAGATGCCCACACCCCTGTCTACTTACAACTAGATCACAGTCATAATCGTATTTGAAAAATCTCCATCTGGTCCTCTTAAAAGTTCACCAAAAAATGGAAAACTAAAACTGGAAACAAACTATCTCTCTCTCTCTCTCTCTCTCCGTTGTTTTTGTATTCACATTGTGAATTTTACTTTGTGAGACTCGGAACTCTTTCTGGTACTCTTCAGCTCTGATGGGACCTCCTGTTTTCTTCCTGTTCACACTCTAGTTCCTCAGGAGGTCCCATGCTGTACTGCTTTAGATTATGGGCTATGTAGTTGCTCTGGGTTAGCTGTGTATTTTAATTATCATTCAATATCAGGTTCATTATATTGATCATACTTCATGTACAGTATGTAATGATTGGCGTGGTTGTTTGTTTCATAAATGTAGAGATATTTTTTCTGGGATTCTAAATTAGTTCTTATCTGATGTCTTGGATCTCTAATTGTTGTCCATCAACACATGTTTTACCTCTACCTCCTTATCTCCATCCTTTTTTTATAGTATAATTTTTTTTATTTATTTTCTTTTAATTTATTCTTGAAGATGAATGGACACTTGAGCATAATGAATTTCAATGCTAATAAACGCTTTGAATAATAAACTTTGAACTTTGAACTCTGAATACATTATCTAATCACTCCTTTCTCATTAAGAGTGATAGGCCTACTGTATGCCTGCCCCACCTGGCTACTATTGCTATGTCCCACAAGCTTTAGTTTGTGGCTTACATCTAGCCTGGCTAGCGCCTACCACTTCTCAAATGAGACGTGGTCTGGCAACCAAACGTTCATTTTCTCGTATTTGAAAAAATGCCCAGATCCGGTCATTGGGCGCCACGGATGTCTATCAAATGCGTCTGCGCATAGCTCATCATCGTCTTGCTATACCCCTTGTTCTGTGATTGGTCCCCTATCTCAGGCAAAAATTAGGACGGTAATTTCCAGACTGCCTTAGCAGCGTGAATGAAATCGTGCGCAAGGCAGCATGGGAACACCGAGGCTAGCTCACATCCAAAATTACAATTGAAAAGCAGTATGTTGACTATACTGCAGTGTCTCTCGCATACCTGAAAATATTGTGGCGTGGTTCTTTCCACATGTGTGGAAGAGTTTTACCTGTAATATATGGCCTAGATAATGAAAAATGGTGAGTGAAGTGACGTTGATCTTCACATTGAATTCAGCAGTTCACTGATTTGAACAGAGTTCAATAAAGTATCTATCTATCTATTTCTACATTGACAGTAACCTATAGCTTGGATGAAGACATTCATTTTATCATTTATCAACAGTTTTAAGAACTCGCTTAATTGGCTGTATATTTACAAATGGCTGTATCCTGTTTTGTTAACGTAGGCCTAATGGTAATATTTTTTTGTATTATTGATATGCATTCTCTTCTGGCAATCTAATGTCATTGAGGCTACTAGCGAGCTGCAAGGGAATATAACCTTGCCTTGCGAAAAACAAATCCTCCTTTTGTTGGCCATTTGAAACATTTTAGAGAATGTGACCCTTTTTTGAAATAACATGTTAATAAATATGCTGGTATGGCAGTGACTGTGCAAGAGCAAAAATACGATGCAAAAGGTGAAACAAACATGGACCGTTTTATGTTCACAATGCATAGGTTAAGTAAGCCGCACCACAAACGTTCAAGCAGTTTGGTTTGTTGAAAAGGGGTCTGAGTATGTTTAGAGTGTATGTTTCCGATATGCACAACAAAAAATTTCATCAGTTTAAGGGGGCTGAAAGGGAGCAACAGCCTTTGAGGACTGAGTTTGGTTCTTCTAAAAATGACTATATATGAAAACACCCTTTTGTTTTCTGATTGTGAAGGAAACATACTATACATTAAACTTCATACCATCTCTCCGTCATCTCTGTAGATGACATTATCTCGGGATAAATACAGTAGGTCACAAGAAATGCCATGGTTACAGAATAACTCTGCTGGTTGTTCAGTGGTATGATACATCACCCAGGTAATTCATTAGAAGTAGTTTTAGAATAATACAGGCTAGGACCATGTACAGTAAGCTAACATCAGCTCAGGATAGGGCTTATTACTGATCTCCTTCTCCAACTAGAACTGTCGAGTGGACATAATTAAAGGTGCACTATGAGATCTTGCATGGTTTTTAAAGCAATTTCAATTTACTACTGACCATCACTTTAAAAATGCCTATTACTATTCAAGAAACACACTGTAGGTACAAAAATGTGAGTCAAAGAAACGAATAATTGTTGAGGCTACAACTGGTGTAAGTACGCTTCACTAGAAAGGGTTTGTAAATTTGTGGCCGCTATTATAATCCTACACACTTGGGGGGGCTTCTAACCTTATGGGAAGTTTCTAACCTTATGATATTTTGGTCACCGATTTTATAGTTGATGGGTTAACAACACATCTCTCTGTTTACTCCTATTACCACCTAAATCTGGTGAACAAAAAGTGCAGTAAGTATAACCATAATTGTGTAATTACAGACCAGTTTCTTTGCTGTGTGAGCTGTCAGTCACAACCATCTACATAGTTATTTACATAATAATAATAATAATAATAATATTCACAATAATAAGAATAATAGTAATTGTAGGAATAATAATAATAGTGGGTTTTGAAATAGCGTATACATACATTTTAAGATTTGTAAGGCAAGTGTATGGACATACTGTAACTCAATGTCACAATTTCAGAGTAAACATAATCACACAGCCAGCTGTCCTATATTGTTGTTAAACTAAATTTTTACTTGGCTTTTATTAGAGAATTCCATTCATCTTACTGAATGGAATTTTGTATCTGGCTGTTATCTGAAGTTTTATGTTGAAAGTATTAATCAGAAAAGCGATTAGTTAATTTAGTTGGCATCAGTATTTCCGGTAGTGCCTTCTCCAGAAGAGTGAAAGGGGTTTTATGGGAAATGGTGACATGTCTTTAAGAACCCATGAATATTGTTCTCTCTGCAACTGCTCAGTCAAGGTGCTGAGAAGGCATTCCAGGAAACAATAACTCATGGCTGTGATGAGGAGATGGCCAGTCACAATCCCTGAATGTACAATTCAGATGTCTCCAAATGGAATCTTAAGAATTTTGCACTTTAAAATCTGTAATTTCATAAAAATAATAATAATAATAATAATAATAATAATAATAATAATAATAATAATAATAATAATATTTTTAAAAAAAAACAGCTGCAGTAACCTCATTCAGTCAGGGTTCAAATGTGACAAAACATGAGATTTTTTCAACAGTGCAACAATTTCGGACGAACAATACAGACTCATTGTACAATGGCCTTAAGTTGATGTCCTTATAGTTGGGAGAGAGGGGCAGGGGGAACATGACCAGCCTACTCAAATATATTAATCAGCTAAAAGAGGGTGAGAGGGCATTACATCAAAAAGCAACATAGGCATACACACACACGCACACACACACGCACACACACACACCACGTCATATTTTCCATCTTTTCTCCTTAACCCTCCCTCTTTTTTGCTCTTTTTAGCACTATTTTTTTTATTTCTCCATATCTTCACTTTTCTGTACAATGTCTCTCCACCCAATCTACATCTCTCCATCCCTCCACCTCTCCATTTTTCTCTCCGGTTTAACTTACACACACAGTCTCACTCTCTTTTCTAATTCCCTTTCTCCATCTTTCCCTCTCTGTCCCCTCTCTCCCTTCTTACTTTTGCATGTCACACTGCAATAGGAGTACAATAGATGGGTCACTCTTGGCGGCCTCTTTGAACTCCTCCAGGGTGATCTCATCATTGTGGTCTTTGTCCATCTTGCTGAAGATCTTGTCCACACGCTGTTGTGGAGTTAGTCCATCCTCATTCATCCGCATCATGATCACTGTACCCACCATCTTGTATATTGCCTAAGACATGCGAAGGAATGAAAAGAGGAGAGAGGTGGTGAAAGACATTCCACTTTCCTTGATATAAAGCATTTCTTTTCTTATTTTACGAACCACTGAAGTGGAATACAGTAAATGGATGATGATATGAGGCAAAGAATCGACTGTACTTCCATGGAAATGAAGAGAACTTTTGAAGATACTGAAGGACATGGGGTTGTCGCTAAAACAGGTCATTTTTTGATGCCGTATGGCGAGAATGATCAAATACTACAAGTTCAACATGACTTCCAAGACCAGGCAATGCTGCCAGGATCAAGCTCCAGTATCTGTGCCGTGACTGGTACCACCTGTGTGGCCTCTATGTCCAGTCAACGCCGTCAGCGTTCCCTCACTCTCCATCTGAAGTTGATGTGCGCTTAGCATTCTGGTGCATGATGGCTGCTGTGTACAGTACAGTATATCACCCAGGTGGGCGCTACTACACATTGGTGGTGGTTAGTAGTGGCTGTAAAGCGCTTGGGTTGACTTGATAATCACTATATAAATGCTTCTATATAAAAGTTCTTGTTGTTTGAGTCAGCATCTGGAGTATGTTCCATGACTGGTGTGGGGAAATTTCCAGTAATTAAATAATGTCTCAGCTGTTAGAGACATTATGCTCGGGACTGAGCATAAAAATAGACGTCAAAAGGAGGATCTTAGTTATTTTCTTTTTCTCTTGTCCCTGATCTTTGAGGCCATCTTCCCTTAGGAGTCTGGAAGTGATTCCCTTGTCCATGACCTCTGAGGTCAACTTCCTTGGGGAGTCTGGAGTGATAGTAGCTTCTTTTTCTGGTTATTCATGACAGCTTTTTCATTTCATCATCTCATGTAATCCCTCAATAGCCTGCTTAGTCCAATAAATAATGGGAATACTGCGTCTACCGTAATTTCCCGACTATTAGCCGCGTCTTACACATTGATTTTGCAAAATTTCTTCAACTATGAGGTTAATACAGGGTGGCAGTTAATATGGTGTTAATATGGTTTTGTTTATTTTGACTTGCATAAAACACTGTCCTGCGGCTTATACACAATGCGGCTTGTTGCTCTCATGCTCACCTAGGATGCTTGTGTGTTTGTAACCTGTCTCCGGAGTCGTGAAAAAAGCTTTGTACGCTACCATATGGTCAGCCTGCCCCTTGTACTTTTTGATTACTGGAAGTTTCTCCACACTGGTGAATTTCGCCGATATAAAATCTGTAGCCTGTCAGTGGTGTTGACAGTGTAGGAGGAGTTGCAGAGTCAATTCATGGTCAGTCAATGTCACCATCAACTAATAGCTAACTCATAATTTAGATGCAGCTGTTCAACTTATCATTGGCCAGACAGGGCTGTTGACACTTGTCATAGAAAAATACTTAATTATTTCATCAGGTGGCTGTTGTGTGTCCCAGTTGACACTAGACACAGTCACAGAACTGGCTCTACAGTGCCCCCTTGTGTCACTCCACCGACAGGACACATTGACTGGCTCTGGACTTCAATGCCGGAAGCACTGAATGGTCACTGCACTGAGTCTGGACTTCAGCGCCAGCAGGGCTGCTGACTGGTTACAGTGGCCATGCCGGAATAATTGAGCAGCCATGGATAGGACTCTGGATCTCGCCCTAGTGGGACTAATCAGTAACGGCTCACTGCATTTAAAAAAAAAAAAAACAGATTGAAATACAGCTTCTTCTTTACTGAAGACAGCCATACACAAGAACACGAAAGCACGACTATGTAGTAAAGTTTGCACTCACATACACAAAATAAACAAAGAGACAACGGACAGATTAACAACTCCACCTATTTGGCACACATACTGTACAGGGACGATACAGAGATTATAAAGGACTCTCCACCATATGAACCTACTTTTCAAATCAGCAATTCAGAATTGGTTCAGAATCACAAATTTCAGCAGGAACAGCAAATGCTGCTGAATGCGTCGTGTGTGCACGGCAGTGTTGTCTGAAAAGCTCACCGTGGAAAGCTATGGATAAACTCACACCTTTCAGGTCCGTAACACAATTAACACAATTGAACACAATGTTTTCATCTCAAAATCCAGTATCTGTAAATGGAGGGGGAGCAGCTAAGTAAATGCAGTTTAGTCACAAGTGCTTAAAAGTAGGCCACTGTAAGTTCAGCCACACCTATATGACCTACCTCAATGATCTCTAGCATCTCCATGCGTGTGATCTTTCCATCTCCATCCAGGTCATACATGTTGAAAGCCCAATTGAGTTTCTGCTCAAAACTCCCCCGTGAGGTGATGGACAGGGCGCAAATGAATTCCCGGAAGTCAATGGTGCCATCCCCGTTCTTGTCAAAGGTCCGGAAGGCATGCTGGGCAAACTTAGAGGCATCACCGTAAGGAAAGAACTAAGGAAAAGAAGCAAAAGAACAACTTAAAACACATGAATTGCTCATTTAAACACATTAAACACATTAATATTGCTCTCACATATAGATTTTTTAACTATGTCTGTACACCACTGCAGGGCACTTGTGTGTATGAGCATATCACAATCAGTTGCTTTTATCAGAGGTATCAACTGTTAGCACAACGTCAGTTCAACCCTTTACAATTACATACATCAAAGAATGGTCATGGTTGCTGGGATCATAAAAAAACTCATAAACCTTGACAATTCTCATAAACTGTTTTTTGGGCTGGCTTCCTGGACATGGATTAAGCTTAGTCTTAGATTAAAAAGGTATTTTATAGTCAAGAAAAAAACAATGGTAAAAGGACTAAAATGTACTCATAGACAACTATTTGACTACAGTGATATGAATATTTTGGACCTGTCTTCTAGACTGTTGTGAGTAAGTTCAATGTTTTAGCAAATGTTACTTTGTACCTCTATTGTTCAGCAATGATTTCTTAAATGCTCCCCAGGTAGTATTATAAAGTAAGTAAGGAGTGTGTTGCTCAATACAGGCTATAGGCTGCATACAGTAGGCCTTTGTGTTGCTGAATACAGACAATAAACAGACTATGTATGCTTCAGCATCCTCTGCCTACTTTGACATAGAGCTGTTGGAATTCGTCCAAGTTCAGGATACCACTGGGGCAGTCCTTCAGGAAGCCTTTGTACCACTGCTTGAGCTCCACCTCATTGAACTCTGTGCTCTTGGTCAAGTCCTCCAGCACCTCTGGGCTCATCTTGCTGTTGTGCTTCCCCATCTTGCTGCACCTGTCTGGGTGTAAATGGACAGTGAGTACCCTAAAATAAAAAAAATAAATATTCACAGGGTCCTTTGTTTTTACTAGAAAAGCTAAATCAGCAGACAATATAATCAAAACCGTTTTAAGAAATGCCGGTTTTGCAGGTTTGAGAAATAAGACATTTATTTCTCCCATTCCCTACTGAACCTCTTGGCAATAAGAGCATCAGAGAGAATGGCAGATTGGTTTGAAATAATGTGGCTTCTCACTGACTGCACACACACACACACACACACACACACACACACACACACACACACACAGCATCACTTGAGGTAGAATTTCACTTTGTTAATATATAGCAATCTTTTTTCATCAATGTGCAAATCATCTTTGATTCAAACATTTGACATTCATTCAAGATAGACTGGATCAACCCATGATTCATTCATGATTCATCCATCCAACCCAGTTAACCAGATGTGGCTGCTAACCTTGTCGCCAACTCCCAGATTTATCAAATAACATACTGTACATCTGTTTTCTTACATTTTCAACAATGTGACGAGTGATATGTGATGTGTTTGGATACCGTATGTGTTTCTATTACTGCTGTGTCTCTGAGTCTGTGTACAGTATACACCTTCTGCCTTTTGCTCACTCTCCTATTATGTTACAGTTACAGTTACAGTTATGGTGCTTAGCAGACGCTTTTGTCCAAAGCGAAATACAAACAAAACAACACAATAATTAAATTTAGCAGTTGATCAGACTATAGTGTCGACTAAAGAGAATAGCTACTTAAACTTAAATCAATAGTGTCAATATAAGCAATCCAATGAAAATAAAACAATGACTAAATAGGAGAATAGTAATTAAACAATAAAGTCATTCAATCAATAGCCTATATAATAACTTCAATTTAATCCATGGCCTAATGGTAACAAAACAACGCTATAACATACAAACCTTAATCATAAGAACATTAATAGACTAAATGCATATTGAATAAAAATGCCTTCTTCCTCTTGAACGACTCAATGTACAGCATGTACCCTGCTCTGAAAAATATATAGCCTACAGTGCACACACACAGCCACACATATATAAAAAATGTTGACACATATTAGTATGGGGAGCTTGTTTTGGTAATTGTGACCCACATCTTATTCCTCTTCTACTATATCAATATCTGTGTTAATTTCATGGTTTAAATATAATGAGAGAGGATTAATATAATGTGCTCATAAAGAAACCACAAGAGTTATTGTCTATTAGTAAAACCCCGCATTGAAAGTATCAGTAGGATGTGTACACAATCCAGTAGGTGGCAGTGACGCTTTTAGGAATGAATGTCTTCATAAGCGAAGATGACGGAGAAAGACTGTAGACAGAGCGGTGCTTGGTGGAATTAGAGCAAAGGCCTTTACTGGACATCTTCAAAGTTAAAAAAGTCTCTCCATTGTTCATAGACTAAAGCCAAAAAAGCTCTGTTGAATAAGGCCATTAGTGCATCCCACTCAATGCTCGATTTTCATATAGCAACCTACTGTATGTGAGGCATTGTGATTTTCTATTTCTCACAGAAGCAATCATTCAAATGATCAAATCTGACTTTGTGGGTTTTCCTCAAAGCCCCCTTCAAAAAAACCAAAAAACATGAACTTCATTCAAGATGATCATGTGAGACTACTAGTGTTATTGAGTATGGAAGTCAACAGTCAGTTTTTTAGTTTAAACATTTTAACATTTCCTGGTTTCCAAGAAACAGTCCCTGTGGCAAAAATAATGGGGGGGGGGGGTTTCTGTGAAAATAAGGTTTGGGCATAGAGATATGTTGGATCTAAAATCCATAGAGATGACGTACTGTACATGTGCACTTTGTTCAAAGGAATCGAATGCTGGGTCTCCCAAGCAGTTACTGTAATGAACAACCAACGGCATTATTTCCATGATTTCCCAAAACCCCAATCATTCTCTCGCAGAGATTTTTTCTTACCAACCTTACCAACCAAAACATTGAAAATGCTAATCGCTGCATTCAAATGTCACTTCCAAATTCTATGCACGTGAAAAACTAGTCTAGTCTTTCATAAAATATAATTTCTAGGAAAAATATATGCAATTTTACAAAAAAAGTCTACAGACTAACACCTATAACATTCAAAATGTGTAAAACATTGGCAGCCAGAGTGGCCAGAGTGATGGCTATGCCCACATCCACGGCTGAAGTGCCCTTGAGCAAGGCACCTAACCCCTCACTGCCCAGAGTGCCACTGTAGCAGGCAGGCAGCTCATTGCTCTGGGTTACTATAGTACAGCATGTCCTTCACCTCACTGTGTGCTGTGTGTGTTTGGGATAAATGTAGAGACCAAATTTCCCTCACAGGATAAAAAGAGTATACCTAAATATGTGAGTTTATAGGTGTGTGTGCGCATGAGTGTTTGTGGTTGTGTGTGTATACTGTATGTGGTGCATCTGTTATTATGAGCGTATCAGGGGATAACAGTGTGTAGTGGGGAAACGCATGCAGCGCAGGCTAATAGTGGTTTCTCCTGGTTGTGGGTGGCAGTGTTTCATTTCTATAGTGTGAATTGATTAAGTGGTCTACAGTGGCTCCTGTTGGTGTTGTGTGCACCGTGCTTGGCAATGTCCTGTAACTGTGTGATTCAACTATGATGCCCATAGTTATGCTGATATTGCTTGTTGCCCTCTGCCTTCTTATCTCCCGTGCATTTTAGAGTAGTTCATATGTCCGTGAACTCATAAAATAGAGATTGTTATACATTTCTATACCACTGCGTGTGTTCATTATTAGGCTCTTGTGTTTAACTGCAACTTACAAGGCAAACCCCACATTGACTACAATACTTTTTCTGTTGTACATTTGCTGTTCTAGTGCTCCCTTGAAAAAGAGATCCCACCACAAGGGCCTCCAGCTTGTGCGGTGAAACGGCTACAAATGCTCCTGATGCTGCAGCCCCTCTGGTCTGCATTCAAAAGGGTACGTGTTATACCCCACTGTTCATTGAGCTCCACTTCCTGCCCTTGGCCACCTGGATCAAATTCAAGTCACAATGCTGTGCAGAAGTGCAGAGGTGCAGGGGACTGTGCACTTAACACAGGTGATCTCATCAACTAGCTGCTCTATACCTGGCTGAAGAGTTGTGCTAATTAGAATCAGCTGGTTTAAAGTATCAGCTGGTTTCGCTTCACTTTCTCATAAAAACATTAATAGGGCTCGGGCACACGCCTTGCATTCTAGGAATATTGCCGCCATGTTGGTAGCGCACCGAACGTAATATCCATTCATTCAGATGCAGAACACAAGAAGCAGAAATATAGTATTAGCGATTATTTTCCTCTTGCAATCATGGGTTGCGCTGTTACACCCCACTACACAGCAACATACGACCAAGAAGGCAAAAACTAAGTAACAGGAACACACTAACAGGCGGGAGTAAATCCATAGTAATCCATAGTAAACTAAGGAGTGAGGCTGCCAATATGGCTGTGCCAACTAAGTTTTCACGTCATGATCCCGAGCCCTATTGACTAAGGTTGCTTTCACACCAGGTCCTCTGAACCGGACCCGGGTTCGTTTGGTCCGATGGTTCGGTTTTTGATAATGTGAACGCAACCGTACCGAACTCGGGTGCGGACCCGGGGCCGGACCCGGGTCCGCCTGTAAAGGTGGTCTGGGGTCCGGTTCGCTAGAACACTGGGGCAGGTTGCTAAGCAAACGTTCCAGCGTTCTAGCGAACCGGACCCAAGACCACCTTTTCAGGCGGACCCGGGTCCGGTCCAGGGGACCTAGTGTGAATGCGCCCTAAGAGTTTGACTTATTTTAAGACGTCTCATCATGAAAACAAGCAAATTTGGCTGCCAGCGCATTAAGTGAATTTTGTCTTGATAACACGCTTAAAGGGATAGTTCGGGTTTTAAGACACGAAGTTATATGGGTTCCCTGTCAGCAACGTTGTGCATCAGCACTGACTTACCCCCCGACAGTGTCCTGTGAGCCGAGATCCAGCCGGTTTTTGATCGTTTTTGATGCTGAAGAAAGTAGTCCGGCAAGTTGCTGGGGTCACGAAAGTAAAGTGTTTTTCTTCTCAAAACCATATGCGTTCAAAAGCGTGATATATTTGCACCACAAAAACGTTGTCCAGCTGTCAGTAGCGCGCAGTGATAGGAATCGAGAAAAATAGTGCCAAGATAACGAGGTTTGAATTTTTCCTGGACAACGTTTTTGTGGTGCAAATATATCACTATTTTGAGCACGTATGGTTTTGAGAAGAAAAACACTTTACTTTCGTGACCCCAGAAACTTGCCGGACTACTTTCTTCAGCATCAAAAACCGGCTGGATCTCGGCTCACAGGACGCTGTCGGGGGGTAAGTCATTGCTGATGCACAACGTTGCTGACAGGGAACCCATATAACTTCGTGTCTTAAAACCCGAACTATCCCTTTAATACAAATAAGTCAAACTCTTAATAAGTTAAGTCAAAATTATCTTACGAGAGAGCACAAGGTGAGTAAGAGTCTTTATACCAAAAACAGTTTTGCAGTGTGCAAAATTTTAATCCACTTCATGGGCACTGTTTTTAACATCTGAGGTTTGACTTTTGACTTAAAATTCATAGTGAAGAGGGTTTAAATAATCATCTGTAAACAACAGCCATGCTCATTACACAAAATGTACCCATCATGTATTGTGTATCTATTGACCATCACATTGAAGTAAAGGGATCGGATCCTGTGGTGGACTGGTGTGATGAAACGTAAAGCTTTATCAGTCTCTAACAAACTCACAGCAGAGACTGGCTGAGGTCAGAACTCTGATGTGTCCTCTGCTCAACTGTTGGATTGTGAGTTTGTGTCAGTGATCTATTTAAAGAGCTTTCAGAAGAGCTCATCAATAGTTGTACCGACAATTGTGCGGCTCTAACAACTAAGGCCAACCAAGTAGATGTAGTCTAAATGTGAAAGAAAAATACCACAAAACCTCTCTAGTTCTAGATAATAAGATTCAGAAAAAAATATGAGAAAACAAATCATGTTGAAATCAGGAAAATCAGTTGAAATCTGGTCATCCAGGAGAACAGGAGCTCGATCTCAACACCCAAACACATAAGTTCCCACAAACAGATTTAGACATATGCACACTCACACACATCAGTGCACGTGCACATTGTGATGAGATGAATGGAGAGTGTGTATTACACCGCATCTAAGGACCATGGGCTTTTGAAAGGAAAACGCTAGCCCTTCTATGCTGGACAACAGTAGCACATTAGAACAGTGTTCAAAACCCAGGGATGGCATCAAAGGCTCTAGTGAATAAATAGTTGTCTTAGCAACACAACAAATGACCATGCTAGTGATGAATATGTGTGAGTGCGCCACATCAGCAGACGTTTCAGGAGTAGAAGGCCTTAAATATAAACAAAAAGTAGCTTAAACTTGGAGATATGGGGTGCCTCTCAACATATCTCCTCGATCCTCGATCCTCGATCCTCAATCCTCGAGGGGCGTTCCCACTGATCTATAACTAACACTGGATAGGCTATCCCATTGTTGCCGCCCATTCATTCTTTATGTAGATCAGTGAGGATCGAGGCCCGAGGAGGGAGGGAGGAAGTATAAAAGACCAAATGAGAGGCACCCATGGTCTTTTGGGCCTCCTGTCTGGAAAGCGCTAGGGTTAGGCAAGGGTTATCGTTAAGGTTCGGGTGAAGGTTAAGTGCCTTGAAGTCAATAGTAGTGGGGGGGGGGGGGGGGCAAAAGACCTTGAACTAGCCTGGCTGACCCCCTCTGTTCACTTTCAATTTCCAAGAGAGGTGTTATCAGTGGTGAAATTAAACTTAGGTTGGTAAAGAAACTCTTACCAAATGCTTTCGGAAGTACAGAAAACACATCTGTCTTCTAAATGCAGGTTTGAAATGCAGTTTATATGATCCACTCTCTGATCATGGCCACAAAAGGAACTGGACCCCAAACTGAGCAGAAGGATTATATGAATTGGAAGACAAAGAGCCAAAGCCAAAGGTGAACTTCAAGGTCATGGTACATCAGTGTCTGATCACTACATGTGTCACTTTTTGGACCACAGTAGCTCCAGGACTCCACTGTTGAAAAAAAAACATAGAAAGCTAGACTGGAACCTGCTAAAATCACAGTCCTATGGGGGAAAATGTCTTTTGGACTGATGAGAAGAAGCTGCAAGAGTGGGCTTGCTCACCAGGGGGCAGTGATGTAAACGCCTGAACAGTCCCCCATTCATTTCAATGGGGAAACGCCTCTGGTGGAGCATGGCGGAACTACAAGGGTCTAAAAACGGGAATACCGGAAAAACGACAACCGGCAGCCATCCGACATGAACAAGCAACACCGGATCGGGCCTGATTTTTTTAGTGTTTGAACCGCGTCGATAGCTCGAACTAGGAGAAGAGGCGTTCTCAAAAAACGGGCGACAGATAACAATAGATGGGCTTGCCTTGCAGCAAGCCCACTAATAAATAACACCATATCTACTGTGGAGTGGAGTAGGTTAAGTTTTGGGACTGCTTTGCTGCATCTGGTACCTTGAATCTGTGCACGGAAACCATATAGTAGAAGGAACCCTGGAGCAAAACTGCTCCATGTCTAATCTCACACAACTAATGGCCAAGAACAAACCAGTGGACTATTCTGAAATGGCCCTCTATGAGCCTAGATCTAGATCTGGCATGTTCATTTAACTAAATAATTGCAGGTGGCCAAGGCTATTAAATTGGCAGTGAGGTCATTTGTACTGGCCCCTTAAAATAAATGTCATCTTTAGCAAGTCTATGAGCTGTTCCGTAGTCCTGCAGCCACTGCACCTCAGCCGATTGCACAACTTGAACAAATGCGTAATTTTAGCACTAGCACTTCATCAAAATTGCAAATTTGCACTATGTTGCAGTCTGTGAGTTACTACTGTTTAACGGTTTGCACCACACAAATAGTTGTAACGTAACACTAAGTTATCTCTTCCATTTCACATCCCTCTCCTAGGTGTAAAGTGTATTGTAAAGTCACATTAATTTGTGAACACTGTTATCTTGCTTAAATAACTAAACATCCTTTGTAATCTGGCATAACCTTATATTACCTCTCTACATCATCTTTAGCCGAGTCAGTTATCATTTTGTATCTCTTATGGATAAAGTACGTGTTGCTAGCTAACCATAAATGACTCATACTGTAGCATTCGCCTGTGAGTCATGAGTCATGACTATGACATGCAGAGCGGCATCATGCGGCTGTTGGTGAGATGCTCAAATCCGCATGTCATCCTCCTGTATTCAAACATCATTTTTTGCTTCTGTCTTTCTGCTGTTTTGTTTTGTTTTGCACTTTTTTTTTTTCATTTCTCCGGTTTTCATTTTCTGCTGAAACCTAAATACACACGCGCACACACACACACACACACACACACACACAGAGAGAGAGAGAAAGAGAGAATGAGAGAGAGAGAGAGAGCGAGAGCGAGAGAGAGATTCATACTCTTCTCCCAGGTGCATATCTCAGTCCCAGCACATTATTTTAAATTAGAATCTTTGAACCGAGATGAGAGCTGTTTCCATAGCGATGAGCACATCCTTGTGCAGCTGGGACTGGCAGACTACACACATCCCACCTTCCACTACAGATAGAACACCTGTAGGTAGGTCATACCTCTGAGGCCTAAAACTAAAAATAGTAATGCTAGTCTTGCCTAACATGGGCCCACATACTGTTTGAACCTCATTAGAGGGTCCTTGTGAGAAGAAACTATCCCAAGTTCCACTCGGAGCTCACAGCAGTGACAGTGTGACAGTGAATTGCAGAGAGATTAAATCAATTTTACAATAGCGCACAATGTCAGACTCAGACAGACTCCACTGTTAGAGAAAGTCTCAGTAGATACAACACTCCAACGGCCAACTGAACACAAACAGTATACTGTATATAGACAGACACGCCATCTCTGTCTCTCTCCTCTTGGGAAGCGAATCTAAGCACGGAAGGCAAAGTCCCTAAATCCCGTGGGGTAAACAGGGATAGACACAGGTCTGCTTATTAAGCAGCCACATGCTGTTGTTCTCTCATGGTGACAGTAATCCCTGCATTCCCATAGGTAACCCACGGAACGCCAACATTCAACTTGGCTCATCTTCATTGACTCTGTCTTGTGTGTAAAGTGCTTTGGGTTGCACTCTGTGCACGTTAAATGCGCTATACAAATAAAACTTACTTACTTCCTTACTTACTTACAACGAAATTTGAGATATTAACTACCGATTTGACTCAAGATCTCATCAGTTTACATAGTAATTGTAAGATCATAGCTCACACAATATGCTACACACTTCTTGCACAGGCATTGTTACAGCCTGCCTGTGTTGTAGTTGATTAATAATATGTTGCTCTTCTATCATCTAAAGTCACATGGAAATCTTCTGTTAGTCACCCTTTTTGGCCCCTCTAACTGTGAGAATTCAAATAATTTTTTATCTATAGGACAGCCACTGGTGACAGGTATTTGGTAGCGGTACACAACTGAATTGGCACTAGCCTATTCAAATGCCATGATTCAGCTCTATTCTGCCTCTCACCAACTTTGGTTGTCTTTACCCTCATTCAGAAGCAAGAAACAGCTGTCAGTATAGTCTTCAATTGTGGTACAGTACATCAGTGGTGGAATGACCTTCCTACAGTAGATCCAAACACCTTTTTAACACAGAAGGCGATTTCCGAATGGATTCCAGATTTCAGATATATTACAGCATAAAAGGATGGCTCACGTGAATCATAATCTCATGTACGTGCCAGACGGTAAAAGAGCTTATAATACCCTGGACATCCAGAGTTCTCACACGAGCACAAGATGAATTGTCTTTGCGAGACACTCTGGCAATGAGCAATGATGCACATTACTTTTACCTCTTGCATCACGAGGCACCAATCAAACTGGTGTATCTGATATAGGTGGGCCAGAGGCAAGCTAAACTGATGACAACAGCGCAGCAATGTCAGAAGTCAGTAAACAGTGGTCGTTACATTAATAATGGCCAGAACTTTAATATTTCTAGATGATCAGGATCTGGATTTTCCAAGCTAAGCTTATAACATACAGTATTGACTACATAACTATTCAATACAGTGTTGTACAGTTTTCAATTTGTCTTAATTCATGTCACATCTAGAGGGAAGAGTTTAGGCTGTTCAATAAGCTTTCCCTTAATGATAGAGGCAAAAATAGGCCAACTGTAAAAATGGTTCACCAGTGCACAATATAGAACTATGTACAGGTAGCAATGTTGCAACAGTGGTTGAAGTTGAGACATGTAGGATTTTAGAAGATATATAATTTTTGCTTCCACCGTGATTATCATCAAAATGACTGTTGGATATTTAGATAGTCATCTGTGATCAAATGAAAGGACTCCTGTGACTCTATCACATGTACTAGGGAAGTGAATGAGAGAAGCACTATGAGTGGATGCTCTGAACACATAATTTTGACATTGTCAAGGCTTGTTTTAATGTTGTCTAATGTAGTTGGCAAAATGCATGTGCTGCAGAAACTTTATATATCTTACATGCAGGACCCTATAAATGTGATGTATTTTAGTGGCTTCTCAATCTTATAACAGAGTAAAAGATACATACTAACATAGAACACCCTACAGGTCAGAGTCTTTGCTTTCTGTATAGCTGCAGCATCTGCACCTCAAGTAGCCTAGTAGTTGGCTATTTAGAAAGGGTGCTTTTTCTGACCAATGTGAGCTTTAAACACTGGTTGAACGTACTTTGTATAACATAACTTAGCTGGTTGACCAGCCAAACAGTGATGATAAGTGCAATTCATGTCAAATGATCAGCACCTCTTTAGCTGTATTGTATCAGTATAGCCAACAGCTTAAGGGCAAAACCTCCCAAAAGTAGAGTAAAGAAAATACTTTAAAAATGTGATGATTGCATAAATATGGATAGAAATAGAAATCGTGTGAAATACCAATTAATTTGGAAAAATGCATAAGCTACAAAAAGGTAGATTTCATTCTTGTTCAAACAGGGACAGCCATATAATAATGGTGGGCACAGACTTTACCCTGAGGCGTTAGCTGAAAGTTTCGCCTATTTATCCAACTGTAACACCACAAGTCTCTCCTGCGCTGGCTCGACTCATCTGTCTCCATCCCTTCGACAGTCAACATGGCATAAAAACTCCAGGGTTCTTAATGCTGTTGTTAGAACAACCGTGTATTACACTACATACAGTAGCCTACCATGTACCATCACGTTAAATTTTGTAAAAAAAATAACAAATAAATGTAACCTACAGTATCTATGCAGTGGCTACAGTGTATGTCAACAATATGGCCGCAGCGAACATTGATTACGTAGATTGAATAAGATCAATACACAGGCAGATTGCCTTCATGCCTCATCTCAGTAATTTACCCAAAAGGAGCTCCGACCAAGTAGGCTAGTGCATACATTAACTATTTCAGATAAGCCAGTTTAGTTCATTACTTTTCAGAAGGTTGAAATTGTTGTATTATAAACTCTTTATTCTTGAGCATTTTAAATATATGTGTAATGAATATTGAATATTAACATTTCAGTTTTTGCAATAAATGGGAAAAATGAACAATAGAATAACATCAAAATATGTTATCATTTTTTGAGGTATGCCCACAATTATTCATACATACCCCTGGGAAATTTCTCTTGACCATAATGTTTGTTCTGACTGAAAATAGCACAGCCACATGTCATGGGTCCACATGCCCTGCCTAGGGACTGCATCAATTAGCCTGAGGCTAACTCCCTATCAAATACAAATAATAAATAAATAAATAAATACATAAATAAATAAATAGATAAACAAATAAACATTTAGAAGCATAAAATCAACAAAAGAAGTTCTTTCAGCTTTTTTAAAAAAATGAAAAATGGCATGTCCAAATTATTCATACCCTTTTTAAATAATCAATGGAAACATCTTAATTTGCCATCACAGCACTCAAAGTGGTTCTTTTAATAGCTACCAAGCCTCTCTATGTTTACACAATAAAGACTTCACCGTTTTAGCAGCAACGGTTCTTTGCCATCACTCATTGCATTGCCTTACACACTTCAGGCATGTGCTGGTGTCATTTCCAGTCAGAACAAACAAATTGGTTAAGAGATGAATCTACAGACGGTGACAGTAACGGTGGATAAAAAGGCAGATAGCATTGACTGGTAGTTACAGTATTAAGACCAGCATCTCTCAGAAGCTCAAAGGTCCTTTCGTACTTTACTGTTAGTGAGGTATGAGTGACGGAGTGTAAAACACATGGGTCTTGTGGAAAGAGGACATACAGTGTTCAGACGCCAGTGTAGAAGAGAGACTGTAGCATCATTAATCTCTGATGACAAAATGAACTTGGAGTAGGTAAAGCAGATGTCACCAGGGTGGTAAAATGATTGCTTAAGAGGCTCCTGAGATTACACTGATATATATATAGCCTAATATATAATGTATCACTGTGGGACAGCTCAGTTTTGTGGGACAGTGAATGCCCAATGTAAGAAAATGTGTCGAATGAATGTGCAAAAGGTGCGTTCCACATGAACTTGTATTTTTGGTTTAAATCGCATGACTCATGGTATCAATCCAGAGCATAACTGTGATTCATGATGTCCCTTTTGTCTGTGAAACATGCACTGAACCATAAACAGGTTGAATAATCAATACAATATTCCAGAGAGGGCGCAGACAGCTACAGTTCTCTTCAATGAACTGATCACATGTGCGACGAGTGATGACATCATGGCTGACCTGTTCTGTAGGATGATGCATCTTCCTCTCACAAATACTTTCCAGTTTGAAGCAACACAGACTCAGAGTGGATACAGCTGCAGATCCCTTGCTTGAGCCCTCACAATTGTCAAGTTTTTTCAAACTATATTACTATTACCTTTCATCATATTGGTGATCACTGGCAGTAATGTCATCATGCCAGACTATGTCAGGTAATGACACAGAGACCATGCAGAACCATGGTGACAGGCACCTGCAACGTGGCATTCGGGATGGCAACGGCTGTCTGCTGAGCCTTCTGACTGCCAACTTGCAGTCAATCTGAATGCTATAACAGATCACAAGTGCATTCCAACACAACACATCTGATACAAAACCCACAAATGCTCCCAGAAGCAAATGTGCATCACAGAAAACTGAAATCAAGTTTAAGTAAACACTAAGGTCTAGCGTTTGCCCTTTCCCCCACTTTCATTTATGTTCTTCCATGAAAATAAAATATAGGCCAACCTATGCTCTCTCATATGTCCCACATGCTAAAAACATGATCTGAGGACCTATTTGGTTAAAGCTCAAACTTAGACATGGACCTAAGAATCCTCATTACTTATCCCTCAGTGATGACAAAACTGGAACACGCCGCAACTGGCACTCTCATGTCAATTCCATGGAGAGGCAATGAAACCATAATGGAACAAAATCTTTCCACTGTGTAGATGAGCAGCGCTCCAAAAGGAGGTTACACATGTGCCCTTTCTCCTCTAGTAAACCACATCGCGTTTTCCCGTTACTCATTCCAATATTTGCGTCCATTACCTAATTCAGTTCAAACTGGATTGTATGAAGAATAATTAATGCTGTGCACTGAAGCCTGATGCATACCTATGCAAATCAAATGAGTCTGCTACACCTGCTGTTGTTATGTCAGAAACGGTGAGGTATTCATCAATGCGTAAATAGCAGACCTATGTGCATGCTATCGGGAAAAAAACGAAATTCATCATAGCATTGATCATAGCATTTGATCTTTTCTTCAGCAGCCTATTTACTCAGACAACTATTTTCCAGATTTCTGCTGCGCACTCAAATGCGCTAGCGTTATTGCTTTTTGACTTCATTTTACAATAACAAAATCACTTGCAGGCGTAATCAAGTTGTATTTCTTACCAAGAGATTGAATTGAACAGTGTTCTTTCCGTACTCTGCAGAGTCTTTATCCGTTTTCTACTGGCTTGTAATTCTAAAACTAAACGCGCAAGGCACTTCAATGCGAGATACCAATTTATCCTGTACACCGAAAATGAATGGACCGCCGCTTACGTCTCCGTTGCCAACACATTTGCGTAGGAACCGCCTACTTCTTTCACTGATTGGATAATACTTAAAGATGACCTCAAATTATTATATATGTAAAGACGGCGCGCTTTGAATTGGACAGCAAAAGCCATACGCAACGTCATTCAAAACGAATCTTGGTGCTGTACGTATGCCAAGAGCTGCTGTTAAAATGCATGTTTTAGTCCAACATGAGTGCTGCCATTGCAAGCATGCTTCTTAATTGTTGACAAACAAGCTCTGTGTAAACTTGAGTATTCAGAGATAAATTACCTAATACCTTTCTTTGTTCCTATTCTTGTTATTGATATTGACTGCCAAGTCTGAATGTTATGAGTGTTTCTTATCTGTGTTTTGGGACACATTAGGCATTTTTATGTTGCCTGGGGTAGTCAACTTAAAGGGGACAGATATGCATACTCATACCGTTCTGTTTCTTATTCGGTTCAGTTTTTGAATTAATAATAAAAAGTTAAGAGAATAGGACATACAGAGAGAAAATCCTGCCCTGAATTGATGCTATATTATAATAATGCAACCTCAATGCTCAATTAACTCACCATGTCTCTCCCTTCTGTCCATAAAGGCAACGGAGCCTTTCCTCACAACTAAAAGTATCTTGATAGGCCCACTCAGGATATTTAGTTTCTGTCATAAAGACGTATTGCTAAATCAAAATGGCAGTGATATAAATATTAAATTGGAATTTAATCTCATTTACCTTAGCTCATTTTACAATTTCAATGACCTGACCTTTTTGAGTTTGACCTTGCAGAGGAAAGGAAAAATAAACGGGGTTTAAGACCATTCTAAGGGCCCAGCACTGACAGGGGGCTCCAGAGAACATCATCAGGTACTGTAGGCTTAACTATTATAGTCAAAATGATATTGGATATTAAATTGTTTATTATGTTGGTGCTATAAGCATCATTGTTGACTAAATCAGTGGTTCTCAAAGTGTGGTACGGGTACCACTGGTGGTACGCAAACTCTCTGTTGTGGTACTCTGGGAGTCTCCAAGACGTTTTATCTCATGAAGACATAATCACTTCAAATGATATAGAAATATATATAAGGAACATTTGTTAAATGTAAACTAGTTTTTGTTTTTCTTGAAAAAAAAAACCCAAAACAACGCAAAACTGTATGTGCAATATAAAATATATTTACATTGGCCTACGCTACTGTATTTTAATGCTGGTCATAATGGTGGTACTTGGAGGGTCAATTGCTCTTTGAGGTGGTACTCATGGTGAAGAACATGCAGTACAGTTTGAGAACCACTGGACTAAATGATCGTGATAGCCTTTGTATTTCAACCCTGTTGTCAGTGCTGTGCAGATCTAGTTATACTGTATCTTACAATGCAAACATGCTTTGGGCCCTATCTCACACAAGTGACGCAAGGCTTATTCTTGTCTTACACTCAACTAGATGTACCGCAAAGCGGTGTAAAATATGACCGCCGCTCAGTCCTGCACATTCTCTCCGCAAAAAATAAGTCACGCTTGTGAATTTGTTTCCATCTCCTACTCCATCCCCTACTACAACTTTTGCTTTTGTATATGTGCTTTTGTGCATGTGTGCTTCTCTGTCTGACTTTTTGCTTCTGAGTGTGTGTGGTGGGGGTAATGGGATGTTTGTATATGTGTGTGTGAGTGTGTGTATGCATCTGCTTGCCTGTTGGAGTGTTTGTGCATGTGTGCGTGTGCGTCTTTATATATGTGTCTGTGTGTGTGTGTGTGTGTGTGTGTGTGTGTGTGTGCAGGTGCATGTGTGTGTGCATATGCCTACCTGTCTACTGTGTGTGTATGTGTGTGTCTTTGTGTGTATGTGTGTGTGTGTGTGTGTGTGTGTGTGTGTGTGTGTGTGTGTGTGTGTGTGTGTGTGTGTGTGCGCCTGCTTGTATGTGTGTGTTTATGTGTCTGGTCAGTGAAAATCAAGTCAAGCCAGACGTTAATCTGTTGGGGAATAGCTGTTTCAGCTGTAAACACTAAAAGCTCAGAGCCATGAAAGGGTTATCTAGTCCTAGTTATGACCTTTAAATTTGCAGACATCTTATTTCCTTCCTTTTCAGTGAAACAATGTTTAATCTTGTTATAGGAAATGTCTGTCTGTGACCTTCCCTAGAGAGAGCATCATTTGCCATTTGCTTCACAGCAGAAATGGTTACAGTGCTGCCTGGTCTTAGAACAGGGATTATAGCAGGCCGTTTAAACGATCACTCTTCAATAACAGTTATGAATTTAGGTCTGTAAACACCACAAAATCCAAAAGATCAGAAAATGAAATGACCACCACCCATATATATATATATACAGTATATATATATATATATATATATATATGCAAATCACCCTAAAGAGATGAATATTTTAAGCCTAAACACACCTGCTACCATTATTGGCACATCTAAAACTTATGAACAAAGTGTAACAAATTCTTTTTTCCCCATTTACAGTACATTCAACTTTTTTAAGGTAGGCCTAATCAGAGTAGTTATGAACTCTCCAGCAGTAATTCATGAATTCTTGTTTCATTAAAGTATAATAATAAATTACTTTGTCTCTACTAGCATAGATGTATCATGCTTTTTTGAGTCTAGAAAATAATATAACTAGAAAAGAGTGATTTAACCTAAAGGTTGGAAAAGTTGCACACAAGCTATGCTATGTGCTATTATTATACGGCTCTTCACAACGCAAGTAGAGCGCTCCATTGACTTGAATGAATGAACCGAGTACAACAAGCTACCCTGGCATCTGGAATTTGGCTCCTTCGGGATTTATAAGCCAGTATACAGAGAACAATGAACACGAGGAAATGCACAGTTTCCATTTGTAACAGTCTTCCTTGATAGATTAGTAAATAAAATTCAATTCAATCAGTGAAGTGTGGTGCTCTCTTGCCGCCTCTTGTTAGGGACAGAACTTTGTACCACGGCCACATAGTGATGCCATGTAGCCTGGCCCCCTTCTGACTACGTACTTCCGCTCATTTGCATTTCTCTTCACACTCCGTCTGGTATAGCTTGATCCAGCTTGGTTTACTCCGGCAAATGCATCTCCGCCCAATCAGCGATCAGAGGGCGTTCCCAAGAGCGATTACATTTAAGCAAACCAGGAAATAAACATTTGCCAATGGAGCTATAGGCCAGACTCTCTGCGAAGAAGAGAAACTACATACAGAAAACTACCTATGTCCAAGGTTTTTGGAAGATGAAAATGGCATGTATTTCAATCATATTGACAGTCAAACTGAAAATGTCCCCGTTTTTTCCATATTTTTGCGATTATGTCCCCGGTTTTGACCTCAGACTTTTAGTCCCCTTAGCATAGAGGCACATGCTAAGGGCACTCTCCATTCACAGGGGCACCAACTACACAAAGCAATTATTTGAGAACCATGACAGCTCCTTGTTGTGTCTGAAACATGTGTTTGAAACGTGTTTGAAACGTTTGACGCGTAAAACACTATGCTTTAACAATTGAGGGGTATCCTCACAACGGCTATAGTAGTGTCAATATGAGAATGTTAATGCGTGTATGTATCCGTGGACAGGCTGGGTCACACTTCACATCACTGCTTGTGAAACAGACAGAAAACACACACTGTTTCTGTTTTTCTGCCATCTTTTTTATGTCTCTGTTAAGTTCCCACACCTCCCTCTCATGCACCTGTGACACATTCACTCATTACACCCCGTGCCGACTGCCGCAGCACTGACCCAGTTTCCATGGCAACAGCATGGGCCCACCAGGGCAGAGGATGCTTGTGTGACGGCCACCCCACCGGTCTGCCTCGCCGCCTCGCTCGTCTCTCTCTTCCGCCCTCTTGTTTCCCATCAGCGCTTCACTGATGTACAGTTCCTCATACAGAACATGGGGTGACCAGACGTCCCCGGCTTCAGGGGACAGTCCCCGTTTTTGGTTGCCTGTCCCCGTGAAAATACAGAAAAACTACCGATTCACATTGAAAATGTCCCAGTTTTATCCACATTTTTGGGATTATGTCCCCAGTTTTGGTCTCGGACATCAGGTCACCTTACTCATACAGTCTCTCTTTCAAGCATCATTACTCTTCTTCAGAGGGCTTATCAGTATGTTGGCATGATCCATAGCTCCCCTCCGCAGGTGCATAGATATAGTATACTGTACGTTCAGAAAACAGACTTGTTCAACTCTGGAAGTCAGAAAATATGTTACAGTAATGTATACTGTACACGCATAATATCATATTCTGCCATTATAATAATGTACTGTAGCTTCTGAACACTCCAAAGAGACTACAGAATCAGTAAACAGCATACATGGGGTATGGTTTAATTTTCTTTCATCCATTCATGTGCTAGTAACAGGAGGTGTACTTGCTCGTCTCTGTGTGTGTGTGTGTGTGTGTGTGTGTGTGTGCGTGTGTGTGTTTGTATGTATCTTTGTGTGTGTGTGTTTGTGCGTGTGCGTTCATGTGTGTGTGCATGTGCAGTGTAGGTAGTTTCATGGCCACAGCAGCTGGCTGCGATCACAAATGATAGAAAGGAGCACGTGTGTGTGTGTGTGTGTGTATACAAGAGGAAAAGGGGGTGCCACCAGATTTACATTTCAAAGGCTGGTGAGCCATGTGCATAGGCTGGGTGAACCCTGCCTGACCTGCCGACGAATTTGGATGTCGCCCGGCAGCTCAGGCTTGAAACCTGCACATCTATCTCCCCTGCTTCCTGTCCACAACCTTTGGGTCCAATCACAAACTAGCTTATCCAAAAGACGCACCGGATCGTTGGTCTGATTGGTTGAAGGACTACCCAAAAATGATTGAACTATGCCCATTGATCACGCCTCTTGTGCAGTAGAAATGAAGTGCAGACTCCAATGTTTAATCTTGACAGATTGAGCTTGGTATGGTGATAGCCAGACTAGGGTGCCACCACATTTACATTTCAAAGGCTGGTGAGCCACATGCATAGATTACACAAGCATGGCTTGTTTCAAGGACACTCAGGTGTCGAGCGACACACACTGAGTCTCAATGAGTGTGTGAGTGCAGGTGTGTGGCATGAGTGGAGCTATACCTATGGCAAACATGGGAACATTGTGTGTCCCATTAAAGAATGCGCTGGAACTGTGAAGAATTATATATTTATAAGTTGATCGTGACTTTGAAGTTCTGGGTGAATTTGAAAAAAAGCTCCACACACACGCGCCCCCTGCAACGTATCTCTGGCCGAAGCAAAGAGGCACAAAGCATTGTAGGGCTGGTTGCCGGGGCGACGCTAGGGTACATGCCCACTTCACAGAGTTGACGGGCAGCAGGAACCATCAACATGAGAGGAGCTCACCCACAGTCTCAGCCTCCAAGAGCTCGATAATCCCAAGCATTGATTTGCTCACCACAGGAAAGAGAGAGGAGGGAGTGTGAAAAAAAGAACTGAAAGGGGAAGAAAAAAATACAGATAAAGGAAAGAGATAGATGAAGCGGAGCTGTACTTTAACATTTCAAAACATTGACTCGTATGCATAGATGATGTTCACGGAGAAAGTAGGTGAGTGTACAAAATAGGAGAGCTGACAGAGAAAGGCTGGACAGAAAATGGAAACTACTACACTGACATAAGAGAGGACAGATCCAAGGACAGAAGTAGATAGAAGTAGAATGTAGTTTACTGATAAGGAGCCCATGATATTGCTGTGATCATGACTGATTCCCTCAGTTACACAGTAGTGTGACAAAATGAGCAGTTTTCCCTGAAGCTGTGTGTGCACATCAGGGATGTAGTGGAGGCTAAACACAGGTAAATGCAGTTTAGCCACCTCTGAAATTTCAGAAATAGAGTTTATCCACTGCATAAATGGTACGAAATGTTTTGAGGTTGAATGTGCCAATGGAAGACGCCTAAAGGTGTGCCAATCCAAGTGAAGCCAATTATGTACATTTTAATGTCTATGTTTCCCACCTACAGTATATGTTTCACTTTGTGGACGATACCTGTATAGACATGGCATGTCTACAAAAATGTTAATGTGCATTTACCATATTTCCCAATCATGGCTAATTGAATCTAGGGTCAAGACTGATATCAGCACATTTAGCTTTTGTCAGTTGGCGACACTTAGTGGCTATGTAGTGTAACTACTATTTGGAATATTTCAGGCTAGTGCAGTATTCACACGGGAGTCTTGGTGGAGATGAATAACACAACAAAGTGTGTACAAGTGTTATTCCAGATATGTACATAGCTGCCTAGTAGAAGATCCACAGTTTCACTTAGTGAAATTATAGGATGATGATGATTCAATCTACACACACACACACACACACACACACCATTACCCCCACCATTGACTCACTCACAGAGGTATTCATACACAAAAGCAAGCGCGCACATGCGCACACTCATTTACATACATGAACGTTGTATAGGGGATGGAGTAGGAGATGGAAACAAATTGATGAGCGTGATTTATTTTTGCAGGAAGAATGTGCAAGACTGAGCGGCGGTCATATTATGTACCGCTTTGCAGTACGTCTAGTTTAATTAATGTCCTCCTCAATTCTCCAGTTTATTTGGTTTCCCCAAGCGTATTTGGTATTCTACATAGACAGTTTCGGTGGCACAGGCAGAGGCATCAGATGGGGGAATGTCTCGACACCTGCCACTTCTCGCAGACAATTAAGCACATTAACCCAAAGCACTGATCTACCACAGACGAAGTGATATAAAGCTCATAACCTCATATCCTGCACATCACACTTATTACACAAATGTAAGATTTTCCCCATTGCCGACTGATAATGGTCAGCCATTGTAAGGTTTGGTGTAATTGGTAAAGGTCAGCCATTGTAAGGTTTGTTGATAATGCTCAGTCATTGTAGGTTTGGTGTATTTGATTGCTAGACAGTGGGAATAATTAAGCAATACCAACACAAATCCACAGAAAAACCTGTTAAGTAGAAAAACAATTCTGTATTACTCAAACAACTAGTAAAGAATCCTAAATAAATTATAGTTAGGATCCGTAATAGCTGATGCCTTTCATTAAAGAGACAATGTGTGGGACTTAAAAAAAAAATTTGTGGACCGCTGTTTTTCATTACGTCCTTTGACGCACGTCATTCCCACTAGCCACAAAGGCTATTCACAACATACAACCATTTTTACAACTCAACAGTAATCGAATAAACCAATACAACAGTAAGCTAGTTACATTTATCAGTGGCATCAATGATGTCAGTGGTTGCAGGGCAATCTGTCATTCAATCAACATTATTTGTATCAGGCAAAAGTCTAGTGCCTCTCCACTCCTTGAATTTCCCCTTGGGGATCAATAAAGTATCTATCTATCTATCTATCTATCTGTCCAGTCTGAAAAATAGTGACTGCACACACTAGGTGGAGACATACACCATCTCGCTCCAAATGATTCACTAACAGACCAGAGGTGCACAAGTAACACAGAACTGAACCTGGTCCTAAGCGTGAAAAAAAGGTAACGGTAAACAAACTAAAAGATCGTATTTCTTGATTTTGCTTACAAACGGACGGCTTTACCCGTTCACTGAACAAGGTTTATGGAAATTTAGCACCACTTTACCATCTAAAATATTGTTTTAATAATCCTAACTTCTTAGATTTAGGATTTAGGTTGGCCATCTCCTGCCAAGATGGTCCAGCTATGTTGGATTTCAGGTTTGGGTGCAAATAAGAAAATGCCTCCATTCCACTATTTACACTCGGGTGCAAAACATGAGTTGCATCTGCTGTAACAAGATGAGATGATCTTCTGAAAGAGAGTGCCGGAAGTATGTGTGTGCCACGAGCATGTCTTGTGAGCATGTGTTGAGTAAATATGGACATGCAGTTACAGTCTCTGTGGGGCAATTGCTCTGTCGCTAGTTTGGAGTTTAACACGGTTTTAAACTCCAACTCCCTACTCAAACTCAGGTTTAAAACTGTGTTAAACTCTAAACTAGCGACAGAGCAACTGCCCCCCCTATGTTCAGAGAGATATGTTCAGATGTATACATCCCTGAATGTTCTATGAAAATCCATATCTCTTATGTCTTTTCTTTTGAACTGCATGTGAGCGTGGTGAAGAGCAAACTGGGAGGGTCCCATCTGGATTGCATCTGTAGGCCTCTAAGCTGTTCTCTCTATTTGCTGAGCTTTTAGCTTTGTGCATGTAGAGACAGGTAAATGAGACGATTAAATGATGCCCTGGGAGACAGGTACAAAGACACCATGATACAGATAAGAGAGGAAATCAGAGGCGCATTCAAATTCTCAAACATAGGCGAACGTTTGCAAACTGTTTAGAGAAAACATGTTCATCGCGAATGTTGGCCACTGTTTGCCCAATTTGAATGCACCTATAGTGTTTGTGCCACTTCAGTGCTGTTGTGACTAATCAGAAAGGGGTTGACGTGAAAAATGGCAGTAATTTATAAACAGTTAATGCAATAATTTTGTTCAACCCCTCAAAATAAAGTTATTTTTTATTTGTGCAGTCATAAGAGATCTGCTGTTTTTATTGATAAAATCCTAGACACAGTGACATTACAGTACAAACTCTCTACAGTATAATATGAACATATGAATACAAATACCTTATACAGAAACAAATGGTTTAGTCCATATGTTTCCAGGCATAGCATAGACACACAAGTCACACATTTGGGTAATTACAACATGAAACAGTTGGATAAGGTCATAATAAGTTAAAAAATAAATAAATAAATAAAAATAAAGTAACAATCAGCTACAGGGTGAGCATAGCTGGCACGTTTCTGGGCATTTAGCTTGCTCTGCAGTTATACCGCTTGAGGCTTGGGTTGGCCTTATACACAGTAATTACATTCACATTTAGTGAATATATCAATGGCATCAAAAGAACCCCCCGCCCAAACACACAGAGGATCGAGTGGAGTCGTGTAGCATCCTCACACTCCCGCAACAGCACTGAGCCACCTGGCTTGATACTGAGTGTATGAGCCAGTAGTTTTGCAGGAGAAGTATCTAGTGCTCTGTGTTTGGATGTGTGGGATGCCGAGAGAAAAGCAAGGTTGCATCATTTATTCCCATATTGTCAAGAAGCTTAGCACAAATGTACTTCCCACTGCTTTCTACCTCATTCACCTTGGTCTTCTGACTCTCTGGTAACCTCTTCTTTCATGGGGTTCTCAGAGGACTGCCCCTTCAGAAAGAACCATCTTTGTCTCTTTATTTATGTAGAGAATAGCTACACTTACTGTAGAAGGCCAGGTCTATACCGCAATTAACACGTCTTTCATATTCTGTATCTCACTCAATGTCTCCTCTTTCTCTCTATTATCTCTCCCTCTGGCTGATAACCATACACCCTACCTGTCTGTCTGCTCTGGTGCAGCCCCATCTTCTCACCACTCTTGGTGCATTTTGCCCATATAAGGAGAGAGAGAGAGGATGGACTATACCATATTCACTCTAACTGCGGGGGTGACTACGGGAGATGGCAACCGATGGTATATAGGAAGGAGGAAAGCGAGCGCAATGGTACTGATTCTGAGGGTGAGTAATAACACTGAGTGATATAAAAAGAATAAAAATAGCATCAGAGTGGGAGAGAGAGACAGGGAGAGAGAGAGAGAGAGAGATAGAGAGACAAAGAGAGAGAGAGAGAGAGCAGGCTCCTGAAGAGTCCGAGAGAGTGAGAGAAAAGTGGGCACAGAGCAAGACACAGAATCCGTGAGTGAGGGAGACCAGGGGCAGGTGACTGCTGCTTGGTGGGCAGCTCTGTGGGGCGGCGGGTCAAATTTAGCACGGAAGCAGGAATATCACAGCAGGTTATTTTGAGATGCTGCCACGTAGGACCTGAGATGGTGGAGAGAGAGAGAGAGAGAGAGAGAGAGAGAGAGAGACCATCAGAGCAGCAGGTAAAGGCCATATAGCCTTACATAGCCACATACTGTAGCTGCACCCAACTCACTGCAGCCCACACAGCACAGACATACAGTATGTGTGGGACCATGAAAAAGACCTTGTATTTGATAGACCAGTCCTCAAGATGAGCTAGGAGCCTATATTACAAGTAGCCTACTTCATTATCATAAAACGTTGAATACCCACGCACATCCTCAGTTAATTTTGACTGGGTGCAGGATCTTCAAGAGATGTAAGCTATACAAAAAGATAAAGGTATTCGATACTTCATCATGCACTAGTTACAGGGAATGCCTTTTTGGAAATTATGAGTTTAAGTTCCCTTTTTCATTCTTATTGTTAGCCCCTTGTACGATATTTCTTGGCACATTACGCCTACACTGCTGTGGTTCAGTCAGATATGATACAGTAGAAATACAGACGTACAAACTCTCAACAGCAATAACACACGCTACATCACCTGTCAAAACTACTGTACAGTCATCTCTGCCAACCCACATAAACAACTTGATGTGCTACAAACTCAAACTCACACCTTAGGACTCCTCAGCTGCAAGATGCAGCACGCAAGCGAGGCAGGACAATTGACCCAAAAATACGGCCCCCTTAATGTATAATGCAGTGGCTGAGCCTAAACTGCAGGGAAATAATTTCTGTGTATAAATATTTCAGAGTTCTCTTCCATCAACACGGTGCTTGAGAGACATATATCTCCATCGAAGGATCTGGGCAAAGAGTGTGTCACCATTTTTGCAGACAAATACTCATCCAACATTTACATGTATCTCTCTTAACGTTATCACTGCAGGATAGGCGAGCAGAGAATGGCCTCCAGGCCGGATTTCAAGAAGTGAGGGTTCACAAATTTTACAAAGGGGACCCCTTCACTGTAGCCACCTTAAACTCATTCCTTCTATTGCAATATATTCTAAGCATGACCCTAGATCTGGTCATGCATGAAAGATAAGGGTTGGCATGCAGGGATCCAGGATTGGGGTTGGGTTTTGCATTCAGCTCAGGGAGCTCGGTGGCATGGCATACTTCTCCAGCTGTTTTTGATGCCCTCCAGAATCTTTTATGTCCCTTCTCTGGCTGGAGATATACATCCAACTGAGATGGGTGTACATCAAACCAACATAGATAGTGTTGTATTCAATATTGCTTTCCTAAATCCTTTTTTGTTGTAAAAACTGGGAGTGGATGTGATATCAGCCAGAACGTTCTCAGTAGTTTCAGTAAAATGACAAAATAGCATTTCTTCATTTGTTTTTGTTTTTTTTATTGGGTTAGTACATTCATGAGGGTGCTGACGTGAAGAGTATCTTAAAAGAGCAGTGTGATCTTGGCCTTGGAATTATAGCTTTCCATTTTTTGAGTTTTGTCTCTGAATTGTTTGAGGTGGAGGTTTAGACTTTTTGGTTCCAAGGGCCCCTTGTGGGGTGGGGGGGGGGGCATTTGCATCACTTGACGACGTGGACTGACTCAAACATTTCTGTGCGCGGAATGAGTAAGTAAGTAAGTAGAATGATGATGCATCCCACTTCATCATAAACTGGAGGCACATGGCCAATTGTTTGTTAAGCTGCGATATATAATATCCTGGGATTTTTCCTGTTTCCTATGGTTTTTTTTTTTTTTTTTTTTTTTAAGAAAACATGAAAATTGAGTTGTAGGAGTCCACTAACAACAAGTCTCGTGGTCAATCCAAGAACAACCTCTCTCACTCTCTATAACAGTTTTGAGTCTCTGCTGTGATCTTATTGTTTTTTTGCTATAGGCACCATGCTTTGGAGTGTGGGATTGTTTCAATGCGCTGGGTAGTGTCGAAAGGCAGTGACTATGGTGGGGTCACTAGTTCTCCTATTTATTAGGTTGACCAGACATCTCCGGTTCCAGGGGACAGTCCTCGTATAGAAAAACTACACATGTCCCCGTTTTTTTGAAGATTAAACTTCAACAAAACAAAATTTCAACCAGATAGTCAAACTGAAAATGTACACGTTTTTTCCACATTTTTGGGATTATATCTCCGGTTTTGGTCTCGGACTATTTATAAGCCACATTATAACTGTATCTGTATTATAACTGTTATATATTATAATATTAAATATTGTATAACTGCTAGATTGTTGGGTATGGATCATGTAAAGCCCAGACTCCAAACCAGGGCAGTCAAAAGATGTGATGAACAAGTCGTCTCTTTCCTGCTCTCATTTTTCCGACCACCAGACCTTGAGATGCAGAGTGAGCTGGTCTTGTGGGTGATCAGGGTGAGCTAGATCTCTCCAGCAACACACAAAGGAAGTGTACTGCTCTATGCTGCAAACCTGTTATGCATGGCTCATTAACCCTCACAATAACATGACCACAACCAGCTAGAAGCACCGCAAAGTGCTGCGAACCCAGTTTATGTTATGTTGGGAGTCCAGGCACCTACTGAAAAGAATGTCACAGTTGTTTATAAACATGCAGAGACACACACACACACACACACACACACACACACACACACACACTCAAATGACACAGTCACCCACATACTGAAACACTCCAACATGCCCCAGAACACACGCCCACCCCCCACTTTGCGAGCAGACTCTGAAATGTCTGTTGTAACCCAGGGGGAGGGGGCTTTACTGGGTTGCTGGGGGTCTTTGTGTGAGAAGAGAGACAGTGAAAGAGAAAGGGAGGGAGAGGTGGAGGGGGAAAAAACAGCGCGAGAGAAGGAGGTCTGAAGGAAAGGCAGGCAGAGAGAGAGAGAGAGAGAGACAGCAAGAGATTAAAATCACACACAGAACAGAGAGAAGAAAAAGACAACAACCGTTCTATTTCTCATTGCTTATTGTCTCTGAGCCGAGACCATCCAGAGCACACAACAGCACTGAATGAGAGAGCAGTGAGAGAACAAGACATGCAGAGGGCGTGAGACGCTGAAGGAGCTAGCGGCGTGTGTGTGTGTGTGTGTGCGTGCGTGTGTGTGTAGGCAGATCTGTCCACGGGCTGCGAACTGGAATAAAGGAGGCTGTCAGCAGCGTTTTTCTACCCTACAACAGGACTCTTTCCACCCAATTCACCCTTTCTTCACCCTGTGCTCCGTTTGCCTGAAGAGGACAAGGAAGACTGCAGAGATTCTACCGCACAACCAACCGGTAAGAACAACACAGCCTGTGGGTCTGGATGTCATTTGTTTGTGTGTACGTCTGCGCCTCTTTCTTACCTCAATCAGTGCTCCCCTATCTGGTCCTCATTTCCACATCCACGGATGATGGCTAGACCATCTAAGATGTGACACATAAAGAGACCATGCATGCTAACACGTTGATACATAACAGGAGATTCAGATGCAGATTGTACAGAAATGGTCGTGAGATTGTGACCAGCACTGTGGATACGTTATGTGGTGATGGACCTAAAGATTATGTAAATGTACTAATGGTGCCCAATGTCCTCAGTGCAGAAGGGTCTAGCGTGTCGAGGGTGCGCTGGAGTAGTGCAGTGGCTGTGGCAGAGCCGGCAGCTCAAGACTGGTGTACACTACTTAGCTGATAAAAGGACAGAGCCGGGGCTGCATTAAGCTGCGGTGAGCGAGGGAGAGAGGGGGAATGATGCTGAGGCTGAGGAAGAGAGGAAACATGCAGAGAGTGGAGAAAAGGAAGGACGGAGGGATGCAGGGGAAGGGGAAGGGGTGTGCTACTTTCAGTCAGCTGGGGCTTGTCCTCTTTCACTGCAGTGGGCGGTAGTGTAGCGATGTAAAATGTAGCCACATAGACACATACATAGATATACATGGTCATGGATGTCTCTCGGTGTGTGTGTGTGTGTTGTCAGGTAAACCAGAACCCACTTAGACGTTTTTACACCCAATTGCACGAGAATGCTAAATCTAGTGCTAAAATGAGAGCCAGAAGTACTATGTGGCTAAAACACAAAAGATTTCATAACGTCAGTACAGCCTGTGAGTGGTACTGTGTGTTTATGTGTACTGTGTGTTTATGTGTACTGTGTGTCTGTCAAAATATTTCACAGGCAGCACCATTTTACTGCTTCACTGACATTTACAGGCACGTCTAGCATGAAGAAAAATCCATGTAAGGCTAATTACTGAAAAATACTGTGGCGTGTGTGTGTTTATGTGATCCTCACTGTACACACACAGAGCACAGAACAATAGCCTTGTATTTTTACTCAGAAAGACATATAGCGGAGGGACTTGGTGTCACTGGAAAAGGATAGAGGACAGAAGAAGGCAGGAAGAGAGGAGCAAAGAGCACATTCAGATAAAGAGAGACGAGCAGAGACCAGATGAGAAAACAGGGAGGATGTGAAGGAGAAAGGAGAAGAGTCCTCCTCTCACCTCGAACGTCCAATAGAGAAATGTAAAGTCCAAATGATTTGGGTTCTGACAGATATTGATGAGAAAACAATGTGGGCATAAAGAGGTCATGTCATGCACATAGCATCCATACTATATCTCTGTCTGTGAGCATGTGTGTGCATGTGCTTTTGGAAGAACCAATGATAAAAGGAGAATGCTTAATAGACAGAAAATGGTGTATATCTGGACAAAAAGTGTGAGAGTGTGTGTGTGTGTGTGTGTGTGTGTTTTGTGGTGTAATGGATTTATGGTAAACATGGCACTCGATAAAATATGAGAGTAGATTATATACAGTACAACTATACCCATATGTTTCAGCATTTCAAATACACTATAATTTTAATGGAGACTAAATGAATGCATGATTGCTTGAGGACAGATAGGGATGTTGACCTTTACTGTCCATCTTTATGATCCACTATAGAGACATGAGATGTTGCATTACAAAGCAAAGCTCTTCATATGTGATGATAATACACAGCCACATCAGACTCAATTATGTTCTAATCCATTTCAAAAGCTTTGAAAACCACAAGAGTATGCTTACAAAAGAAAGAATTTACAGAAAGATTTGCATTTGTTTGGCAATCTTTGACATAGGTCTACGGGTGCGCTTGCATCTCACCTACACAAGCAGATGAGGCAGAAAATGTATTTACTCGTCTGTTGCTAGGACACTCCCTTTGAATATTTTGTAGAAGTCTCCTGATTGGTTGGTGCCGATGATGCAAGTTTCTCACCCCAGATCTTTCCATTTCGTCCATAGAAACATGCTCATCTGTATTCCTCCTTCTCAACGTTTCACTTTTTCCCATCTCTCTCGTATTCAACCTAAACACTATGCATACATACATTCATCTCTCTCTAGTGTCTTTATTTATGATTCCTTCGACATTTTGCCTTGGCAGTGAAATACACACACACACATACACGTCGCTGGCCACATTTATAGAAAGCTGAGGCTGAGCTCGCTATTCACAAAGCTTTGTGGAGCATATCAGCTTGTATGAACAGTCCAAAGTCAGGTTGTATGTATTTGTCTGGGTCTATATGGGTCTCTACTGTAGCTGGTCTATATGCAGTAGTCCATATGTATTCATGGTATGCAGCCAAAGTGTGTATGTTGCCAGGGTGTAATATTTATTGGGTGCCTCAAAGCCTCTTTGTTTTGGTTGGTGGGTAAGTGCACTTAGTGTGATAAACATTATGTCTGACTGAGTGGTAGGAGCAAATGGAAAGGGTTGATAAAGACTACTGGAGTCTTTGTAGGGATAGGGGTTGATGGGGGGGGGGGGGATTAATGGTGGTCGAGGAGAACAAGAAGAAATGGTGTGAACTAAGCATCACTGGTATATTGTTTGGTTCTACCTCATACTTATACAGAATATTAGACTAAACAAAATTGAACAGAATAATAACACTAACCATCAGTGTATATGTAAATCACAATTCCACCAACAACCACAAAGGTAAACAGAGTCTTTTTGAAGACCCCTAGATCCCTATCCCTATAATAGCCTCCTGAGACCCTGCGTCCTCATATGAGGACATTACATTTAGGCTCTGCTTTACCTTGTGCTTACTTTTTCTGAATAAAAACCTGTTGTCCTCATATGTGGACACTTCATTTTACCCTCTAGTGTTATCAGACACACAATACAATGTTTTGGGGAAAAGCAATATTGCGTCGATATCCACCTCCACGCTTTACCAGCATACGCGTGAGAACTATCGTCATGGTAACGTGCCAGTGAACGTTATGACATTTATTTTTTTTTGTATATGTTTGTGAACAGTTGTAGTATGATATGGCATCAAGTTTCCCCCATTTCGATCATTGCAAACAGACCAGGACGTGTTTAACTTTCATGTCCTCATACGAGGACATCGGGACTGAAATGTACACTTAATTTCATTTTTAGGCTACATATTATATTGAAAATTGTCGTACATTGGCCATATCAAACTACTGTAAAGCAATAATGGAAGTCAAAGTGTGGACATAGACATAATAGAATAGCCTGAATAAATAAATCCATTGAAGGAATTACAAAAATAAATAAATAAACAAATAAGAAACAAATAGAGCAGAACTGTTTCGCAACAGGGAAATCATTCCACCAATGAGGGATAACAGAAGAAAAGATTCTTGACGGTGACTTCTGAGATGAAAGGCTGACATAGCAGATGCTCATCAGAGAACAGCAGTGGGTGAAGGAGGACATAGAGCTGGATCATGGAATTTTGATAGCAAGGTGCAGAATCAGTGTTCTACAGGTCAGAGTGAGAGATCTGAATTAAATGCTGGCTGCTTTATATCCACCTCATTCCTGAGACCTATTTACAAGTATTTCTTATTACAGTTAATATTATCAGGACATGCTGACTGATCTCCCAGACCATGCATACTACTAAATCCTTTTGTTCTCTACAGAGGAGATTCAGGACTTTTGATTGATAACAAATGAAAGGGGATGGAGTTTTGGGAACTTCCTCTTTTTTTCTTAAAATATCCAGGCAGAGAAAGAGGAAGTTGCCAAAGCTCCACATTTGATATCAATGAAAAGTCCTAATTGTCCACCGTAGAGAACAAAAGCAGCTCAGTAGTATGCATGGTGTGGGAGTGTGGGAGGTGTGTCGAGAGGACAAAACTGAACTTCTGGCAGTCAGGAGGTATTGTTGTGGTAAAATATATGACCTTGATATGGCAAAGGATAGGCCAACTTCAATACTCTTAAACTTATGGTAATTGAATAATATGACCATGTGAAAGACAGGTTGATAGGACTGTCTTCTAGGATTCAGTTTCTGTCTGATAGAGATTTGAAATGCCGCTAAATTAAGCTTCATCATTAGCCTGCTACAGAGCAGAGCTAGTTATAACACAAATGATCACCGATAGGGGATCCCTGTAAGCCACTGGAACTGAACTCTGTTTTAAATGACCAAGACTTACCGAGCACAAATATATTAATTCAGTTTTAAAGAAAAAAGTCCATATGATTCAGTAATGAAATGATCAGTACATGTACTGTACATCCTTTGTCACCACATAATGCCTAAAATTATCTCAATATAGGGCACAGTTTGTAAAATACCAGATTTCTCCTTTAAGGATGCTATGTGGGTACATTTTAACATTAACATTTTTAAATGATCTTGAAATAGTATCATAATGTGAAGGGGAAAAGCATTTTGTTATAATGTCAAAACATCTATGCTCTCATGGAAGAAGGCTGTCACATCAGTGTGTGCTTAGCTACAGTACGCCCAGCAACACGTGTACAAGGCAACGAGAAGGGGCCCCAGCACTGAGCCTTGCGGCACCCATGTGGCAGAGCAGTGAGATGCAGACGTTTGTCCTAGCCTTGACATATTGGACTTGTTCACATATGCTTTTAAAATACAGTTTGGGTGATCTGATCACATTGTGGTTGACACATGTATTGTGTGGACAGTCATAAACGTTGCTGAGCACGTTTAGATTTTGCTATTGCTAATGTGACATTCATAAGAACTCCCATTGTCTGGGACACATCATCAAGGCATTAGTGTTTACAAAAGATATGTGATGGAATGTGTCTTGGACCACTTCGCGTCACAATGTGTCTTGGTGATTGTTTCCAAACAAATGTAAATGGGGTCATTGAACGATTGCCCAGTGAGGTGGGATAAAAACCAAGCTAATGGCCATGTTTGAGACTATGGATTGTAGGATGTGTTGGATGACTGTGTCAAAAGCAACAGAAGTCATGCAAGATGTGTACCGAGGACCAAGCTGCTGTTCTAGTTGATTTTAAGGCTTATGTCACAGACACTTTGATTCTAAGATGGTACGTTTCCACCAGTGAGCCTATATTGAAAAAGTCATTTTGAAGTCAATCATTATTTTGCCACAATACCTAATACAACAATTGAATTATTACGTTTTTTCTCATGCATTCTAAACAGATTCAGTGGAGATTAAACACCACACATACATTAAGAGCCAATAATATTTGTAAAAGTTTTGTAGTTTCTTGGCAGAAGCAACTCGATTTTGATTTCAAATACCCAGGTATTTCATGTTCATCATGTCATGCACCCACATGAGGTTCATAGCCCTCTTCATTGCTGCCAAAAAGCTTAAAGGTGCAGTCAGCAATCATACATGACATCAACCCCATAACCTTTTCTGTCACATTCAATGAACATCTCCACATGATCCGCTAGCTGCCTATTCTGTGAATACACTGTAATAAAAACCCTGGTCTCTGAAGGCAGCCCAGGCTCTGAAAACGGGAAGCATACAGTAGGCTAGGCTACAAATTGATGAGAGCATGTCCCCCCCCCAAACACAAAACACTGTATGGAATTTATCTGGAAATACTAAGGGAGGGGATAAACTACCTTTCTGGTGTGTTTTGTCCGGTCCTTGATCAAAATATAGTGTCGTTCTGGACAAAAGCATCTGCTAAGAAATTTGAAGACATAAACAAGCTTGATATCATGCGCAGTCGTTGACCGCATCATGAATTTTCATTTGACCATAGATCACAGATCCAGTCAAAGTCCTTCAAGCATAACAAACTCCAGGCAGTTTCAGTAGCCATGTTTACATGGACAAGGCTATTCCGGAATAAATCGGAATAAAAATTGTCATATAAACATTTTAATAGGAATTGAAATTCCTGATCTGTTCAGAATTGTAATCATAACGAAAGAGGCGGTGTAGTCCGCTCCTTTTCCAAATGAACAACTATGTATATGGTAATTCGGACTGACTGCAGTGTATCTTCCCAAGGAGAGGTAGGCAACAACGGCTTTTCCGATCAGAGATTCTAAAGCGCTTGAGAGCACCTGATCGGAATAGAATGTAGGCCTACCCCATGTTGAAAAAGAAATCAATCGGAATGACAAAAACTGTCCATATAATTGTGGCTGCTGTGGTTAAAGGAACTCTTCACCATTTTTTCATATTAAATACGTTATTCGCTTAATAAAACAAACAAATAAATAAAACAAATAAAACGTGGTGCATTTCTAAGCAGGTAAAAGGGATAACTATATTGTATGGCAGAATAATATTGGGAGCACTTAGACTCTGCGAAGTAATATCCTCACTCCAATGTGAAACTGAAAGTGCAAAAGTGAGGATATTACTGCGCCACACAATATTATCCCTCTTACCTGCTTAGAAATGCACCACGTTTTATTTTGTCTCACCATACTTGGTCGTGTGACTACTCGTGTAACTGTATTTTAATAGGGAAAACATGGAGGTGTTTGGTTGCTTCTAACTTCATCTCTGTTTGGATCCTAATGAATGCATTGGGCTAGCTAAGTGCTATCAAAGGTGCACCGCGCGCCAGAGCCAGCGAGTGCACGCATTGAAACGTGAGAGGTATGTATCAACTCGTGTTAATTAGGGGAATAACGTAGTTTAATATGAAAAAACGGTGAAGTGTTCCTTTAAATGACAAAGGATTTACATAATCTGTCAGCATGGAGGTTGCATCTGATGCTAGCAATTGGAGAGTAGAGAAAGAAAATTGATGATATTTTCTTTCTCTTCAAAAGTGATTAATAGAGGATATACCATTCGACCGTTCTGACCATGTGTGTGAGGTCAAATACGGGATCAGCCCAGGGAAGTTTTTCTAGTTTTTATGTGTATTCTATGTTGAAGAATGACTAGCAGGGGCTCTTTGCCTCCTCTTGGGCAGCTTGCATCTGCTCAACTCGTGTTCTCACTTCTCCTTAGACTTAGGACACACACAGAACACACACACACACACACACACACACACACACACACACACACACACACACACACACACACACACACACACACACACACACACACACACACACACACACACACACACACACACACACACATTAGCCTGGGTATGTTATCAAGTGGTAGACATGGCATAATGCCCCATTTTTGCCTATTAATGACCAGCATTAATATGTCTCAAATTTCACTATTTAGCAAAATCTTTGACAGGAGAACTTTTGTTTGGCACTGCTACTTAGGTTGCATACCTTGTTTTTCTAGCTCAGTGTGAAACTGTGGCAGTTACAGCGCTACACTCTGGGGGCATGTACATGGGAGCTCACAGACGTACCTCCAGAGCACTGTAGCTGCCTGGCTGCGTTAGCGGCTGACTGTATGTTCTGTTAATCGCTTTGGATAGAGGCGTCTGGTAAATAAATATTTAATTGGTCCATCTTATTTTAGGTCTCTTTCCCTTCAAATAGTGTCCAGCTCTTTCTGTATTTTGTCATTATAAGTTGATGCATCGAAGTGAATTATGGTTGGAAATGATTCATGTACAGGCATCTTTCCTCTTGTTTCTCTTCGTTCAGGTGGGAAGTGCTGATGCAGTGAGGGGCGAGAGGACACAGGCCCCAGGTTGATGCAGTAAAGTGCACTTTAAAAAAAAAGAAACTTTGAAGAAAAGGTAAGACCTAATAATAGGTGCACCTCCCGTTTCTCCATTGATACACTAACTATGGCCCAATCCCATTTCTCCATTCACCCTACCCCTCTGCTTTGCTCATTCATGTTTAGAGGTACTGTAGGGGTGTTCGATTAGACGGGAATAGTGAAGTGTTAGGGCTAAACAATGTGAATTGTGAGGCTTTGAAATGATTCAGCAGCAACATTTCTGCTGACATCAATGCAGGGTAGAAACAGCAACGGGCAGGACTAGCCTACATTAGCCTACAAATACCCCTTATACTGGCAAAGAGAAGAAGCAGAGGAAGGGGTAAAAGTGAGAAATGGGAGCAGGCCTAACACTGCAGAGAGAGAGAGAGAGGGAGAGAGAGAGAATATGTAGTAGTCCTTGGCTTTGTTACAAAACTGCGTTGGTGTCCATGGCCACATGATGTAGATCAAACATAGTGCATGCTGTTAGAGGTGATGCCAGGTCCTAATCTCAGGACAGTATCTCTCTTCTGAACTTGAACCAGATTACTCCCTCACACACACATAAACACATGCACACAGCTTCATTCTGGCTGTTTGCAAGATTCCTGGTTCGACCAGAATACAATTATCTTTCTATTTTTCTTTATATGAACGTGGCAAATGAATGAGAACTCATTGCCATAAGGCAGGAGGGCTACAATACAGGTCATGAACAGTAGGTCCCACAAGCACCAGGGAATAAACCATAGTATTTCTTCTGTTGTTCATCAACATAGGTTATGTCAATTTTAGCCTGTAAAGTTTAAAGTATACCCCAGTAGACATGGTGATCATGTGCATGACAGAAATGTTATCATCAGATTGCACGTTGAGCTGGATCGATCTATGCTATTTCTTAAATTAAGCTACAGTATCTGCTATCTGAGAATAAAATTAAGGCAGATCCATTGATGAAATGAGGCACAACTAAATATACCACATAGCATGATATGACCATGTTACCACCTGCTAAGTGAAGAAAATAATGTACAAAAAAGTACACTCATGTGTCGCTGCTGGTCATTTGGCCCTAACCCACCTCCCAACTAAAAAATAAATAAATAAATTCTGAAGAAATACTTGATGCTTTTTAACTGATTTACAAATGGTTCACTGCCCCTTTAGGAGCATTGTGTCTACACAGTTCTCATAATGATCTTTTGCTAGTTTCTAAACTCTAGCATTGTTTGTGCGACATTTATAGCACAGTATTAACAATGATCTGCATAATATTAAGTTGGTAAAAACAACCATTGCTTTGGAAATAGAAGCATGCAATGACATGATGCTGACTAGACCATCTCTGCTTGCAATTAAAAGTGAATTATGATCCTAGTAGCCACTTACTGTAGCTGAGAGGAATCCATTTCAATCTGCATACCATGTGCTTCATGCAAATGCGTAGTTTAAGGGAAACTAATTATTGAAGACTTCAAGGCTGACTAATTCCATTACACAACGACAAAGACCACTCTTGATATTCTTGTCCATTTTCCAAATCACAGTGAGAGCAGTCTATATCAAAATGTCCTCTCACAGTTTATGAATGGTCAGTTGAAACCGGATAACTCCGCAATCTTCTCTAGCCTCGTCTTTGTTGCCTTTATGGCTTCCTTTTAAACGTTTCTTATATTAAAAAGGAGATATCAACAAGCCAGGTAGAACCTGCCACTCTCTCTCTCTCCCTCTTGTGCGCACTCAGATGTGTTCCCAAATAGAAGAGTAGTATAACGGTCAAGTTAAATCTGCTGCATGGAGGCTGAGAGAGGACCCCAGTAGCATGTAACATGCTGTTGTGCAAAGAGTTTGATTCCAAAACGCTATATAGGCCTACACGTTTTTAAAAATCAAATCCCAGTTGTGTTATTTTGATTGAGTAAAGATAAATCAAATAACAATATCCAAAAACATTTCTAGAGAAATTACTGGGGATTTTTTTTTACATTTATTTTTTTAATATTTATGAAAATTCATCAAAATGGTGGATATAGCGTTTTGGAACCAAACTCTTATTGTAAACATTCTCTAAGAAGAGTCAAAAGCAGTTTGCAGTAAAGTTGCTTTTATTTATTGGCTAAACTGTGGTGCCCTCTGTCCCCTGGTGTCCTATGCACCGGATGCACATGGTGGTAGCGGAGGCCCTGATTATACTTCCCAAATCTTTTCCATCCCCTAAACCTGCGACTCTTTGTAATCTCCAAATAATATAATACAAAAAAAGATGGTGTCACAATATGTCAAATCTCATGTTGTCGTCACTAGTCTAAAAACAGAAACTGGTGGGTAAAATAGTTCTTAAAATGGAGGATATGGGTATTTTTTTAAGGGTATTTTTGAGGAAGCAGGAGACAAAAACATGCAATCACATGCATGCACCCAAGTGCGCACGCACACACACACACACACACACAATCTTGCTCTCAGATAAAGGAAACTGAACTGAAACTGGTGCCTGTCGAAGCTGGTTTACCGAAAATTGAACCTACACACACACACATACACACACACACACACACCCATCCCCCATATACACACAAACACACTCATTACTAATACACAGCAGCACACACAAACACACCACATCCTTTTAAAATATAGTCTTGAAAAGAGAAGTGTTTTAGAACGGAGTCAAAATTAACCTCGGAGAAGTCTAATGCGGCATAAGATACTAGCCTAGATCTCTGGATTCAAACTGTCATCAATGAAAAAGGAATTTGAGAACATTTGAGACTACAATAAAGAACACGCAGAAAAAAGAAGAGAAGGGTAAGAATCAGAGAGAAGGGGAGAGCACCATAGAGATCTGTGTTGGGTACATTTGAGCTGTTTTTTCATTGGGATTGGGTCCAGTGAACAGGGTAATTAGCTGTGGTGTGTTGAGTTGAGATGTTTGAAGAAGACAGTGACGTTTCAGCAGAACTGATATTTGTTGACTGATCTTAACAAATTTGTTTTTTGCTGAAAATACTTACCATTCGCAAGATGATGGAATACTTACATATTATTCAATCTATTGTGATTGGGATTAATGATCCTAATGTATTACCAGAGACATGTAGCTGTTGTGTATGAAAGAGTTAATGTTATTGGTATCTGGTGTGTATTTAATAGCAGTGTATTGTCTTAAAGACATGACTCCTGCCTATGTCTGGATTGTTCGGTTTCACTGCAACTGTGCAGTATCTCAATAAGGAGGGAATAACTGCATATACAGTATGTGTGAGAAAATCACTGTAAGGTTTGGATGTCCAAGAATTGAATAAACGCTAAGATGGTTTAAGATGTTTAATCAGAGCAGCATGGCACATCTCTCCATCCTCAAGCAGGTCACAAGAACATATGAACTGCAGTACTTCCTGTCTAATTACTAGAGTCAGAATACTCACAGCACCACCTAGTGGTATAATGTGGGATCTACATAGTAAGTGAACACAACATCCCCCCTTTACTTAAAAGATATTTTCTTCCCCTCACAGGACAGTATGAAGAAGCATACATACTTTAGCTATAATGTCCCAAGGCCTAAGGCAGAATCAAAATGTAACTTAACATGACATTTTTAATAACTTGAGCAAAACCTTTTATCACTAAGCTACTATACATGTTCCAACCAAGTATTTAAAGAGTGACAATAGACAATTACTATGTTTGTAAAACAATTTCCTGTAATCAAGTATCACAGTCCAAACATGTAATGTTGATTCCTTAAGTTGCATAGTCTTTGAGCCAATCTGGTGGCTTATGCACTCTTGCTGGATGGTCTCTTGCCTCTGGATCATTTCCCAGTTCACCCGCATCGTCGGGACCAGTCTTTGGCTGATCTAGAGGCTCTGGTAGATTGATGGGAACAGAAGCCAGATGGGAAGCATGCCAGGTTTTCCCATCATCCAATATGTAGGTGCTAGGACCAACTTGTCTCTTGATCCCGATGGGTGCAGAGAATTTCTGATGTCCCTTTGGAACATGCACTGGTTTCCGTACTCGCACTCTATCCCCTTCTTTGAATGAAGGAGTGCGAGCTCCCCGTCTGGAATCACAGTATTTTTTCATGCGAGACTGGCGAAGGGAGACTCTGCAACGCACATCATCGTCATGAGCTGTCTCTGCTGGAGGAGCAAGAACATTGAGCTTCGTTCTCATCTTCCGGCCATGCAGAAGTTCAAATGGCGATGCATTGGTCATGGCATGAGGTGTGGAACGGTATGCCTGAAGGAACTCCATAGTTGCAGGTTTCCACGGTTTATGCTGGAGGATTGCAGTTTGGATACAGCCTTTAAAGACTCTATTGAATCTCTCTACAGCCCCGTTGGAGGACGGATGGTATACAGATGAATGGATAAGGTTGATACCCCGGTCTTTCAGGAAAGCAGAGAAAGCAGCAGCAGTGAACTGTGGCCCATTATCTGTGACCACAGATTCAGGGTTTCCGTAGCGGCTAAAGAGACTAGTAAGAAATCCAAGCACTGTCTCAGTCGTCACAGATGCTGCAAAAGCGACTTCTGGCCACTTTGAATAGTAGTCAGTGAGGGTAATTGCAAACCTGCAGTCCCAAGTTGCTGTTTCAAACGGTCCAACAATATCTATTCCCAGCTTACTCCATGGGCCCTCAGGTAAGGGTATAGGCTGCAATGGTGCCTCACAGACTCTTGCTGACTTGTCTGACCTTTGACATAGCGCACAGGCAGAGATCTCTGAGCGAACCAGTGTGTCCATGCCTGGGAACCAGTAAAGCTCGCGCAGTCTCTGTTTTGTCCGCACAATGCCTTGATGGCCTTCATGTGCCAGGGCAATAAGCGTGCTGCGCAAGGACACAGGCACAACTAGGCGTGACCCTCGAAACACCAAGTTGTCCTTCACACTCAGTTCCTGCCTGATCTTGAAATACGGCTGAAGCACTGGGTTCACAGTCTTCACAGAAGGAGGCCACTTCTGACTAATTTGCTGACGCAGATGAGCAATTTCGGAGCAGGAAGAAGATGCGTCTTCAAATTCACCGGCAGTCACTGAGATAGGGGCCATGGACAACAAGGCCACTAGCTCAGGTTCCATGTCTGCGGTAAGAGGGGAGGCAGCAGGCAGTGGTAAGCGGGAGAGGCAATCAGCAGTATGGTTCAATGTTCCGGCACGGTATACGACATCGTATGTGAAACAGAGGAGACGAGCAGACCAACGTGCAATACGCATCCCTGCTCGATCAGCCCCTTTTGTAGAGAGGAGAGTTGTAAGGGCCTGATGGTCGGTGCGAAGAGTGAACCTACGGCCCCACAGATATGTCCTCCATTTCTCCACAGCCCAGACGCAGGCGAGAGCTTCCTTCTCCACTGTCGAGTATTTCCTCTCGGCCGGCGTCAATGTCCTTGATGCGAACGCCACTGTGCGTTCCATGTGGTCTGGATGCAGCTGTGTGAACACGGCACCCAGGCCATAATCTGATGCATCTGTTGAAATTATTGTCGGAAACTCTGGGTTGAATAAGGCCAATGCAGGGCTGTCAATTAATAGCTGTTTCACTGCCAGGAAGCACTTCTGAGCCTCATCAGTCCATTCAAATATGGTGTCTTGACGCAGGCAGGTGCGGAGCGGCTCTACAACGGTGGCGTAGTTTGGTATGAATTTCCCATACCAAGACAGCATGCCTAGGAAAGAGCGAAGGCTGGCAGCGTCTTTGGGAGGAGGGGCCTGTGTGATTGCTTGCAAATGCTCTGTGTCAGGTTTAATTCCATTAGTAGTCACCAGGTGTCCCAAGAACTTCAGACTAGATTGGCGAAAGTGACATTTCTTTTCATTAAGCTGTAAACCTGCCTTTTTTAGTCTTTGCAATACAGTTTCAAGAGCAATGTCATGCTCTTGTGCTGTGTGCCCGTAGCAAATAATGTCATCAAGGTAGTTCTGTACATTTGACACGCCTCTCAGCACTGTGGCCATTAGCTTTTGGAACGCAGCTGGAGCTGATGCAAGGCCGTAGGGGACCCTGCAAAACCGGAACAGTCCTTCATGTGTGATGAAGGCTGTCAAATCCCGACTTTCAGGATGAAGTGGTACTTGATGATATGCACTTTCCAGATCTATGGTTGAAAACAAAGTAGCTCCTGTCAGTGTGGCGAGCAGTTCCTCCATGTGAGGAAGAGGGTGACTGTCTATGATGATCGCTTTATTGGGCTCGCGAAGGTCTACACACATTCGAATTCCTCCCGTCTTCTTCTGTGTGACCACTATTGGCGAGACCCAAGGAGAAGAGTCAATGCGCTCAATCACACCAGCTGAGAGGAGACGGTTCAGCTCTTCTGACACGGCAGCTCTCACTGAGAAAGGAAGGCGTCTCAGCTTTTGACGCACAGGAACGGCAGTTGATGAAATCTTCACCTGATGCATAAAGCCTATAGCACATCCTATAGTTGAGACTGGACGTATGGTCAGATGACCCACTGACACTGTGGATGGTGGGGAAGAGAGTGATGTAGATGGTGGGTACACTGTATTGCCCTCAATGCGCAGGTGGAGAGCAGATATTAGATCCATGCCCATCAGTGCAGTTCCTGAGTCCACGACATAGAAGTTGGCTGGACCTTTAACACCATCCATATGAACGGTTGCTTGCAGACAGCCCAACACGTTGATAGGTGTTCGTGAATATGTCACCAGACGAACAGAAGACTGTTGAAGAGGAACTTCCTTGAAATGTTCATCATAGATACATCTGGGCAAGACTGAAACTGAAGCACCAGTGTCCACTGTTAATTTCACGGTCTTCACAGTTTGTGCAGCATGAATGTCCACTGTACATTGAATCTTGTCAGGAGTATCTGTTCCTTCCACAAGCAGAAGCGTATATTCAGGCACTTCAACCTCTTTCACTGACTGAGTCTGCATAGACTGGCAAACACGTGCAAAGTGTCCTTTTTTATTACAATTCCTGCAGGTTGCTTTTGCTGCTTGGCAGTCACGTGAATTGGCAAGGTGTCTATCTGAACCACAGCGGAAGCAGGTACGTGCAGAGGAAGCTGAGGTAGGTTTTGAAACTGGTCTTGCAGTAGAATCTTGGCGCCACTTTGTAGTGGTGCCCTTGTGTTGTGGTCTTCGTCTGTGCTCTACACTTTTGGTCTGGACCACTTGTACAGGTAAGTGCTGGTCACCTGTGATAGCTTTAGCTTGCTGGGTTGCTGATTCAACTTGAGTGGCTATAGTAATGGCTTCAATTAATGTGAGTTTCTCTTTCAGTAACAGTCTCTCTCTAATACGAGGATTAGCCACATGCTCAACAAGCTGATCTCGAATCATATCATCTCCATTTGGGAATTCACATGTTGCAGCAAGGTGTCTTAATGCAGCAATGTATTGCACTATTGTTTCCTGGGCTCCTTGAACTCTTTTTCTGAAAGCGTGGCGCTCTGCAACCACATTAATAGCAGGAGTGAAATGATTCCTTAGTGCAGTAATGGCAGTTGCTAAATCATCTCCAGAGTCTGGTAAAGTTTGAAAAATTCTCTGGCCTTCTGAGCCCAAGCAATGCAGTAATAATGCTCTTTTTCTAGCCTCTGGCCACGATTGTCCAGTTGCATTTATCACTAGAAGATAATTCTCAAACATCCTCACCCATGACTTGAAAGGAATTGCCGGCTCTCCCGGGCATGGCAGAAAAAGATCTGGAAATGGAGTATTCAAAGCCATCCTCACTTAAAATTGCTCACTGGGTTGCCTCGTCGCCAATTTGTAAGGTTTGGATGTCCAAGAATTGAATAAACGCTAAGATGGTTTAAGATGTTTAATCAGAGCAGCATGGCACATCTCTCCATCCTCAAGCAGGTCACAAGAACATATGAACTGCAGTACTTCCTGTCTAATTACTAGAGTCAGAATACTCACAGCACCACCTAGTGGTATAATGTGGGATCTACATAGTAAGTGAACACAACAATCACTTTTTAATATGAATCCATGTGTCATTTGAAATTGTGTATTGCTTTATTTATTTCTTAAAACAAAGGCAAAATCCAACGGGCTCTTGAGTAGTATGTTGTTAATGTTGCTAAGCCAAATTCCAGATCATTGCAATGACAGATATGGCCAAACAGGCACAGTAGGCCTACAGGTTAATTCACCACCAAGAATTATTAAAACACTTTTACCAACCACTAGCCTATTTTGACAGCTCATTTAAAACTCTAAGTGACTAACCTCGGAAACAATTCCAACAGATGGTTGAAAAATGGTTGATTTAGCTACAAAGGAACTAGCACCTTGTATCTCCGCTAGTCTTGTGCTTGTTTGCCAACCTCACTTCTGCTGCAGTTCTGTGTACTCTATTTTCCTCATTTCCGCTAGGCCTCTGATGGTCTTCTGCAGGGCATACGCTGCTGGCTTGTAGTGCGACATTGCGCTCGGAATAATCCCTGCATTGTGAGCAGTTGTTGTAGGCTACATGCTGTTAAAGCCATTCATACTGCTAAGGTTTCTGGTTCGAAAAAAAAAAATCTTTCAGAATGATAATATCAGTTAGCATGAATGAGAATGCATTAGTTAGTATATCACACTCACTGAAACCATGAGTGAGCATACTGGTCACCTCTGCAACATGGCTAAATTCAGCTTGCACCCATCACCACATTTGCATGGGCTATCCCTTACAGATGGATAATTTGTGGCTTTCTCTCTGACAATGCTACCTCCAGTTCATTGTATTGTTTGGGTCTTTTCTGCCTGTTAAGATGTATGCTTGTAGCCAGAGCCTATAGTTTAGCTTCAGACACTCTCTCTCTCTCTCTCTCTCTGTCCATCACAAACATACACATCCAAACACAAAGACAAAGAGAGAGAAGTATACAGCTGTACTGTGTATGTCTTGTCTTCCTGTTCAGGTGTTCTGGCCATGGGGAACCTCATTAAGGTCCTTGGCAAGGATTTAGAGAACTGTCCACACTTTTTCCTGGACTTTGAAAGTAAGTCTTTGCTTGGGGTGTGGCTTGTACTCTTGTGTGTTGCGCTGTTTATGTGTGTCGTGTGTGTGATTGTGGGTGTGATCAGACAGGCGGCAGTTTGTAGAGTGTGAAAAATGAAGTGCATCATGCAGTCTATTTTTGTTGACAGTGACGTGACTGTTGAAAGAAAAAAAGTGAATGTTTCTCACTAGAAATGTTTGAAAAGTTTTATTTTAATTTTAATGGCAAACATTTAAAAAATGATGCATTTTCTACTGAGAATGAAAGGGACATTCACTCATTTCTAGTAACTAATTTCTAATAAAAACATGAATGATGTTGGACACTTTTCCACTCAAAGTTGAACCTTTTTTTTTCAATTCGAGGCACTCAGGGTGCATCTGAAAAAAAAAACGCAAGGCACAACAGGCGCACAATTCACAAGGTGGCCATCATGCATTAACAACATGCAAAATGATCACACACAAAAAAAACATCAGAAAAAAGACACAGCAAAAACAGCACGCTGTCTGATCACGCTCTTTGTGTGTTTGATGCATATTGGGAGAGTTGTTGAGTGGTGAAACGCTTATGTTAAGGGTGTTATTCGTTGTATTCAGATTGTCTGATGGATGTTGAATGCTTCTGTTTTTTTCTGGGCAATCTCCGCATGCCGTGGTGTCTTTACAGTGTCAACAAATCATCAAATTGAGATGAGAAAGCACGAGGAGACTGCGATTGAGACTGTGCTGTGTAGCAGATTTTATGAACGTTTTAGAGAGAAGCTGGTCTCTGACATGTTCAGTCTGTTTCAGCGGGAGGCAAACAGTTGGAGAAGAGACCACTGTTGCTAAACCCATCACCCGAAGGAAGCCTGCACTGTTGTTCCCCAACTTTCCTTCATCCAACACACACACACTCACACTTATATTCCATCACCAAGACATGGAGGCTTTTCTTTGAAAAAAGCCTCCACTCTTAGCCTTTACACACACACGCCCTCTTGGTCCCAGATCCAAAGCACATTACAACCCCTCACCCAAACCCTCTTCGATCTCTGTGTTCCAGGGGAGTGATGGGAAACCTCATGAAGGTGCTGGCTTGTGCTGAGAATGAGCATGGTCCCATAGTTTTCCTTGACTTTGAACGTGAGATATCATCATCTTGTTTTTTTGTTGCTTTACACTCCACATTCTATTATTTGACTCTCATTCCTTCACTTTGCCCATGTCTTTTTGTGCATCATATTATGTCCTGGCATTCTGGTGACAATAAGACAATTGCTTTATATATTACAATTATAGATCTAATCTCAGTAATGCTTTGATACATCTAAAAATCACTAAGCAGTGAATACCTACAATTAGATGTCAAAAATGGACACCCCGGCTACACCAGGTCTGTAATTGAAGCACTCCGTTCATGTTACAAATAGTTTTAGAAGACTGATCTCATTGTTTTTTTGTTAAATGTATGAGCCGATGTCAAGAACTGCTGTAGCCAGTTCCATTGCAGTGAAAGCTAACGGTGTCAGCAGACGCTCCACGAATGGAATGCTTCAGTTACTGTACCTGCCCACTGCCTCCCTAAGAATGCCAGGCCATGTTTTGCTTTTTGCTGTCAAATGATGAAATGGATCAACACATGGGCCTCTAGTTTGAGTGCAAAAACTGTGAGCAGAAACTAAAGACTCATGCATTGCATTGCACACTGTTGTGCAAAAACTAAATGTTGAAGACAAATGCCAAGCAATGCCTTTAAACTGAATGTAAAACATAAGCTTCAGTAGACTTGCAATTACTGTACATTGTATTACATTTTGCTGACGCTTTTTAACCAAAGCGACTTACAGCATAGTAAAACATTTAAGCTTTTAAGAGCATTTCTAACAACAAATTAAAACCACAATAAGTGCATCAATGAGTGTAATAAGTGCATCAATTAATTAATTGCCAGAGTTTGCCACAATTTGTCCGGGTGGAACAGGTCATTTAGTTTCAGCCACCAAACAAGGTCCCATGGAGTTATGTTTTCCATTAACTGTACCACCCTTTTGTGTACCCTCTGTATCAATCCCTGTGTCTATTTTCTATAGTGTGTGTTGTATGTTTTAACCCTTAACTTTAGTGCAACTTTTCTCTTAACAGATTCCTTCTAATTACACTTTTGTCCCACAGCACTTTTCTTCCCTTTGTACATAGACATTTCAGCTTGAATAACGTCAGCAATGCTAGGCAGCCTCAGAGCCTCATAGTCAAGTAATGACCCACATAAAGTTTTCCGAAATGTTGTTAGTTCTGTAATACCCACACACGTTGTAGTTCAGTGTGATATCAAAATTATATAGTACAGTATGTTGAACTTCAAGATCAGTCTTTCTAATTGTTCACTGAACATCACATTATACAAACACAAATCCTAACCCTATAACTCAACCTTAATAGAAATATTTCAACAGTTTGTATATGATCTCAGCATCTGTAGATGTCTATAGGGACACAGAGAATAGTCTATAAGGGACCGTTTAAATGAAGTGTAACCAAAATGTCTTCAATTCATTCAATTAAGAATGGATTAAGTAGAAAAAGAGTATTTTTAGAACTTCAGTTGAATGTCGATTGGACTTTGGCAAGACAAGAGGAGGGTTATATCTCAGCTGCAAAATATCAATCCTCTTGTCTCAGCCCAAGTTCAATTTAAATTAAGAGACACTGTAATTGGTGCATTAAACTCATCAGCAAACATATTGTTGTTGTTTACAAAATACCAAACAAAATACAAAACAAAAAACACATCTATATCATCTTAGCCCTGTAACTCTCAGCCAACGGTTGTTGAATGCACGTGACTGTGATTGAATGTTCACGTCAAAGATGACAAACATGATGATGTTTAGTGAACAAAGGCAAGCTACTGATCAGGCATATTCATACAAAAACACACACATTAACCTAAGGTATATAGGAATGTCCACAAGGGTGATATTTTTGTTTCAGAGGACTAACTAAATATGTTCGCCACAACTGTCTACTGTGTAGACTTTGTGTCCAGTTGTAACACAACACTACTGTGTCTGACTGCTTTAACTAACGTTGAATATGACTAAGGTGTCAGTCCTCGTTTACATTTGTTTTTGCCTTTAACCCTAACCTTTGAACCCCCCCTGCTCAGATGCCCAGCCTACAGAGGCAGAGACAGCGGTGTGGAATCAGGTGAGCGCCATTCTGGAGGAGGCCCATGGCATACTGGCAGAGCTGCAGTCCTACAATGGGGCAGGACAGGAAATACGAGAGGTAAGGGAATTAAGCTTTTTGATTTGAGCTTTCTTACACGTCATAACTGCTAGACATTATCCTATATACTTTATGTTACTCTCATACTATATGCAATAAACCAGGAGAGGTTAGACAGTAAGATTACAGGAGAAGAACGGTGTTATTCAACACATCAAAATGAACCCTCTATGGGATTTTGAAATTTGTCACGCTAAAGAAAACCGCTTGAAAGACACAAGATACAAACACAGATCTTTAACTAATTATACTATCCCAAAAATATAATGTGTGACTTGATACAATACCACGTATTTAATCTTCAACCAGGGATAGGCCTTAGGTTGTCGCGAGGTCAGGGATCTGTGGTCATGACCCAGTCCCAAAAAGCTAAAAACCCACTTACTCTGCAGAATCACATCAGTACCACATTTTTAATTAGTGGGCTTGCTGCAAGGCAAGCCCATCTATTGTTCTTCTTTGCCTGTTTTTTTAAGACGCCTCTTCTCCTAGAGCGTTTGAGCAATCGACGCGGTTCAAACACTAAAAAATCAGGCCCGATCCGGTGTAGGTTGCTTGTTCATGTCGGATGGCTGCCGGTTGTCGTTTTTCCGGTATTCCCGTTTTCAGACCCTTGTAGATCCGCCATGCTCCACCAGAGGCGTTTCCCCATTGAAATGAATGGGGGACTGTTCAGGCGTTTACATCACTGTCCCCTGGTGAGCAAGCCCACTCTTGCAGCTCCTCCACGGAGATGCACATTTCTAGTTCCTTCTCGTGCCCTCTTTCTACCCCTCCACTCTTTATTGTGTTCCCCTCTCTTCTCTAGTATCTTTAACGTTGGTTTCTTCACCTCTTTCTGTCTCAGGCCATTCAGAATCCAGGTGACTTACAGCTGCAGGAGAAGGCCTGGAATGCGGTCTGTCCTCTGGTCGCTAAACTGAAACGCTTCTATGAGTTTTCCCTCCGTCTAGGTAAGTACAGAGCCCTGCTCTTCAGTGACTTATCAGTGCAGTGTTAATAAAACACAGATGCTCTTCAAGTCATGCACACACACTAACACACATTCACACACACACACAAAGAGAGAGAAAGAGAGAGAGAGAGAGAGAGAGAGAAGGTGGTATCAGAAGTGATATTTAGTATCAGATTTTTTAATATGAGCTAACAAGAGATACCTTGCCTCACTTCCTTGCAGCTGACATTTTAGTAGGTGTCACCATGACAACAGTGGCAGCTCTGTAGAAACAGCTACTGCACCCTTATTGAGGCCCATCTATAGTGGCCCACAAAACCTGATGGCAAATCACAAAATACAACAGCAAAAATGAAACTTCAATCATAAAGCAACATTAACTTGTACCAGAATATGTCGGTACATTCTGGAGACAAGGTCCATCACTTTTGAAACTGCTGGTTATCACTCTGTTCAACTTGTTACACAGTTTCTATTTGTATAATGAACATTCTCTGTGGAAGCATCTTTGTGTTAAAGAGGAACTTTGCCAGTTTGCATGCTGTTTTCTCGGTTTACGCTGGCAGGTTTCTCTACAGCTTTAGCATGTATATTTTACAACACTACTCAGTCAGTCTGTCTTTTCACGAGCATGACCACAAGGCCGCGAAACTTTCTGTTTGTCTCACAGGCGCTAGTGGGAAGTGAGACACCCATCATTCAACCCGAAATAAGTCAAATAACCATTTCAATGACTCCGAAGCTGATAAGGCAAATTAAGCTAAATTTTTTTTTGCATAGTTCACATTTAAAACAGACAGATAGTGCATTCATCCAATCAGGTCCAATGGGGTGTCAGTTTTTCTGTTGTGTTCTCTTTTAGTCGAATACACCCCTCGTTAACCAATGGGGTGTCATTCCTCAAATGACATCATCGATCTCTAATCACCTGTATATATCTAAGCTTCCTCCAATGTACAGTATGTGATCTTTAAAGTAAACATACAACAAGATGCATGACAAGCTAGGGTTAGGGTTAGAGTTAGGATAAGGGTTCATGTGTTCATGACAGTGTCATGATGAGTCATGTCACTCTAATGTAGATACCTTCAAGTAAAGTGTTACCAAACCCATGCAGAAATAAACTATAGGCCTGGATTAGGGAATGCCATATTTAGTTTAAATGAATACTAGGAGCAATATTTTTCATGAACATAAAAAATAAGGAAGATATGAGAACACTTTATCCTGGAAAGTTTGGAGAGAATAGACAGGGGGCCTTCCAAAGAAGGCAGGGGAAGAAGAGAGAATGAAAGTTAGCCAAATAACAGGTCCTGGTAAATGTTCTACAAATAGGCTAATGATAAAATAATGTGTTGAGAGTTGTTCACCTATACCAAATCTCACTCCAGGCTCAACTAGGAAGTTGGTAGATATACAGAGGAGAGGAGAACAATATAATGCAATGGAGGTTGTGGTAAAAGGGAGTGCTAGGCCCCTACAGTGTTAAAGGTACACAATGCAAGATTTTCATCTTTACGAAGCCTATTTGATGGTAAATGAACGGGTAATAGGCAAATCATTCACCTAGCATAGCTATACAGCACAGACATGTGGAGACTCTCTACAGAGAAAACCAGCCATGCAACTTCAAGAGCGGCGGCCCAAAACACCTCGCGAGAATCGTGGAACATTACCTTGTCAGTACAGTAGATATAGCTCTTTGGAGAGAGCTGTTTTTAATCCTTCACCTCCACAACAAAAGCATTTTCATTGTGCGCAGTGGGGGGGGGGATAGGTCAGTAAGAAGTCTGCTATTTACAACAGCCGAGTAAAACATATACAGTATCAGGACTCTAGAGGGAGCTCTACAGTCAGAAACACCTACACCTGCGTGCTGTTTAAAGCAGTGACTTGATAACTGAGGTTGCTTCTTCTGTTTTCATGGTTCACACAGAGAATGCGTTGCGCAGCTTGTTGGAGGCACTCACGAGTCCGCCGTATGCCCCTATGCAGCATCTGGAGCGGGAGCAGGCGCTGGCCAAGCAGTTCGCCGAGATCCTCCATTTCACTCTCAGCTTTGATGAGCTCAAGGTGAGCAGAGAGAAACACACATATAGAGGGCCCTTCTCATTCGTCTTTTTATCTATCCTCCCTTCCTTTCTTCCATTCTTCCATTCTTCCGGAAACGCATTTTGTGAGGTCACACACTGATGTTGGACGAGGAGACTGGCTCTCAGTCTCCGCTCTAATTCATCCCAAGGTCAGGACTCTGTGCAGGCCAGTCAAGTTCATCCACACCAAACTCTGTCATCCATGTCTTTATGGACCTTGCTTTGCGTATTGGTGCACGGTCATGTTTGAACAGGAAGAGACCATCCCCGAGCTGGGTTTGGCCCCTTAGTTCCAATGCAATCAAGAGATTTTGTACAATTCAATGCTCCCGACTTTGTGGGAACAGTTTGAGGATGACTGAGAGACAGTCTCCTCGTCCAACATCAGTGTGTGACCTCACAAATGCGCTTCTGGAAGAATGGTCAAAAATTCCCATAAACACACTCCTAAACCTTGTGGAAAGCCTTCCAAGAGTTGAAGCTGTTATAGCTGCAATGAGTGGACCGGTGTAGACCGATGTCATATTAAACATAGGTTAATAATGGGATGTCACTTAAGTTCATATCTTAGTCAAGGCAGGTGACCCAATACTTTTGGCAATATAGTGCATTTATTTCAAAACTCATAGAGGATAACAGTTTTAATTGTAAAAAATCTTACGTTTACATGTTCAAATCCCTCTTCCAGATGACAAATCCTGCCATTCAGAATGACTTCAGCTACTACAGGAGGACCATCAGTAGGAACCGGCTAAACAATCAACAGGTGTGTTGAGTAGTTGGCATAGAATGGAATATAATATAAGAATATAAGAATGATATGTTCTTGAGACTAGAGATCTGATCTGATGGGCACTGCAGAAAACCCTAACCCTGACAGAAGTATCTTTGAGATCAGCATGTTGAGCTCCAAGACAATTTTCTACAACAGTGATAATTTGATGATGACTAGCTTATACAGTTCATACACCTTTGGTATGTCTGACAGCTGGAGGCTGAGAACGAGGTGAACAACGAGATGGCCAATCGAATGTCCCTGTTTTATGCTGAAGCTACACCCATGCTGAAGACACTGAGCAATGCTACAACCAAGTTTGTGTCAGAGGTGAGATTGAGTCTCCTGTTAGACTCCTGATGCTTGTTGCACTTGGTGCAGAGTCTGCTCCCATGTATCTAAATCCTCTCATGAAGGATTATGCTACCCCCTCAGTCGCTGTGTTCCTCCAAGGAATGTCAGACACACCGTATACACATGACAACCTAGATTATCCTCATTTATAGTACACCCAGAACCTTTTCAGATCCTTTCAAGTTTTGTACATTTTGTTATGTTTCAGACTCATCTTAAAATGGATTCAATTCATCCTCTTAGTGAAGATGAGAGAAGCTTACAGAAGGACAACCATCAGTGGCAGACAGAGGCCAATTTTTTTTTGCCAGGAGTTTGCCAAAAAAGCACATGAACGACTCTCAGATCATGAGAAGTAAAATCCTCGGGTCTGATGAAACGGAGATTGAACTATTTGGCCACAATTCCCAACGGCATGTGTGGAAGAAGCCAGGCACTGAGCTGCACTGATGGTTGTCATTCTGTAAGGGTTCTCTCATGTCTACAGAGGAGATCCTTGGTTACCTGTCTGACCAAGACCCTTTGCCCCGAATTACTCAGTTTGGCCAGATCTATAGGAAGACTGTTGGTTGTTCCAAACTTTTCCATTTGGGAATGTTGGAGGCTACCGTGCGTGCTTTGGGAACTTTCAGCACTGCGTAGTGTGGGACGGTGGTAGTGAGCGGGTTAGGATACAGCCAGGGAAAAGTTGTGGATTTGAATTGATTTGTAGAATTGTTTTTTAGAGGTTATAAATAAATACAATGGTCACAGTATACTGTGTACTTTTTGTTTCAGAACAAGACACTGCCCATTGAAGACACAACGGATTGCCTTAGTACTATGGCATGTGTGTGCCGTGTCATGTTGGAGACTCCGTGAGTATTCCCACCAGGGCTGTACACTGCGAGCAGGTCGTCGCATTTGCGCGTAAATATATATTAGTGCGAATATAAAATTTAAAATGCTCGCACACGTGCGAGTACTGATTTCAACCCTTTCATTCGCATTTTGCTCCTAAAATGAATCCACACCAAGTGGATGAAAGTATAGTACAATTTTCGCGCATCTAATTTCAGAGTTGACAACTCTTACGCACCTGGCTAGACACTCATGCTTTCAGCATCAACCTCGCAAGAAATGTCACACCAAATCCAGTCTTCTTTTTTCTTCAATCTGTTCGTAATCAGTTGGTGACTATGCGATTACCGGTGAAACGGTAAAAATGCTATAAATGATAAATAATGTTGAGTGTAACAATTACCGTGTTCATTTCAAATAGGCTATTATTATCACGGTTGATATAGCTAAACATGGTGTGGAAACCGTGCGTTAAATTCCTCCCAGCTTCACCCAAGCCTGCATTTGACATAGGCCTAGTAGACTTCTATGAAACAAAGATGGTATCCTGATTCAGTTGTCTAAATGATGTAGCCTATAACCACGGTTCGGTGTAGGCTACATCTGCTTTAAAAAGGCGGAACATATTCATCGCAAATATGCGCTGTATCATAGCCACTCTGCGTCTTTTTATGGCTACATTCACATTAAATCCATTCCACTAACGTTATCAGGAGGAGAATACCGTAACGTTTTATTTTCAGCACTGGTTGTCACTCATTGGATAGCCTATAACATATAAAGGCTACCAGACTCCAAGACAAGTGATGGTAGAGTAAGTTAAGCACCCAGCCAATTAAAGATGACCAAGAAAAAAGTGAACGGACAACTCATAATGCCATGCTACGGTTAGCCTGATTACCATCGACTTTCAAAGGCTCTGCGAGACTTTAGTCTGACCAACAGCCTGTGCTAACACGGTTTCTTGCCAGCGCTGGTTGACCCGCCTCCTTTAAGTGCCTCGGTTTGCTACTGGTAGATGTCAGAAAGCGGATTGCCGAGTTTAAACCAATAACAACACTCTTTCCGCTGCCTTGAACACGCCTCTACCCAGAGCCGTTGGAGCTGCTCAAAGTTGATTGGTTCTCGACCAAAGGGGGCAGTTCCGCAGATTTCGGGAACTCAGAAATCCTTCTCAATGAGCAGTTGACCAGACCAGCAGCAAAAGCCTGAAGGCGTTGCGTCACTGGGAGGGCGTGCCAGGCTATGCTACGGTGGCTACCTAAATCATAGAAGTTCACATTGCTGGACACTCATCTTTTCTATTACACCGGAAATATTTGTCTTTCCCGTTGTAAGTATTTTGAATTTTTGAATATATAACATTCATGTTATTGAATGAAAACATGTAGGCTATCCTTGAACTATGCGTTTATATTTTCCTAAAACCGAATGAAATCTAATTATGTCCACGTAGGCTACGGTACTGCTTAAAGTGACAGGCACTCAATTAGACCTACACACCACCCCTGTAATATCATTAAAGACAACTTGTGTTAGTGTAATCAATATGAAGTATTCAAATTACTTTGAATTTTAAGCTATAAGTAATTATGCAGAACCTTTAATGCTATGAATTGTTAACAAAATGTATACAAATTCTGAATTCAAAATATGAAATAGAAACCAGACAACCCATTTTCTGTGTGTGTGCAGGGTTTGAGCAGAGATTAGGATTGCCACTGCTGTGAATGATCTGTATCCTGCTTAAGGCAATAAGGTTTTCAAGGAAATTTCATAGTGCTCCTAAATTTTTTTCTGTGCTCCTAATTTTTTTCATTTAGGAGCACCTATGCTCCTAGTGAAAAAGCTAAGCGTACAGCCCTGATTCCCACCCATTCTTTCCCTCTCTTTGGTGCATATCCTTGCTATCAATTTGTGGAGCTATAAAGCCCCACATGATGATAAATGTAATCTCATCTCTACTGTATACCAGAGAATACAACAACAGGTCTAGAAGCTCATTTTAAAAGAATCCAGCATCCATACTTTGTCTATCACTAATGTACTTTGACTTTTTGCCCCACCCTGTCTATTCAAAAGGTAATCTGACAGTGTGCTCAGAGCAATGCTAGTATCATGTACAAACATGTGTACTCTTCTCTGTCTAATTTGGACTTTGCATGTCTGTCTGTGTGTGTGTGTGTGTGTGTGTGTGTGTGTGTGTGTGTGTGTGTGTGTGTGTGTGTGTGTGTGTGTGTGTGTGTGTGTGTTTAGTGAGTACCGATGCCGCTTCACCAACACAGACACCATGCTCTTCTGCATGCGGGTTATGGTGGGCGTCATCATTCTTTATGACCACGTCCATCCAGTGGGGGCCTTCGCTAAGACCTCCAAGATTGATGTAAGTAATATATAAACAGTGTTTATATATATATATATACATGTATATATATATACATGCAGGGTAGCAGTGATGGTTTTCATGCACATTTGAATGTTTGGGTCTTGAAATGAAAGCTAATGCACTATGAAGTACACAAGTAAAGAGTGCAAATGAATCTCCTGACCTGTTTTTAGACTCCTTGCTAAAAAGTTTGCATAATACAGCCTAAAACCCTTAGGTGCTTGTGCTAGTCATTAATATGTTCTTGAGACAATGGGGCTGGTTTCCCAACAACTATCCTATCCTATGGTTACGAGCTTTCTCTACAATTGATTCTATGAATGTTATATTTCATTCATACATTTCTCCACACTTGTCCCACATATAGTAAGCATGTAGTGTCAACATGTGCTCCCTGCTTTAAACTAGTACTCATCTGGCTGTGTAGTGTGTATAGCTGCTGAAACTAGGTGATATGAGTTTTGTGAAATATTCTAAAACTGTAAAATGACGGTATGATGAATGGTAGAATAGTAATATGAAAATAGCATTGGCTTACTGCTTCTGGATAATGAGGCCCTAGAAGGATATACAACTATGTTCCCACTGGCTTTTGTTACGTCATCATTTGTTGATGGTGAAGTGTTTCACTTTAGAACAGCAAAAGACATGGCTATCAAAACTGACATCTCTTCCTCTGCAGATGAAGGGGTGCATCAAGGTGTTGAAAGAGCAGCCTTCAAATAGTGTAGAGGGCCTGCTTAACGCACTGAGGTAACTTCATGTTTTTATGTATGTGGATAAACTATACTGTCTATGGTTTAAATTGTGGAATTGAATTGTATAAGGATTCAAATGCATCCAAAGTTAAATCCTCTTTGTGTTAGTGTAGGGTGACCAGACGTCCTCGGTTTTAGGGGACAGTCCCTGATTTTGGTAACCTGTCCCCGGGAAAATACCAAACAACTACCTATGTCCCGTTTTTTGAAGATAATACTTGTATGTATTTCAGTCAGAATGGTAGTTAAACTGAAATGTCCCCATTTATTCCCCCACATTTTTCGGATTATGTCCCCCGTTTTGGTCTCGGACATCTGGTCACCTTATGTTAGTGGGCTCTAAAGGCATAGACAACATACACTGGACATGTTAGTATAGCACACAATGTGCAACAGTGGCATCACTACATACTGTAAGAGCCAAGGTGGTCATGTGCCGTCCAAACTAACAGCCGGCCCATCCAATCAAAAGTGTTTGAAGATACAGCTTGAAAAGGAGAGAGGAATATACAGTATCCTGTCACATACAAAATAGGTTCCAACAAAACTTCTGATAAATAATGATGATAATTAATGGTAATGTGGGAAGTTCAGATTGTTAAAATGAATAGAAGGTCTGCACAGCCAAATACAAAAATATGTATTTTATTTTCTCTTAAAAGGCCAACTTCTTGGGATCAAAATGTTGCTCTTTTCAGACCGTCTTTGTTATTGGTCAAGCAATTTTTGGAAAAAGAAAAAAGTGCTCAAATTTGTGTACACTTTTTTCTTTTTCCAAAATTCATCATTCTCATCCAAGTGGAAGCCAAAATCCTGTCAACTTAAAGTCTTTGTAGCTATTAGTATACTAATAAGAGTTTATCTTGAGTTCTAGATTTGCAGGCAGCAAATTTTAGATTGAGATTGAGATGAATGCTTAAATAAGTTGTAGTTTGGACTTTATACAATGATGGACAGAATCTGAGCAACAGCATATCAGTCATCTACATCATCTGAGCACGCTTGAGATGACTATGTTCACAACAAAATCGCTACCACAAGAGAAGCGAGATGATAAGATTCCGCTATCACTTCTTGTCGCGATTAGGGCATTTAACATTCTCAAATTCTGACATTTAGGCTGGCTTTCAGGCTAAGCTGAAACACACCCCATAATCAAACCAAAAAAACATGTTACCAGACCTAATCAGAATTTGAGTCTGGCCACGCCAGGCTAGACATACAGCCTGCAGTTAATAGACCTCTGAAGTTCTTCTACAGAAAGAACCCAAAGGTGTCATCTTTGCCCTTATAAGGAGATCCAGATATAATTGTGATGCATAGGAACTTCCCGTCCATAGCACTACTCAGTCATAATTAAAGGATGAACTTATTTATCGAAGTCAAAACCTGATGAGCCAAGAGGTGTGTAGCAAGTGACACAAAATAGTAACAACAAAAGACAAAAGATAGTAACAATAAGTAGGCTTAGAGATTGTATCAGCCTGTTATCCACAAAATCCACAATTTAGCTAGCCTATACTAAAACAAGCTGTCACTGTTGAGGTGGTGTACCCCTAACTTATCTCAAATGTGCAGGCTGCTGGTGACAGGCCTAGCTTTCTCCATCTGCCTCCCTCCCACTCATACCCTTGGCAGACTCACACACGCAGTGAAGACAAATTGTGTTGCAGTGCAATTCCCCAATGTAATGTTCTAAAATACCATTTAAAAGGAGAGTCTTGTTACATAGGCTATGGTTATTTGACAAATTGACATATAGAAAATAGTGGCCCACCCTACTCAACACAAATTTCTGACTTCGCCACTGACGCAATAAGTGTACTATGATATTAAATCTCTGGGTATTGACCACAGGTTAAAGGTTTGTGCAGTGGTGTTGCTTAACCATGTTTGATTCTCCCAACAGGTATACAACACGACATTTAAATGATGACAGCACCTCGAAACAAATCCGAGCTCTGCTCCAATGAGAGAGGATGAAGGCAGCTGTGTGTTAGGAAGAGAGAAAAAGTGAGACGACATATGAAGGAAGAAGAAACAGATAGAAATGCTGGAATATGCTACTTGTGGGTGACCCAACCTCTGAAAACTGTTTGTTTACAAGCGTGAAAACATAAAACCCATCTCAATATCAATAACCTGGAAAAAAAGTAAAAAAGTATATATATTGTCAAGCGTTCATCATCATGCCTCTCATTTTGTATAACAAACGAGGAGAAAAAAAGAATGTAAAAAAAATATTAATGTCTAAAAGCAGACACAAAGGGATCCAGAAGAAAATGAATAGACTTATCTAAACTATCTATATGCCTCTGGTTAGGAGTAAAGGTTTGAAATCCACCCAGATGCCAGAGTACGTTTGCACTCCCCATCTTGCCATTTCAATCTCATTGCAAGAATTCTTGAAAGTAAGACACGACGAGTTGAGTTCAGATCATCTTGCCCTTTAGATTCCGTCTCCTGGTCTAAACACTTCCTTAGTTACGGATGACCTTGCGACCTCTAACAGACTTCTGGGATCTGCAGAATTCAGTTATCATTTTCTACAGCATACCAGCTTGTCATGCCAAATCTTAGACAAAGAAAGGCATAATCATCTTAATTGAAGTTAAATTTGTGTTGCTGTTTTATCGCTGTAACCTTCTCAAAAGAGCACATTATAGAATTAGTGAAGACTTTGTATTAGAGATTCTATTAGAGTCCTGAACGGCAGTCGCCCCTACCCCTCCCCCCAACACCCCACTCACCAAACACACACACACACACACACACACACACACACACACAAGAATAATATTTCTTTTTAACTCAAACAGTTGAGGTTAAACAAGCCTGAAGAATGATCTAATTTAAAGTAATGACTTTGTGAACACCTGCCTTGGCTGATACTGTACAAGGCTGAGTGTGCAGCAGCTTCACCTGGCTTCTTCACTGTGTGCTGCTGAGCTGTGGCTGTTTAGGGGCCAGAGTCAACCTCTCGGTCATCCTATGCAGTTGCACACATAAACACAAACGTCTGTGAAAACCATGAACTATATGGGGAGGGGGGCTCCATCAACATCTACATCTGCCAGCTTTAGCCATAGAACTGTGAATGGAAGGAATGGAAGGCGTCATCTACTGAAGAGGAAATGCTCATCACACAGACACATACACAGACACAGACACAGACACAGACACAGACACACACACACACACACACACACACACACACACACACACACACACATATATATGCGCACGCACCCATACACATGCAAGAGGTTGTGTAACATTTTGGTGTAAATAAGGGAGAGCGCTGAGAAATCAGGCAACTAAGAAATTTCCATCAGGCAACTAAGAGGTCTGCTAAAGATAAACAAATGTGCTTATGATTAACTAGAGATGTGTCCTTTAGTATGAAGCAATTTTTACATGATATTTGACATGTGGGTATTTGAAATAAGAGATTATGTGATTTTCAAAATGAGGAGAGTTTGACACAGTACTGTACTCTGGATGGCTGTAGTCGTTAGTCCCACTTCATTTGGTCATATATTTTCTATACAGGGATATGTTAAGAGGCATATTCTGTATAAATCTCTAGATGGCATGCTGCAAAAGGTCATAAGATGTGTAAATTAATTTGTTAATTAAAGTGTTTTTAATTCATTTTTTATTTGTTCTGTGAAGTTAATTGGGTATGTGTTGGGTATGTGACTCTCAGAACCATGTATCTGGATCGCACCATGGGTTCCAGATTCAGATTTTCAACTTCATGTTCTGTCAAACACAGCTGAGGTGTTGAGGTGTTTGAGCGTGTGTGTGTGTGTGTGTGTGTGTGTGTGTGTGCGCGTGTGTGTGTGTGTGTGAGTGTGTGTGCTTGGGGGTGGGGGGGTGCTGCTGCCCATTTGCTTGTTATTTTGTACATTTTGTGCAACAATAAACTTATTGTCATTTATTACATTCCTTTTGGAGTTATTACATTGAAAGTAGAGTGCTGTTTTGAAATTGTGAGGATGGCATGGATAAAATCAGAGCAGTAGCCAATTGTAAGTGGACCTTTGAGTTCACTGACAATGTGTAGCATCACTACCACAACCACTACCACCACCACTAGTCATCAGCAATCAGCATTTTGGTCCATCACAAAAATTGGTATCCAAAAACAAACAACATGTTTTAACAGTCATGAACTTCTACTCTCTTTTCACTGAACGACATGAGGACAGAGAAGGTGACATATTGTGTTCTTTTTCAGAAAACCAACAACACAGTCATAGCCAGAATGTAATTTTCTCTTTCAGACTAAGCACTTCAACAGCTTTGGGACACATATAGGCCTACCACCGCACCTCATAAGCACATCAAGTGAGAGATCAGATGAGTGCCTTGGTTTCAGGACTTGATATTCTTGCCATCTGGTGGTAGCGAATTGGTAATGGACCTCAGGGTTATGAGATGAGACTAGAAGAGGTTGAGGAGTTCTCGCTTTATACGGAGTCATGCAAGCTTAGGTTGGTTAAAAAAAAGAGGGCTCATCACATACAGGTGCTGTTCATATAATTAGAATATCATGGAAAAAGTTGATTTATTTCAGTAATTCCATTCAAAAAGTGAAACTTGTAATGTTTAAATTCATTCCACAGACAGATATATTTCAAGTGTTTATTGCTTTTAATTTTGATGATTACAACTTACAACGAATGCGGGGTACACATATAAAGATTTTATAAATCTCAACCGATTTTTTTTATCTGTGAGAGAACCCACACATGAAGAAAAAAAATCTTTCTTCGCTGCCCTCGGAACACCCCACATTTCCAATAACAAATATTGAACATATTTAATATTTACAATTATCGCCACACCCTACAAGAGAGTCTCATAACATCATCTTAACAGTTTAAGATGATCCGCCGTTTTCTGTCTTTGGACGGAAGGGGGGAAATCGAGGCAAAATCAGCCCGATTATCTTTGTTTACCCCCCTTAATAAAACCCCCAAATTCAATATCTAAAAAAAAATGATTATTGTGAAAAGGTTCAATATTGAAGACACTTGGGCTGCGTTTAGACTGCAGATCGGATATGCTCAATTCCGATTTTGTGCTCATATCCGATTTTTTTGATTGCATGTTTACATCTACTTTCGCCAGTGACCCAAATCCGATCATGTGTGTTTACATTTGCCAGACACTTGAAATGGCCCGCATGCGCATGGGCTAAAAGTTTCTTGTAGGGGAGAACCAGCACAATCGTAACACTTTTTTTATTTTCTCAGTTCAAACTAGCTTTACACAAAGACGATAGCCTTGAGAGCAGTGAAACTTGACCAGAACAGAGTCATACAGCTACTCCATGAAAGTTGAAACAGAATGTAACAAATATGTTGCAGTTTGTTAATAACTTAACTTAACAGTGACATGTACCTTTGTTCCAACCTACGCAGCCATTAAAAAGTGCGGTAGGCTACAGTTGTAACAGTATAGCGTCATGGTTGTAACAGTGCTAAAATCGTGAATCCTATAACATATTTTAACACAAAACACTGCTGGCTTAAACAAAGAACATCTGTTTTCATATATAATCAACAAAAAAAGGTCCAAATGTATGACTGTTAAAAGCTAGTTGTATGAGTGATTAGCCATTGCAAACCATACGGTATTATGCTAGCTCACAATAACCTTTAAATAGGCTTATTTTGGTCCTATCGACTTGATAAAACCTGTTAATATAGTTGATGAACTGCTTATTTCTTACATGTCTGAAGCAATTGGTCCAACACTGATATTTGAAGTTGCTGTGTTAACTTTCATTGGGTGTGATCGCGGCACATAAAAATAATCCATAACTCGCAATCATAATTGCTCGCAACATGCGCGATAAAATCAGTTAATTTTGCCAGTGACGGGTGTTACAACTAACTCTTTTACTGTCTATGCAACTAACCCGCACAGGTCTAGGTCATGTTTTTTATTTTCATTTAATTGCATTTGCTGTGACTATATAAATCAAATGGCACTCATGTTAACTTGAAACAGATCGAGGGACTGACGAAATGAACGACATGTGATTGAAGTCTACACATTCAAATTTCACGAAGAAAAGTTTAACAAACAGAACTGCAGTTGCAGTTTTAAAAAATAGGCTAATAGCCTACAAATCGCGATGTTTGAATTTGGCACTTTTTTGCTTAATATCTCTGGTTGGCAGGCGCGTAGGAACGTAGTAGACCTAAGCATTGGGGGGGACAAGAATGAGTTCCGTTGCGCGCGCAATTTTTTTATATTAATAAATAAAGGGGGCGAATTATAAGTCACATAAGAGATAAACAAAACCTAAACATCTGCACATAGGCTGTTCAGAACACATTTCTTCCCTGAAAACGCACACAGTAGTCTGTAGGACAACTGACTCCCCCAATGCTTCCCTTTACGTGGTTGCATAAACGTTGCTTAAATGAAAATATGTTTCTTCTTCTTGACTTTTCATATCTAAGTAAATTTTATGTCAGCTGACAGATGGATGCGCGTTTTGGGCACAATGAATGGGTTTGCCCTTAGTTTAAATGGAGACGCAGGGAGAGCGCGCTGTGGCTATTGTATGTATGCAGCCAGCTCAACAAAGTAACGTGGTTAGAAGATTCCTGTATGCTGCATTGCCGTGACCATTTCCTTGTGGATTTTTCTCATTGGAATACACGAAAGCTGAGATTGCCTTGCGCATCAGTGTTGGAACGATACTCAACAAACTGTGAGATAAACATTGTTTTTCGTGTCTGGGAGATCTCGTTGTCGTTTTAGACTGTCGGCTTCTTATGTTTATTGTTTGGACGTATGGACACTGAACTTTGAGGGGGTGTTTGTTTGTGCATTATGAAGCTTTGTGTTAATTAGTATTTGTCGGACCTTCACCTCAGTGCGTAGTTGCGCGCTAGGTGGCCACGAACGAACTCATTGCTTAATTTGTGACACAATTTTGTGAGTAGCCTATTCATCTTTCATTTGTGTTTTTTCATTTGTTAGATAATGTTGCATGTTTGACGTAGTTTGTAAACAGGCATTCTGCCCGTTTATCTTAAGTCAACCGAGGCCTTCGGTTGCTCATATCCGCCCGTAACCTTATGTGCGTCGTGACAGTGTGTAGATTATAATAAGGGGCAAATTGTTACACATTTAATTTTAAAAGCATAGCCTATAATAGGATGAATAAAGTGTATGGACTTGCTAAATCCAGGTAACCAGATAATTAGGCTATGTGCCACGTCCGATTTCGCAAGTGATAAGCCTACATTTAAAAGCGACAGCCATAAGATTTAGGCTATCGTAGACTACTGTATTCACCCACAATAGGCTACCCTCTTAACTATTTCGAAAAGAATGAAAGAAGGCCGTACACTAAATATGGACTGAGAGAGGAGCCTACAGCTTTCAGACACTCAAGGTGAGGAAGTGCTCCATGCTGCATTATTGAGACGGGCTTCGTTTCGGGAAACATTCTTAAAACACAATGTAAAAGACCTCCGATGCGCAGCGATAGCTATAGTTATGGGGCCGTAACTCAGGAGGATATAATTGAGCTAAGTAATCAACAACATCTGTACTTTGCAGCGTTTTTCTTTCGGGAGGGGGTCCAACATTGGGGGTGTCCCGACCCCCGCGGTTCCTACGCGCCTGGGTTGTAGGCTATTTACAGTAGACCATTCATATTTGGATGGCTATAGGCCTACGATTGTAGACAAATGTTTTATTCTCAATACATGGTCTACGGAAACGTAATAGTCTATCAAAGTATCAAATAGGGCAACTTTTAACACGCTCCGAGTCCGCCAGCGCGCCCACTTGGAATTGTAACCTAACGTCACCAGGCGCAAAATTGTCACAGATTAATGACGTGTGGGACGCATTGCACTGGAATATCCGATTTGTCTGTTTAGACTGTAGACACATGCACACAAATCCGATCCATATCTGATTTAAAACCACATACGAAAGGGGCCTGTATCCGATCTGAGGAGATCGGAATTCATGTGTTTTTTTTCTGTTTACACTGTCGTGGCACAGATCGGATACGTGCCACATGAGAGCAAAAAATCGGATTTGGGTCACTTCAAACTGGCAGTGTAAACGCAGCCTTGGTGCCACACTCTAATCAGCTATTTAACGCAAAACACCTGCAACAGCCTTTAAATGGTCTCTCAGTCTAGTGCTGTAGGCTACACAATCATGGGCAAGACTGCTGACTTGACAAATGGCCAAAAGACGACCATTGTCACCTTGCACAAGGAGGGCGAGACACAAAAGGTCATTGCTAAAGAGAATGGCTGTTCACAGAGCTCTGTGTCCAAGCAAATTAATAGAGAGGTGAAGGGAAGGAGAAGGCGATAAGGCAATAAGGATAACCACACCCTGGAGAGGATTGTGAAACAAAACTCATTCATGTGAAAATGTGAAGGAGATTCGCAAAGAGTGGACTGCAGCTGGAGTCAGTGCTTCAAGAACCACCCACGCACAGACGTATGCAAGACATGGGTTTCAGCTGTCGCATTCCTTGTGTCATTCCTTGTGTTGATCCACTGTGTTTTCTGAGGTCCAGGATCAACGCAGCCATCTACCAGGAAGTTTTAGAGCAGTTCATGTTTCCTGCTGCTGACCAACATTATGGAGTTAGATTTCATTTTCCAACAGGACTTGGCACCTGCACACAGTGCCAAGCTACCAGTACTTGTTTTAAGGACCATGGTATCCCTCCCTAGTCAGCAAACTCAAAGAGGAAGATGCCATACGCTAGACCCAACAATGCAGAAGAGTCTAAGGCCACTATCGGAGCAAGCTGGGCTCTCAAAACACCTGAACAGTGCCACAGACTGATGTACAAACTCGTATTTTCCATGTTAATACTTTTCTTTTGGCCAACATTTCTGAAAAAAAAATGTCATTCAGTGTGCAATGAATGAATATAATATACAAGTTTCACTTCTTGCATGGAATTACTGACACACATCAACCTTTTGATATTCTGATGATATTCTAATTATATTGGCCGGGTTTCCCAAAATCGTTAAGAAGCTCTTAAAGGGATAGTTCGGATTTTAAGACACGAAGTTGTATGGGTTCCCTGTCAGCAACGTAGTGCATCAGCACTGACTTACCCCCGACAGCGTCCTGTGAGCCGAGATCCAGCCGGTTTTTGATCGTTTTTGATGCCGGACTATTTTCTTCAGCAAGTTTCTGGGGTCACGAAAGTAAAGTGTTTTTCTTCTCAAAACCATATGCGTTCAACAGAGTGATATATTTGCACCACAAAAACGTTGTCCAGCTGTCAGTAGCGCGCAGTGATAGGAATCGCGAAAAATAAGTAAGTGATAACGAGGTTTGAATTTTTCCTGGACAACGTTTTTGTGGTGCAAATATATCACTCTGTTGAACGCATATGGTTTTGAGAAGAAAAACACTTTACTTTCGTGACCCCAGAAACTTGCCGGACTACTTTCTTCAGCATCAAAAACGATCTAAAACCGGCTGGATCTCGGCTCACAGGACGCTGTCGGGGGTAAGTCAGTGCTGATGCACTACGTTGCTGACAGGGAACCCATACAACTTCGTGTCTTAAAATCCGAACTATCCCTTTAAGTCCTAAGAACTTCTTAGGAGCGTTCTTAGAACATTCTTACAACGCTCCTAAGAAGTTCTTAGCACTTAAGAGCTTCTTAACAATTTTGGGAAACCCGGCCATTACCAGTGTAAGTTAGTAAGTTGTAAGTTAGTAAGTTGTAAGTTGTTTTTTTTTAAATAGTGGTTTATTTGCTAGGGACCATGCATATTTATGTACATTGCTGTATATAAAAACACCATGTAAATATGCCAGAATTGGTACAAATAAGTACTTTTCATCAAGTCCCAAGGCAGGTGACATAAGACCAACAGAGACAGCAGTCATACGCTCATTCACTATAAATATAAAAGGTACACATAATGGTGACATATAGAAAACTTAGAAAACTGTTTAATAGGAAAAAATACAATTACAGATACATGGCACGTACATGCAATGCTCAAGAAGATGTTTTTGTCCACACATGGGTCACCCAATCAACAAGGTAACATCTGCCATAACGCAGAGATAATAACAGTTCTATTCTTCAAGCAAAATCTCTTGTCTCAAAACTGTCATGACACAAATGTACATGGCAACACTCTGCACACACCACAGCCACACAGACAATGGCTGGGTTTCCCCAGATTCGTTAAGAAGCTCTTAAGTACTAAGAACGTCTTAGGAGCGCTCTAAGAACATTCCAAGAACGCTCCTGAGAAGTTCTTAGCACTTAAGAGCTTCTTAACGAATCTGGGAAACGCGGCCAATGTAGATGATCATTATCATCTGTGGTGTCCACATTGTAGCTGCTCGTTTCCACTTGAGTGCTATGGGGTCTCTTCCTCTGCCGGGGCTCCTTCAGGGCCTGGGTTTGGCCTTGCTTTAGCAGAAACCTTTGCTGATGACTGGTGAGCATGCTGGTGAACCTGCTGATCTGTGGATGCTTCTGATCTCAGTTTCTTCTTGACATGATACCGGTGGTTTTTAGACTTCAGATGCGCTAGAGAGATTTGGAAAAAAAAAAAAAAAACAATACTCTGAATGGCCGGGTTTCCCAAAATTGTTAAGAAGCTCTTAAGTGCTAAGAACTTCTTAGGAGCGTTGTAAGAATGTTCTAAGAACGCTCCTAAGAAGTTCCTAGGACTTAAGAGCTTCTCAACGATTTTGGGAAACCCGGCCAATGTTGACAACCACATATTCCTCAGTATTCACTGGAAAAGAGATCTCAAGAAGACAAATCTGTCAAACATGTCAATGCATCAATCTGCTAGTGTCTACTATTCATGTGTTTGCAATAGGCCTACCACTCCACTCCAGGTCTCCAATGATGATCTTTTCACACAGCTCACATGTGTGGTGACTCCTCTTATTCTTCTGTCCTGCCCCTTTCAGCCTCAGTGGTTCAATCGAAGGCTTCTCTCCCTGTAACAAAGAAGAAGTGCCAGAAAGAATGAAGAGCCCTATGCTAAACGCTAGATTAAAAAAAGAAAATCAACAAACAATCCACAAACTTTCATAAACAGACATACCTTCTGAAGGTGCTCTAGGATACGCAGAGCAGGGTTAAGGACCGTCTCCTCCCATTGAGACACATCAGTCACATCGAGGCCATAAACTGGAGGTACATTAGAACCTGACCCTGGAGACCAGAAGGTGGGTCAGTAACAGCTGTGGACATGTGGAGCATGTTTTAATTCTTCCCAATTGAAATATTTCAAAAGCAGCAAAAATCACAATTTGAGGCAAAATTGAGTCTTCTGCTACCGAGCAAGAATGGAATAATCTTGTCACCATCTGAGAAGCAGACACCATTTCCAATTTTAGTCTAGCTAAATATTATTCTTTAGTGTATCCTAGTAAAATGCTATGCTTTTCAATTTACTTCACTATAAAAAATCCCATAAAACCGGAAAAAAACATCATGGCTCCCTATCTTACTATCTTGCTATCTTACATCCCCTAAAAATCCTTACACCACTGACCACTAACTGGTGTATAGCAAAAGGCGCATATAAAGCACAGTTGAAGACACACTGTCACAAGATGCACTGTAAGCAGCAACTCCTCTCCGGGATATATACTTAGGATTTTTATTCAGTCATTTGAGCATTATTGGGTTACTGTAAGTGTTGCTATTTTCTGGCTGTATTTTCAATGGTAACCTCCTTGTTAGTCAATAGTGAAAATAACTAAATGTGTAGAACTGTTTTGTCGTCAACTATGAGACCAGGGTGAAGTTAGTCTCACTTAACCTACAGTATGAGTTCAAATAATAGGTGAGTGCAGATGCATGTAGGCTATACTCACAAGCAGTTTTTAGTAAAGCAAGGTTTAGTGGAATCCCTGTTCCATATGGTCTCGCATGCAAGCCGATTCCTTCAAATATGCCGCTGACTTAAATTATGTGATGTTTGAAGTTGCGCTGCTTACTGTTAAAGGGAACAACAGATGCCATTCTCAATGTTTAAAGGATGTCACGCCCTAAACACACCCATGACTGATTAAGAAACGTAAGAACAACCCTTTTGCGCCCAGTGTCTGATCACAAAATCACGCCATTAAATGAGTGATTGTGGACTGGCTACGCCTTTAATGTCTATAAACTTTGCGCCTTTGACCATCCGTTTCCGATGGCCAAAATACGGCCCTTAAACTTAAACTCTTCAGTTAATAATGTTACTGTTGAACGAGGACATGTGTAACCGAATTCAGCACCTTTCTACCTCTCTTCCTCTTCTAGACCTCCAACAGACACTTCTTGCCAAATGGAGGAATACACATTTCATCTATCCATCAAAGATATCTAGACACACCATACAGTACGTTCTGCACTTTACCCCACTCGTTACAGTACAACCCCTTTAACATCCTCCATGATCAGAGAAGAGGGCAAAATGAACATTACCAGTACATGAAAATCACCAGGAAATATTGAAACACAAGGAAATATTGCATTTAGAACTTCTCTTCATTACACCAGAATCATATTTAGGGAATGAGAAAGACCAGTCATCAACTGTGAGGGTTTAGGATGAAACCCAGTGGTCACTCACTCTGGAGGAAGCGGTTTCGAACCCATTTGTTCTGTTTCCGAGCATAACGTCGAGTCGCCATCTTCAAAGTCTCAACACCTATGGATCATAGAGAAAAAGGGTGACTAGTGTCCATCTGAGAGTGAATGACTAGAATAAAAGAATAATAGAATAAAAAAACACTAAGAGCAGATAATGAAGAGCAAAGGAGACAGATACATGTTAAAAGTGATTTTTTTCAGGAAGAGGAACTGCCAGTTGGCCAGTTCAGTCAGTATCACTGATCTATAAAGAATACCTGGATAGACTATCTCATTGTTGCTGACCCATCAACAATGAAGCCAATGGAACTGTCCTGAGTGGTCCCATAATGGCGGCGATGTGTTCCAATTCCATTGTTGCAGAACGGCAACATTCTTTTACTGTCTTTTACTGTCTATGCATTCCTATGGCAAGTGGTCCCATAATGGCCGCCCCCATGTAGGCTTCAGAATTTTGACGTAGATGCTCTATCCAGGTATTCTTTATAGATCAGTGGTCAGTATCCACCTCTTTCCTTAACCCGGAAATATGTATCGTTGCGATGGTTACGATACTGTTTTCAACTTCCGTTCATTCTGTTAACATGTGCGTTCTCCATAGCAAACTAGGTTATGCCTCAACTTAGATTTCTTTCGAAATGTTGACAATTCTGCCCTCAGCATGTATATACTGCATCACATATAACCGATATAAAATAGAAAAGTTGACTTTTATATGCGTTATGACATGTTAAGCACCGTAAACCGTCACGTTAAAACAGATACAATGCAGCTTCGCCGGAAATAGAAAACCGTCTCGGTGTCATGGCGACCCCCATTGTTGGCTGCGGAATATCGTGGATACGTTAGACCGGCACATCCGGGAACTTGACTCGCGACGAACGTTCCCGCCCCTTTTTGGGGGAAACAAACTACGTCTCCCATTAACTCCAATGCAAATTAGGCTCAATAAACGTAATTCGTACCGAAATCGTAGGGGTAAATGATAACAGAAAACACAACGAATCAATAGGACCACTCAATATATTACCACTTTGCCGGTCGTTGACCGTGAAAAATACGTTCAAAAGCTTAATTCAATCAAAGTAAAAACATGTCCCTTCGGTCTCCCGAGTAGCCTGCTAGCAGTAGCAGTGGCCAGTGTCATACCCAGACATACTCTTATCTCATTGAATCTCCAGTTAAATAACTAAATTGTTTTCCTGTATTTTTGGCCTCTTATTTTAATTGTAATGTTGTGTAGTTGACTGACAGGCTTGGATGTAAAGTATGTTCGTTAGATAATTCCAACATATGATAATTTCTGTCGTAGCCGATAGCCTAGCTGCTAGTGTTAGCCAAGTGTTAGCCTAGATTTCCGTTTTCGTTGGTCTGATTTATTTTTGGTGTAGCCTAATGTTAGGGGTTCTTAGCTTTGTGGTTGGTACACCCAACCACACAGCAACTTATCGGCATGTCTGTCTACCGCGACCACTGATCTATAAATAATAAGTTATTCGTTATAGATCAATGACCGTGAACAACACCCGTTCACTTTGGCTTGTTTCAGGCTTGTTCTGAGGGCTTGTTTCCCCAAAAAAGGGGCGTGGCGCAGACAACCTGGCTCTGTGTGACGCGACGCCGGTCGAACGTATAAAAACACCTGAAGATTTCCCTTAAAGTTTGAGGTAAGTTTTTCTAAAATAAATAAATAAACACAACTGGTTCATTTGAAAAATAAATAAATAATAAACAACATAATAAACATGCTCTTTGACGATCCCTAAAAATTTACATATATTGTTATTCAAACATAAAATGACTGAAAATGACAAACATCCATCTGATCAAAGCTCACCTCACCTTTCTTCTTCAGGCTATTGAGCTCCTCCTGGCTGGTCTCCTTGTCTGCTGTGAGATATTCATGGAACTCCTTAAAACCAATGGACTGGAAGATACCATGCTGGTAGTCCTGACTGACATAGTATTATTTAAATGCAAAGCAGAAATGTTAGGACATAAAGCAGATGTGCATTTTTTAGGAAAAACCATAAAACATTAAAAACAAAATATATAAAAATGTGATTTCAATTATTTTCCAATGTGGAGTTTTGTGTGTACAATACTGCTCTGAGGATCACAATAGAATATTGTTGTCAGTGTGCCAAGTTGGGAAAACAACATAAACAGATGTTGGCACTTCCTTGAAAACATATTTATGTGTATATTTAGAGTGGATGGAAAATGGAAAATAATAATACTGTTTAAACAAAAGTGTTTAAGCATGATTTTTTAAATGTGAAAACAGGAGGTGTGAGAAACGTGTGAGGAATTTCAAGTTTGCCGCCCACTGTAGGAGCTCTTTGTCTCCAGCTATTCTACGGGGCCCTAAGGGCCTGTGAAACATTTAGGTGTGCATATACACACCAGTTCTCCTGGACCATCTGTTGATTAAAGCGTATGTGGAATTGCTGCAGCTCAGTGATGAGGCCTTGTGAGAGCATCTCCTCTACCCGTTGATCCAAGCGTTCATCCAGAGCTGTGGTTGCAGGGTAGAACAGGAGTAGTGGGGTTCAGAGACACTTCTGACTAATTGGCCTTTCACTAATTCACAGATTAGGATAAATGCAGACACCAAATTTCCCTCACGGGCAAAAGACTATACTTACCAAGACAAGCACTGCACTGCATTGCCTTTGATCACACGATTGATAAAGAGTGCACTGCCTACAGCATGCAATACATGGATACTATATGACAGAAACAAACCAATCACCACTGCTTTTGGTCACAAGTTACCTTTTTCCTGTCAATGGTTTGTCAAGATAATTGAACTAAACTTGCCTATTGTTATACAGTAGAAGCTAAATTAGGATAGTGCCTGTGTTTAAAGGCCCACCCATAATCTGTGATTTATCCTACTGTATGCCTTAACCCTAACATTAGCTAAGGCATAATCTTTCCAAGTAAACTGTGGGCAAAGCTCTATGAATGTCATTGTACTTAAATGCAATGACAATAAAGACATTCTATTCTATTCTATTCTATGTATATACAGGGTAAAGCTCAAAAGTGACCAATCACCTCCCCAATAGCACAGCCTCCGGAAGAAAATTTCCCATTCAGTTTTTCTTCCATTGACATTTGGGGATATCAGTATATAAAAGAGCTTGGGGCATTGATTCAGGCTTACCAGCTATTGTATAAATTGTGACTAAAAATCATTCCTGGACTGTGAATATATTTCATTATCCGAGTGAAGGAGCTACTCATCTCATCAACCATTGTGAATGAGACATTTTCTAATGTTTTTTAATCAAACAACAGTATAACATGCTTCCTTTTGATGACCAACTTTATACTGTGCCTAGTGCTTTCCAGTGAAATCCCAAATAAAACATATTTTTCTTAAAACAAAGTTGAGATCATATAAACAGAGCTAGTTTTAAGTCAGTTAAGTCAGTTAAGACAGTTATGACATTATGACTTATAATCAAATTCTCAATGGAGAAAATGAGTGGGATTTTTACTTCCTGAGTGGGCAGTCATTACTAGTCATGTTCACATGGACAGTTTTTTTTTATCATTCCGATTAACCTAATCCGAATGAAAAAAAAGTGCCGTCTGTTTAATGGGGTACGTTCTATTCTGATCAGGTGCTTTCAAGCACTTTAGAATCTTTGATCGGAATAGCTGTCGTTGCCTACTTTTCATTGGGAAGATTATAGCAGGCAATCCAAATGGCCGTATAAATGGGTGTTCATTCAGACTAGGAACGGACTACACCACCTCTTTTATTCCGATTAAAATTCTGATCGGATCAGACATTTTCTTTGCGACTGAGATGTTTATATGACAATTTTTATTCCGGAATAAAAGTGTCCATGTAAACGTGGCTACTGTTGAGCTCTGTTTGGGTGAGAGAAAAGGAATGTTTATATCTGTGTACACTCACTCTGCATATCAGCGTGCAGCCAGAAGATACAGGGCTCTGGGAATCTTAGAGGGCCCCCCAGGTTGTCACCCCCCTCTTGTTCTCTTTGCTGCTTCAGAAGTCTGCTGTGAGCCACACCTGTTTCCTCAAACACTTGCAAGCTCCTGATAAACACATAAACACACACACACACACACACACACACACACACACACACACACACACACACACACACACACACACAGATAATGGGCTAATTGTCATTAATTGTTGCCATGGAGGCTTAGAGGCGTCACAAGTAGGCCTATTAGCATTACAGTGTTAAGTGACAGGCTTGATTTACACACACTGCTAAAGCAGTCATTATGTTTGTTTCTCATAATGACATTTGAGGTTTTATGGAGTATTTTCTGGTTTACCTAATGACATTCAGAAATGTCTGAAATCCATGTCTTACAGTATATGTGTAATGCCAACTTTGCCAACTTACATCTACAGTAGTCATTTAAATTGCAGATGTAGAATCACTCATTGAGGGAAACACTTTGCAATGTAAAAAATGCAATAACACCACCACCAACAACAAAAAACATTCATTGTCAATAACTAAATACAAATATTAACAAAAACAGATTTTAACTGTTATAATGTTTAATTGTAAATCTAATCAAATTGTTCCTCTTCTATCTATTCTACAGAATAGTTTCAATAACGATGCAAAGATACTGCATCAATCTGTAGAGTATTCCATTACTATTCCATTGCTATTTGCTTTGTTTTTATTTATTTATTTATCTATTTATTTATTTATCTCTCAAGGCACTCATATCAACCATACGCCAATCAGACGTCAACAGAACTAACATAGCTACAGAGCTCTTATTTTATCTTAGAAGTTCATTTTTCCATATAAAAGTTGGTGTCAGCAGCTTAGTGAATACAGCTTCAGAGAAAACTGTTAAATTAAAAACGTATAATGCGATTTAGGAGTATTCTCAGCATTAAGATAAGATACTTTCTGAATACAGGCCCTGATAATGAAGTTTCTAATAAGCTTAGGTTAGAACCTTGCAACTTTGCGGGTATCATGAGGATGCAAAATGGCTGCCATATCAGGGTCCACCTCATTCAGCCGTCGATGCAACTCAGAAGCCCCCAGTTTCTGTAAGGTCATCTTTGGATCCGGACAGCTCAAACTCTGTCCTTGATCTTCACTGCCCTGCCATAACAGAGAAGAAAGAGAGAATTGGGGGAATTGTAAAAGTAAAACATTTTCTGTACACAACAGACTATGCCACCTGCTCCCATATTTTATCAGCATTATTTCTCTTGCACTCCTACACTGTAGGTAGCAGCATATTATTTTCAGCATTTCTATTCCTCATTTTGGACAAGTACATTGAGGCAAATGGACTTGACTGACCCCGTTGTGTGGGAGTGTGTCTGGGCAATTTTCACACACTGTATGCTGTATGACAGATTGCAACACAAGCCTAAAGGTAGACCTACCATACATTGCATAGCCTACTGTAAGAGGAAAATGTCGCCAACTATTCATGTGTGTACTTGTGTACTTGTGACGGCAACAAATGATTCAACCATGTTTATTGTCAGATTACATTACCATCCATTTGGCATTAGGGGGTAGAAGCTATTGAACATGAAGTAATGAAATGGCCACTGTAGAGCTCCCCCTAGTGTTCGCTTACTTGTCATGGCTTGTTCCCCCAGTACACAATGAAAATGCTTTTGACGTGGATGCAAACGATTAACAACTGACAAAAACTATTTCCATAGAGCTATATCTACTGATAGCTCTCCAAAGAGCTACATCTACTGACAAGGTAATGTTTTACGATTCTCGTGAGATGTCTTTGGGTGGACTATTCTTGAAGCTGAATGACTGGTTCTCTTATTAGCAACTATGCTAGGTGAATAATTACCCTATTACCCTTGTTTGTTCAAACTGTCAGTGGAAAATACTCACATTTGCCATCCAGCTCTTCTATTAGGAGATTTACCACTTACTCTGAGTTAGCTTACTCAGGTTTGTCAGTATACCATGTACTTGGAATACCCCCAGGTTGCCAGCTCTTTTTTTTTTCTCCAGAAGTTTACTATCAAGGGTAGTAACCCAATTATTACATGGACATGAATTAATGAAACAAACAAGACTGCTACAGAAGTTAAAAAACTGAATGATTTTAACAAATACCATTTCTACTGTTGGCTAATCAACATGTATGTCAGACATGATTCCTTTGCACAGGGAGATGAAGACCCTACCCCGAAGGAGTTGAAGTGGTCATACAGAATAGGAACTGCTGCTACTGTAGATGAACTTCTTTCGCCCACAGTTCCAAGCAGTGCGGACATGCAAGAGTTCTAGGAACTACATAAAGTTATTCGAACTAAAAAAAAAAGTCACTGCAGTGTGAAAAGGCCTTTTCTAGCCCAATGATTTCTGAAGCCAAAATAAATGCTGACAATGGGATGTGAAAACTGGTAGGTCACTTTGATTTGCTGTGAAACTGAAAGTGATCTTAAATGGAATTAATTTAGCTTCAGGTTGTTTTCTGAATACAACACAAGAGTTGTATTGTAACAATGTAACACACACACAGACATAGTGCTTACTTTAGTGTCCACCAGCACCTTCCACAGAAGGGACTCGATGTAGTAGTTGGTTCCTCCCACGACTATGGGCAGCTTCTGACGCTGGTGCAGGTCTTCTACGTGCAGCATTAAGGAACTAACAAAGTACAGGAATCCATTTACACCTTCACCATTGCCCTTCCCTTACCCTACATACCTTCCTTTACCCTACATACCTTCCTTTGTCCACAACACACAAACTAGAAAAGCACTCAGAGAGGGCAGACCTCCGCCTGTATTGTTCCTCTAACTAGGCTATGAAATGAGAGAATTCACCTGGTATTCGCCCTCTTTTTCTATCAAACCTGAAGCCATTCTGAAGCGTTCGAATCTTTTTATCCATGCAGGCCACAAGCTTACTTCAAGGTCGAACGGTCCTGGTGGTGTGATGGTGAATAGGCTATGTTGTCCATACTGCATGCTTTTTGCTAGTCGCTGGCTTGTTACTGTAGCTATCGCAGACTCTTGCTCCACCATTGATTATAATGTCAGCTTCACTTTTAGATTATATTACTTTTACATCTATTTTCAGATTATATTACCTTTACATAATTTGTGTTAATTTGGCATTGAAGGGTTTATAACAGTAATTGGTTTCGGATGGCCCTTTAAAAGGCGGACCCCCACGTACTGTAAACGGAGTAAAGAAGATTAGGGTTAGTTTCAGTAAGGCCTTCAGAGTTCCCTATCTCAGTGTTGATCAACCCAGAGATCAGGGTTAGACAGAATTTGTGCACTGGTGCATAGTCATGTTGGAACAGGAAGGGGCCATCCCCAAACTGGGCTTGGCCTCTTAGTTCCAGTGAAAGGAACTCTGAATGTGTCAGCATTAACCAAGAGATTTTGGACAATTGGAAGACTATTGGATGACAATTTTGGACAATTGGATGATAGAGTTTGATGTGGATGAACTTGACTGGCCTGCACAGAGTCCTGACCTCAACCCAATAGAACACCTTTGGGATGAATTAAAGTCGAGATTGAGAGCCAGTCTCCTCATCCAACATCAGTGTGTGACTTAACAAATACGCTTCTGAAAGAATGGTCAAAAATGCCCATAAACACTCCCAAACCTTGTGGAAAGCCTTCCCAGAAGAGTTGAAGCTGTTATAGCTACAAAGGGTTGACCAATCACATCCAATTCTTAATCCATAGGGCTTAATATGACATTGAAGTTCATATGGGGGTCAAGGCAGGTGACCCAATACTTTTGGCAATATAGTGTATATTCGACTTCAAAACAAGATCGTGACACCCCTAGTGTTTGATGACTTGGTGCCATGTTGTTGTTTCTCACCGACTTGGAAAAAGCAAAGGTTGTTGATTAACATACAGTATGTAGCCATTGTTTTCAAACAAAATTATGTGGCCTACTGGTTAGGACTTCGAGCTTATAGCCAAAGGGTTGCCAGTTCGATCCCTGACCAGTAGGAAAAAGTGCTTGAGCGCTGCTCACAGGATCAAAAGAGTATATATACTTATACTTATACACCGCTGCTGGTGCTTGAAGGATATGAGTTTGAGAGCATGGTTTCTGAAGTCCACCACAGTATAGCTGTTAACCAGTGGGTCCAAGAAGCTGATCATGTGATGGGGACACTGAGCATGCTCCTCAGCAGTAACTTTATTGGTTATAATGTCCAGCCCTTTATAGACCTAGAGTGTAGAAAAGAGAAGGAGAAAAACAGGGATCACTTCTTGCTGAGAGGAAGCATTGGCTCAGATATGGTCAGTCAATCATACCATTGTTTATGTTTACAAGTGCAATGCCCGTTCAGACATGCGAAGACAGAAAACCAATAGCCCAATTAGTAGGCCTGCTTTAAAAATAGGATCATTAATGATGAATACCATGTGGAGAGAGCAGAATTTAAGCATGGCTGCATCTGACATTTTTTTACAGATCAGAAGGACAAAAGCCTAGATAAGGCTATGTGTTTTAACTTGATAGAGAAAATAATTTTTTGTGGAATTTTTGTGCCCACCCACAATTTCTACCAGCCCACAAACGTAGTAGCCTAAGCTAACCATCCCTGAAAGTCATTCACATCCACTAAGGTAGCAAGTCTACAGCACAGCGTTTGATGAGTCTGCAATGATGTAGGAATATCATGGCAATGAAGCCAACAACATTGGTACAACATTGTTGTGTAAATGTGCATTGACAAGTTCAGAGATCATAGCCTACAGTACACATAGGCTACATACATGTTACACAGGGGCCGGTGGTGTATTTTGACAGCAATACCTTAGCATTTTATTTACTTTATTTACCTTAACTTAATACCACCACTTAACATGACTGCAGCGGTCGGATATCCTAGTTGAAAAGTAGGTAAATGTAGAAAAGGTAGACTAATTAGCTACCACACAGATGCAGTGTATCATGCAGTGCTGACGACACCAAATTAACGTTACATCTTTTCACCCTTTGTCACTTCTTACCTGCATAGAATCGGCACTTATTATCTCGCCATGCAGCCGTTTACCGATTTCAATTGCTAGTTTTGATTTTCCAGTGCCCGTTGCTCCAAGAATCACAACAAGGGGTGGAATCAAGGTTTTCTTGAAAGCGTTCTGCATGCCGAGAGTGGAGGCCGCCATGACAGTTCAGCGCATGCGTATGGGGGGAAAGCTATGGAAAGCCAAAGCTGCCAGAAAACGGGGATATTTCCCCACGTTAGCTCAAGTATATCCGTGAAATACGCCCGAATTCTCAGTCTTTACGCCGCTTTTATCGCCGCTCTAAGAGGCACCGCCGTTAAAAGCGCCGTAATGCGCCGAAAATGCGCCGTTTTTAACGCCGTAGTGATGTTCTAAAGACCCGCGCGTATTTTACGCGCGTCGTGCGCATCATAAACACCGCGCGTAAAATACGGGCGATTTTAATTATGATAATGATATCCATCCTTCTTTTCTGGCAGCCAATGATTTTGAAGTGTTTGCGCCCAATGGCTGATCAAGACAGGTAGACCAAAACAGTTCAGTACAGATCACCAATGTGGCAAAGATGGCTCTAACTTAAAGGGATATTCCGCCATTTTTGGAAATACGCTCATTTTCCACCTCCCCTCGAGCAAAACAATCGATATTTACCTTGTTCCCGTTCATCCAGCCATTCTGTGAGTCTGGCGATACAACTTTTAGCTTCAGCCTAGCATAGATCACTGAATCGGATTAGACCATTAGCTTCTCGCCTGCTAGCTTCATGTTTAAAAGTGACTAAGATTTCTGATAATTTTCCCATTTAAAACGTGTCTCCTCTCAAGTTAGAAAGTGCAATAAGACCAACTGAAAATGAAACCTGGCGTTTTTCTAGGCTGATTTGACATGGAACTACACTCTCATCTGGCGTAATAATCAAGGCAACTTGCAAACATACCATAGGCGCAGTGATATCGTACGCAGCATCTGAAAATAGTCCCCATAGACATCAAGCAGTAGTAGTGCCAGTAGCTGCAAGTTGCCTTGATTATTACGCCAGATGAGAATGTAGTTCCATGTCAAATCAGCCTAGAAAAACGGCAGGGTTCATTTTCAGTTGGTCTTATTGCACTTTCTAACTTGAGAGGACACACGTTTTAAATGGGAAAATTACCAGAAATATTAGTCACTTTTAAACATGAAGCTAGCAGGCGAGAAGCTAATGGTCTAATCCGATTCAATGATCTATGCTAGGCTGAAGCTAAAAGTTGTATCGCCAGACTCACAGAATGGCTGGATGAACGGGAACAAGGTAAATATCGATTGTTTTGCTCGAGGGAAGGTGGAAAATGAGCGTAATTCCACAAATGGCGGAATATCCCTTTAACTGCATTTGGCTGATATTTTAGGGGGAGAGAGGACAAGCACCCATAAATTAACCTCATTGTTATTTTGAATCCCTATTTCATGCTTCGTTCATCTAAATACTTGGATTTTTTTTTTTTTTTTAACGTTTTTAATTTCCCTTACGGTCTTATAACAGTTGGTCTATTTTGCACCTGTGGATCAGATAGTGCTGTGGTTAGAGATCACGCCTAGTATGCAGTGTTGCCTTTTGTGAAATGCAGGTTCGAATCCAGCGAAAGTTAACGACTTTTCTTCTCTTTCCCACATCCACCACGTTGCTACGTTGGTGTGCATTTGTTTGGATAGAAAGCAACTGACTTTGTGTTAACAAACAGAAGTTCGGTTTTGCTGTTGCTGTCATCGTTTTGATGTAATTAATAAATCTTACACTGGCTATCAATGTATGTGTGTACTGGTTGTGTTGTGTGGCACTGGCGCTCTCTACAGCCCGGTAATTTCAAAGCGTAATTGCAGATGGGTGAAGAAACAAATTGCGCTAGCTAACTGCATTGCAGCTTCACATTGGCTGACATTTTAGGGGGAGAGAGGACAAGCACCCATAAATGAACCTCATTGTTATTTTGAATCCCTATTTCATGCTTCGTCCATCTAAATACCTGGATTTTTTTTAATTTATTTTTTTTACGTAACGTAATTTCCCTTATGTTTTTAAAACAATTAGTCTCATTTTTTTCTAGGTCCAGATAGTGTAGTGTTTAAGGCTCTTGCCTAGTGTCTTTTGTGAAATGCAGGTTCGAATCCCGCGAATCTCAACAACTTTTCCGCTCTCTTTCTCCCATTCACTACGTTGCTACTCTGTTTTTGTTTATCTGTTTAAATAGTTTGTGTAGAGCTACTGGTCCTCCTCCTCCTCCTCCTCCTCCTCCTCCTCCTCCTCCTCCTCCTCTAGTCAGAGCTACTGAGAAAGAAACAAATTCCGCTAGCTAACTGCATTGTAGCTTCACATTTGCTATGCTTTGTTCATCTAAATACTTGAATTGACCTCTTTTTTCACGTAATTTTCCTTATTTTCTTATAACAGTTATTCCTCATAGTGATTGTGTGTCTGATAGTATGATGGTTAGGGCTCCCAGATAAGACTCTATTTTATCTTTTGTGAAATACAGTTCGAATCCCACAAAATGCAATACATTTCCTTCTCTCTTTCTCCCATTCACTACATTGCTACTTTGTTTTTGTGTATCTGATTGTTTATCTGTTTAAATAGTAATCCACTGACATTGTGCTTTTGCTCTTTCCCTTCATGGCTAAAGAATATGTAGGGCTGTGAAAATGGTATTTATATGCACTGAATGTCAGACTGTGCCTTACCTTTTTTTTAAATCAAGATTCAAAACAATGGCAACAGACAATTTCTCAATGTTTCTCAAAGGTAATGCAATCCAATATTTTTTTTGACAATATACAGGTTATAAATATTCAGGACAAAGCTTAGGCCTACAGTTGGGTGTGTGAGGTACAGTGCAAAGTTATCCTACAGCTGAGTGCGCCTGGACTGTGCAAGACTGGGTAGAGTTCTCCGATTGTATGTGGTCTCTAAACATCTTGCATTGAGGAGGCTTCCTGTTGCCACACGCCCACTTGCTTCAGAACCGGCCAGCGGGGGGTCCGTGTTGGGATGGGACATAATCTGTTGGATTCGTCAAGACAGGGTGTGTCAATGGGGGGTCCGTGGGGGAGTGCGAAAGCCATAGTGGGGTCTGTCAGGTGTGCGGCAGGTGGGGTATAGTGTGTTGGGTGTTCTTTGGAAGAGTAGCAGATGTATTTTACACATTGTTTTTGTCCTATGGCAAGGAGTCCAGAAAGGGTCACGGATGACTCGTATTCCATGTTCTCCCCTGGGGCCACTGAGAGGATGAAACTGTGCCCGAATGTGCTCCAACACAGCCCCTTCCAAAGGAAAGTCTACCGGAGGCACAGTTACCCTCTCTGGCCAGTCTACTAGCAATGCAGCCTCTGCCTGAGCTGTAGGGCCAGAAGGAGCACCAGGATCTAGAGCAGCAGCAGCAGTAGTTTGAGGGGTGGAGGGCCAGCAGCAGCAGCAGTAGTTTGAGGGGTGGAGGGCCAGCAGCAGCAGCAGTTTGAGGGGGTGGAGGGCCAGCAGCAGCAGCAGCAGCTTGAGGGGGTGGAGGGCCAGCAGCAGCAGCTTGAGGGGGTGGAGGGCCAGCAGCAGCAGCTTGAGGGGGTGGAGGGCCAGCAGCAGCAGCAGCAGCAGTTTGAGGGGGTGGAGGGCCAGCAGTAGCAGCTTGAGGGGGTGGAGGGCCAGCAGCAGCAGCAGCAGCAGTTTGAGGGGGTGGAGGGCCAGCAGCAGCAGCAGCAGCTTGAGGGGGTGGAGGGCCAGCAGCAGCAGCAGCAGCAGTTTGAGGGGGTGGAGGGCCAGCAGCAGCAGCAGCAGCTTGAGGGGGTGGAGGGCCAGCAGCAGCAGCAGCAGCTTGAGGGGGTGGAGGGCCAGCAGCAGCAGCAGCAGCAGTTTGAGGGGGTGGAGGGCCAGCAGTAGCAGCAGCAGTTTGAGGGGGTGGAGGGCCAGCAGTAGCAGCAGCAGTTTGAGGGGGTGGAGGGCCAGCAGCAGCAGCAGCAGCTCGGAAAATGTCCTGCATGGCAGATGAATTTCTTCCCTGTTGCTGGAGACACCCCTGAACAAAAATCTGCAATGGGCTCCTGTGACCTTCCGTCATTAGCCCATTTATTCACAAAGTCTACTAAATCTCTGTTTAGCCTCGGAATGGAGAGCCCAGAGGGGCACGTCGCTATCAGGATTGATTATGCCCTCATGAATCATGAAATAGGGATTCAAAATGATAATTAAGTTAATTTAGGCAAGTAGGCCTACTCTCAACTATGCCAGCTGATCTGTGAATAATGAAGACTAACCGTTAGAACACCTGAGGGGGTGGTTAACCAGAATCCCTTCTAAACTCCGGATCCATGATTTGACTTGTGACATTGGATGATTTCTGACTCGTGACATGGAATGATTTATTCTTTTGTATGACTTAATTTAACATGTCTGAAACATTTGTATTTTGGAAATAAAGCTGCTTATCAGTCTTTGCACATATATATATGTATATAAAAAAAATAGTATTTAGAGCACAAAGCATGAAATAGGGATTCATATAACAGTGAGGTGCATGGGTGTTTGTCCTCTCTCCCTCAAAACGATGACAGCAACAGCAAAACCGAACTTCTGTTTGTTAACACAAAGTCAGTTGCTTTCTATCCAAACAAATGCACACCAACGTAGCAACGTGGTGGATGTGGGAAAGAGAAGAAAAGTCGTTAACTTTCGCTGGATTCGAACCTGCATTTCACAAAAGGCAACACTGCATACTAGGCGTGATCTCTAACCACAGCACTATCTGATCCACAGGTACAAAATAGACCAACTGTTATAAGAACGTAAGGGAAATTAAAAACGTTAAAAAAAAAAAAAAAATCCAAGTATTTAGATGAACGAAGCATGAAATAAGGATTCAAAATAACAATGAGGTTAATTTATGGGTGCTTGTCCTCTCTCCCCCTAAAATATCAGCCAATGTGAAGCTGCAATGCAGTTAGCTAGCGCAATTTGTTTCTTCACCCATCTGCAATTACGCTTTGAAATTACCGGGCTGTAGAGAGCGCCAGTGCCACACAACACAACCAGTACACACATACATTGATAGCCAGTGTAAGATTTATTAATTACATCAAAACGATGACAGCAACAGCAAAACCGAACTTCTGTTTGTTAACACAAAGTCAGTTGCTTTCTATCCAAACAAATGCACACCAACGTAGCAACGTGGTGGATGTGGGAAAGAGAAGAAAAGTCGCTAACTTTCGCTGGATTCGAACCTGCATTTCACAAAAGGCAACACTGTATACTAGGCGTGATCTCTAACCACTACACCATCTGATCCACAGATGCAATATAGACCAACTGTTATAAGACCGTAAGGGAAATTAAAAACGTTAAAAAAAAAAAAAAAATCCAAGTATTTAGATGAACGAAGCATGAAATAGGGATTCAAAATAACAATGAGGTTAATTTATGGGTGCTTGTCCTCTCTCCCCCTAAAATATCAGCCAAATGCAGTTAAGTTAGAGCCATCTTTGCCACATTGGTGATCTGTACTGAACTGTTTTGGTCTACCTGTCTTGATCAGCCATTGGGCGCAAACACTTCAAAATCATTGGCTGCCAGAAAAGAAGGATGGATATCATTATCATAATTAAAATCGCCCGTATTTTACGCGCGGTGTTTATGATGCGCACGACGCGCGTAAAATACGCGCGGGTCTTTAGAACATCACTACGGCGTTAAAAACGGCGCATTTTCGGCGCATTACGGCGCTTTTAACGGCGGTGCCTCTTAGAGCGGCGATAAAAGCGGCGTAAAGACTGAGAATTCGGGCGTATTTCACGGATATACTTGAGCTAACGTGGGGAAATATCCCCGTTTTCTGGCAGCTTTGGCTTTCCATAGTATGCGAGGGCTTTCCAAGTTCCGTGCGTCGTATGAGGAAAGTGGTGCGTTCATGTGCAGGGAAATAAGCATTTCATTTAGGAAACATTCCCCCTAGTGAATGGTCATTCTTGACCAATGTGAGACAGCACAATTTTTTGTTCGTTTGTTTTGTTTTTAAAATAGTAGGCCTATAATGTTACCCCGACTCCTCAGTGTGTCCTCAATTTTGGACCTTTATCCTAAATTGTTTAGCCTATAGGCCTACCAAAATATAAGCTTTGCTGAGGTTAAAATGGGGTCCATAGATTTTAGGCTGCCTAGTGCCAATGGAATCGTGCACAAGACAGCATGGGTATACCCAGGCTATAGGCATGATGCAGTTTCAGAAAATTGATAGGAAAGAATTCTAGATGAATGTCTAACATGGATCTGACTGGTCATCAGGGAATTGCTCCATTGTAGCCTAACACCCACACACTAACGTGACGCACTTAATTTCGGTAGGCGATGTTAAACTCGTCAAGTTATGATAAACAAGTTGAACAGATTTTCTATTCATTGTAGTGACATTTTATTTCAGTCTTAAATGGGGACAATATGAATGATGACAAAAAGTCCTCAGCTATTCTGACGTCTATGGATCAGAGGGTTCAGGGGAGAGTACCAGATAGACCGAAGTCACTCAAAAGTAAATATACACTTTTGATCCTGTGAGGGAAATTTGGTCTGAAATACTCAGAGCACACAGTGAACAGACGGTGGTGAAGCACACTAACCCTTGGCAGTGAGCCGCCTGCTACAGGGGCACTCTGGGAGCAGTGAGGGGTTAGGTGCCTTGTTCAAGGCCAAGGGCACTTCAGCCATGGATGTGGGTATGGGAGAGCAGTGCTCAACCTCCCCTGCCCACATTTCCGCTACTGGCCAGGGGAAAAAATATTAGTTACTGTATTATGAGTGAATCTGAAAATGAGGATATGTGGATTTTCTTGATGCTGCAGTAGGCCTAACAGAGTCTGACATGATTTTGCTCTTATTGCCTCTGCATGTTGTGAGAATAAAAATGAGTGAATCAAACTAAATCTATTAAGAAAATTACACATGATACCGCATTCGGGTATCAAATGTTGATGCACAATTGAGGTGCAATAACATATTTAGTGACAAGCATAATGCAGCCAAAAAACAACAACAATATACTGTATGAACAACTTCATATTTGCATTGCATATCTGTAAGTCAACTGATATGTAACAATATAATAGAACTGTGATTTCAAATCTTAACACACATAGCC